>NW_026893830.1:0-348357 GCF_032452875.1 Bos javanicus
ATTACTCAAGCATGCACTGATCATGTGGCTGATCATGCACTGATCACGTGACTGATCATGCACTGATCACGCCTGATCATGCACTGATCACGTGACTGATCATGCACTGATCACGTGGATGATCATACACTGATCATACGTGACAGATCATGCACTGATCACGTGCTATCATGCACTGATCACGTGGCTGATCATGCACTGATCACGCAGCTACCATGTACTGGTCACGGACTGATCATGCACTGATCACGTAACTGATCATGCACTGATCACGTGGCTTATCATGCACTGTTCACGTGACTGATCATGCACTGATCACGTGACTGATCATGCACTGATCTCACGTGGCTATCATGCACTGCTCACGTGGCTGATCATGCAATGATCACGTAGCTACCATGCACTGGTCACGTGACTGATCATGCACTGATCACGTACTGATCATGCACTGATCACGTGACTGATCATGCACTGATCACGTGCTGATCATGCACTGATCACGTGACTGATCATGCACACATCACGTGGCTATCATGCACTGATCACGTGTGCTGTCATGCACTGATCACGTGGCTACCATATACTGGGCTGACTGGATCATGCACAGATCACGAATGATCATGCACTGATCCGTGACTGATCATGCACTGATCACGTGGCTGATCATGCACTGATCACGGCTATCATGCACTGCTCACGTGGCTGATCATGGCACGATCACGTACTGATCATGCACTGATCACGTGACTGATCATGCACTGATCACTACTGATCATGCACTGATCACGGCTGATCGCACTGATCACGGCGCGATCATGGGCTGATCACATGACTGACATGCACTGATCACGTGACTGATCATGCACTGATCACTGGATGATCATGCACTGATCACGTGGCTGATCATGCACTGATCACGTGGCTGATCATGCACTGATCACGTGACTGATCATGCACTGATCACGTGGCTGATCATGCACTGATCACGTGGCTGATCATGCACTGATCACTGGCTATCATGCACTGATCACGTGGCTGATCATGCACTGATCACGTGGCTTACCATGCACTGATCACGTGACTGATCATGCATCATCGTGATTGATCATGCACTGATCAGTGACTGATCATGCACTGATCACGTGACTGATCATGCACTGATCACGTGACTGATCATGCACTGATCACGTGGCTATCATGCATGCTCACGTGGCTGATCATGCAATGATCACGTAGCTACCATATACTGGTCACGTGACTGATCATGCATGATCACGTAATTGATCATGCACTGATCACGTGGCTGATCATGCACTGATCACGCTGATCATCACTGATCACGTGACTGATCATGCACTGATCACGCACTGATCATGCACTGATCACGTGCTATCATGCACTGATCACGTGACTGATCATGCACTGATCACGTGGCTGTCATGCACTGATCACGTGACTGATCATGCACTGATCACGTGACTGATCATGCACTGATCACGTGGCTATCATGCACTGATCATGGCTGATCATGCACTGATCACGTGGCTATCATGCACTGATCACGTGGCTATCATGCACTGACATCATGCACTGATCACGTGGCTGATCACACACGATCACGTGACTGATCATGCACTGATCACGTGGCTATCATGCACTGATCACGTGGCTGATCATGCACTGATCACGTAGCTATCATGCACTGATCACGTGACTGATCATGCACTGATCACGTGGCTGATCATGCACTGATCACGTGACTGATCATGCACTGATCACGTGACTGATCATGCACTGATCACGTGGCTCATGCACTGATCACGTGGCTGATCATGCACTGATCACGCAGCTACATGCACTGATCACATGACTGATCATGCACTGATCACGTGATGATCATGCACTGATCACGTGGCTTATCATGCACTGATCATGTGACTGATCATGTGCTGATCATGTTTGGTATCATACACTGATCATGTGCCTCTGGAGGCAATGAACAAAGAGCTGAGTAGGCACGAATCAGTGGCAATAATCATGGAACTCAGCTGTGAGGAATCATGCTGCTCAGCTGGCAATAATCAAGCATGAGCAGGTGGAATTATGCAGCACAGATGGCAATTGTCAAGAGATCAGCAGGATCACGGCTGCCATCAGGCACTGATCACGTGACTGAGCATGCACTGATCACGTGGCTGATCATGCACTGATCACGTGACTGATCATGCACTGATCACGTGGCTATCATGCACTGATCACGTGATTCATGCACTGATCACGATTGTCATGCACTGATCACGTGGCTGATCATGCACTGATCACGTGGCTGATCATGCACTGATCACGTGACTGATCATGCACTGATCACGTGGCTATCATGCACTGATCACGTGGCTGATCATGCACTGATCACGGGACTGATCATGCACTGATCACGGGCTATCATGCACTGACACATGACTGATCATGCACTGATCACGTGCTGATCATGCACTGATCACGTGGCTATCATGCACTGATCACGTGGCTGATCATGCACTGATCACGTGCTGATCATGCACTGATCACGTGGCTGATCATGCACTGATCACGTGACTGATCATGCACTGATCACGTGGCTGATCATGCACTGATCACGTGGCTATCATGCACTGATCACGTGGCTGATCATGCAATGATCACGTAGCTACCATGTACTGATCACGTGACTGATCATGCACTGATCACGTGGCTGATCATGCACTGATCACGTGACTGATCATGCACTGATCACGTGACTGATCATGCACTGATCACGTGGCTATCATGCACTGATCACGTGGCTGATCATGCACTGATCACGCAGCTATCATGCACTGATCACGTGACTGATCATGCACTGATCACATACTGATCATGCACTGATCACGTGGCTTATCATGCACTGATCATGTGACTGATCATGCTGATCATGTTTGCTATCATACACTGATCATGTGCCTCTGGAGGCAATGAACAAAGAGCTGAGTAGGCAGGAATCAGTCAGCAGGCAATAATCATGGAACTCAGCTCTGAGAAATCATGCTGCTCAGCTGGCATAATCAAGCAGCTGAGCAGGCAGGAATTACGCAGCACAGCTGGCAATTGTCAAGCAGATGACAGGCAGGAATCGTGCAGCTCAGCTGGCAATTGTCAAGCAGATGAGCAGACAGTAATCACGCAGCTCAGCAGGCCCTGATCACGTGACTGAGCATGCACTGTTCACGTGGCTGATCATACACTGATCACGTGACTGATCATGCACTGATCACGTGGCTATCATGCACTGATCACGTGACTGATCATGCACTGATCACGTAACTGTCATGCACTGATCACGTGGCTGATCATGCACTGATCACGTGGCTGATCATGCACTGATCACGTGACTGATCATGCACTGATCACGTGGCTATCATGCACTGATCACGTGGCTGATCATGCACTGATCACGGACTGATCATGCACTGATCACGTGACTGATCATGCACTGATCACGTGGCTGATCATGCACTGATCACGTGACTGATCATGCACTGATCACGGGACTGATCATGCACTGATCACGGGCTGATCATGCACTGACACATGACTGATCATGCACTGATCACGTGGCTGATCATGCACTGATCACGTGACTGATCATGCACTGATCACGTGACTGATCATGCACTGATCACGTGGCTGATCATGCACTGATCACGTGGCTATCATGCACTGATCACGTGGCTGATCATGCAATGATCACGTAGCTATCATGCACTGATCACGTGACTGATCATGCACTGATCACGTAACTGATCATGCACTGATCACGTGGCTGATCATGCACTGATCACGGACTGATCATGCACTGATCACGTGACTGATCATGCACTGATCACGTGACTGATCATGCACTGATCACGTGGCTGATCATGCACTGATACCGTGACTGAGCATGGACTGATCACATGACTATCATGTAGTGATCACGTGACTTAATGGCGCTGATCATGTGACTGATCATGAGCTGATCATGTTTGCTATCATACACTGATCATGTGCCTCTGGAGGCAATAAACAAAGAGCTGAGTAGGCACGAATCAAACAGTCAGCAGGCAATAATCATGGAACTCAGCTGTGAGGAATCATGCTGCTCAGCTGGCAATAATCAAGCAGCTGAGCAGGCAGGAATTACGCAGCACAGCTGGCAATTGTCAAGCAGATGACAGGCAGGAATCGTGCAGCTCAGCTGGCAATTGTCAAGCAGATGAGCAGACAGGAATCACGCAGCTCAGCAGGCCCTGATCACGTGACTGAGCATGCACTGTTCACGTGGCTGATCATACACTGATCACGTGACTGATCATGCACTGATCACTTGGATATCATGCACTGATCACGTGGCTGATCATACACTGATCACGTGACTGACCATGCACTGATCACGTGGCTGATCATACACTGATCACGTGACTGATCATGCACTGATCACGTGGCTGATCATGCACTGATCACGTGGCTGATCATACACTGATCACGTGACTGATCATGCACTGATCACGTGGCTATCATGCACTGATCACGTGGCTGATCATGCACTGATCACGTAGCTACCGTACTGATCACGTGACTGATCATGCACTGATCACGTAACTGATCATGCACTGATCACGTGGCTGATCATGCACTGATCACGTGGCTGATCATACACTGATCACGTGACTGATCATGCACTGATCACGTGACTGATCATGCACTGATCACGTGACTGATCATGCACTGATCACGTGGCTGATCATGCACTGATCACGTGCTGATCATGCACTGATCACGTGGCTGATCATGCACTGATCACGTGGCTGATCATGCACTGATCACGTGACTGATCATGCACTGATCACGTGGCTGATCATGCACTGATCACGTGGCTATCATGCACTCACGTGGCTGATCATGCAATGATCACGCAGCTACCATGCACTGGTCACGTGACTGATCATGCACTGATCACGTGACTGATCATGCACTGATCACGTGGCTGATCATGCACTGATCACGTGACTGATCATGCACTGATCACGTGACTGATCATGCACTGATCACGTGACTGATCATGCACTGATCACGTGGCTGATCATGCACTGATCACGTAGCAACCATGTACTGGTCACGTGACTGATCATGCACTGATCACGTAATTGATCATGCACTGATCACGTGACTGATCATGCACTGATCACGTGGCTGATCACACACTGATCACGTGACTGATCATGCACTGATCACGTGGCTATCATGCACTGATCACGTGGCTATCATGCACTGATCACGTGGCTGATCATGCACTGATCACGTAGCTATCATGCACTGATCACGTGACTGATCATGCACTGATCACGTAATTGATCATGCACTGATCACGTGGCTGATCATGCACTGATCACGTGACTATCATGCACTGCTCACGTGGCTGATCATGCAATGATCACGCAGCTACCATGCACTGGTCACGTGACTGATCATGCACTGATCACGTGGCTGATCATGCACTGATCACGTGACTGATCATGCACTGATCACGTGACTGATCATGCACTGATCACGTGGCTATCATGCACTGATCACGTGCTGATCATGCACTGATCACGTGGCTATCATGCACTGATCACGTGACTGATCATGCACTGATCACGTAATTGATCATGCACTGATCACGTGGCTATCATGCACTGATCACGTGGCTGATCATGCACTGATCACGTGCCTGATCATGCACTGATCATGACTGATCATGCACTGATCACGTGACTGATCATGCACTGATCACGTGGCTATCATGCACTACTCACGTGGCTGATCATGCAATGATCATGTAGCTACCATGTACTGGTCACGTGACTGATCATGCACTGATCACGTGACTGATCATGCACTGATCACGTGGCTATCATGCACTATCACGTGGCTGATCATGCACTGATCACGTGCCTGATCATGCACTGATCACGTGACTGATCATGCACTGATCACGTAGCTATCATGCACTGATCACCTGGCTGATCATGCACTGATCACGTGGCTGATCATGCACTGATCACGTGGCTATCATGCACTGATCACGTGGCTGATCATGCACTGATACCGTGACTGAGCATGGACTGATCACATGACTATCATGTAGTGATCACGTGACTTAATGGCGCTGATCATGTGACTGATCATGCGCTGATCATGTTTGCTATCATACACTGATCATGTGCCTCTGGAGGCAATAAACAAAGAGCTGAGTAGGCACGAATCAAACAGTCAGCAGGCAATAATCATGGAACTCAGGTGTGAGGAATCATGCTGCTCAGCTGGCAATAATCAAGCAGCTGAGCAGGCAGGAATTACGCAGCACAGCTGGCAATTGTCAAGCAGATGACAGGCAGGAATCGTGCAGCTCAGCTGGCAATTGTCAAGCAGATGAGCAGACAGTAATCACGCAGCTCAGCAGGCCCTGATCACGTGACTGAGCATGCACTGTTCACGTGGCTGATCATACACTGATCACGTGATTGATCATGCACTGATCACTTGGATATCATGCACTGATCACGTGGCTGATCATACACTGTTCACGTGTCTGACCATGCACTGATCACGTGGCTGATCATACACTGCTCACGTAACTGATCATGCACTGATCACGTGGCTATCATGCACTGATCACGTGGCTGATCATGCACTGATCACGTGGCTGATCATGCACTGATCACGTGACTGATCATGCACTGATCAGTGGCAATCATGCACTGATCACGTGGCTGATCATACACTGATCACGTGACTGATCATGCACTGATCACTGGCTATCATGCACTCATCACGTGGCTATCATGCACTGATCACGTGGCTGATCATGCACTGATCACGTGACTGATCATGCACTGATCACGTCTGATCATGCACTGATCACGTGACTGATCATGCACTGATCACGTGGATGATCATGCACTGATCACGTGACTGATCATGCACTGATCACGTGGCTATCATGCACTGATCACGTGGCTGATCATGCACTGATCACGTAGCTACCATGTACTGATCACGTGACTGATCATGCACTGATCACGTAATTGATCATGCACTGATCACGTGACTGATCATGCACTGATCACGTGACTGATCATGCACTGATCACGTGACTGATCATGCACTGATCACGTGGCTATCATGCACTGATCACGTGGCTGATCATGCACTGATCACGTGGCTATCATGCACTGATCACGTGACTGATCATGCACTGATCACGTGGCTGATCATGCACTGATCACGTGGCTGATCATGCACTGATCACGTGGCTGATCATGCACTGATCACGTGACTGATCATGCACTGATCACGTGGCTATCATGCACTGATCACGTGGCTGATCATGCACTGATCACGTGGCTACCATGCACTGATCACGTGACTGATCATGCACTGATCACGTGAATGATCATGCACTGATCACGTGACTGATCATGCACTGATCACGTGGCTGATCATGCACTGATCACGTAACTGATCATGCACTGATCACGTGGCTATCATGCACTGATCACGTGACTGATCATGCACTGATCACGTGGCTGATCATGCACTGATCACTTGGCTGATCATGCACTGATCACGTGGCTGATCATGCACTGATACCGTGACTGAGCATGGACTGATCACATGACTATCATGTAGTGATCACGTGACTTAATGGCTCTGATCATGTGACTGATCATGCGCTGATCATGTTTGCTATCATACACTGATCATGTGCCTCTGGAGGCAATAAACAAAGAGCTGAGTAGGCACGAATCAAACAGTCAGCAGGCAATAATCATGGAACTCAGCTGTGAGGAATCATGCTGCTCAGCTGGCAATAATCAAGCAGCTGAGCAGGCAGGAATTACGCAGCACAGCTGGCAATTGTCAAGCAGATGACAGGCAGGAATCGTGCAGCTCAGCTGGCAATTGTCAAGCAGATGAGCAGACAGTAATCACGCAGCTCAGCAGGCCCTGATCACGTGACTGAGCATGCACTGTTCACGTGGCTGATCATACACTGATCACGTGATTGATCATGCACTGATCACTTGGATATCATGCACTGATCACGTGGCTGATCATACACTGTTCACGTGTCTGACCATGCACTGATCACGTGGCTGATCATACACTGCTCACGTAACTGATCATGCACTGATCACGTGGCTGATCATGCACTGATCACGTGGCTGATCATGCACTGATCACGTGGCTATCATGCACTGGTCACGTGACTGATCATGCACTGATCACGTAACTGATCATGCACTGATCACGTGGCTGATCATGCACTGATCACGTGACTGATCATGCACTGATCACGTGGCTGATCATGCACTGATCACGTGACTGATCATGCACTGATCACGTGGCTATCATGCACTGATCACGTGGCTGATCATGCACTGATCACGTGTCTGATCATGCACTGATCACGTGGCTGATCATGCACTGATCACGTGACTGATCATGCACTGATCACGTGGCTGATCATGCACTGATCACGTGGCTGATCATGCACTGATCACGTAGCTACATGTACTGGTCACGTGACTGATCATGCACTGATCACGTGACTGATCATGCACTGATCACGTGGCTATCATGCACTGATCACGTGGCTGATCATGCACTGATCACGCAGCTACCATGTACTGATCACATGACTGATCATGCACTGATCACGTGATTGATCATGCACTGATCACGTGGCTTATCATGCATTGATCATGTGACTGATCATGTGCTGATCATGTTTGGTGTCATACACTGATCATGTGCCTCTGGAGGCAATGAACAAAGAGCTGAGTAGGCAGGAATCAGTCAGCAGGCAATAATCATGGAACTCAGCTCTGAGAAATCATGCTGCTCAGCTGGCAATAATCAAGTAGATGAGCAGGCAGGAATTATGCAGCACAGTGGCAATTGTCAAGCAGATGACAGGCAGGAATCGTGCAGCTCAGCTGGCAATTGTCAAGCAGATGAGCAGACAGTAATCACGCAGCTCAGCAGGCCCTGATCACGTGACTGAGCATGCACTGTTCACGTGGCTGATCATACACTGATCACGTGACTGATCATGCACTGATCACGTGGCTATCATGCACTGATCACGTGACTGATCATGCACTGATCACGTGATTGTCATGCACTGATCACGTGGCTATCATGCACTGATCACGTGGCTGATCATGCACTGATCACGTGACTGATCATGCACTGATCACGTGGCTATCATGCACTGATCACGTGGCTGATCATGCACTGATCACGTGACTGATCATGCACTGATCACGTGGCTATCATGCACTGATCACATGACTGATCATGCACTGATCACGTGGCTGATCATGCACTGATCACGTGACTGATCATGCACTGATCACGTGACTGATCATGCACTGATCACGTGGCTGATCATGCACTGATCACGTAGCTATCATGCACTGATCACGTGACTGATCATGCACTGATCACGTGACTGATCATGCACTGATCACGTGGCTGATCATGCACTGATCACGTGACTGATCATGCACTGATCACGTGGCTATCATGCACTGATCACGTGGCTATCATGCACTGATCACGTGGCTGATCATGCACTGATCACGCTACCATATGCACTGATCACGTGACTGATCATGCACTGATCACGTGGCTGATCATGCACTGATCACGTGATCATGCACTGATCACGTGACTGATCATGCACTGATCACGTGGATATCATGCACTGATCACGTGGCTGATCATGCACTGATCACGTGTCTGATCATGCACTGATCACGTGGCTGATCATGCACTGATCACGTGACTGATCATGCACTGATCACGTGGCTATCATGCACTGATCACGTGGCTGATCATGCACTGATCACGTGGATGACACACACTGATCACGTGACTGATCATGCACTGATCACGTGACTGATCATGCACTGATCACGTGACTGATCATGCACTGATCAGTGGCAATCATGCACTGATCACGTGGCTGATCATGCACTGATCACGTGACTGATCATGCACTGATCACTGGCTATCATGCACTGATCACGTGGCTATCATGCACTGATCACGTGGCTGATCATGCACTGATCACGTGACTGATCATGCACTGATCACGTCTGATCATGCACTGATCACGTGACTGATCATGCACTGATCACGTGGATGATCATGCACTGATCATGTGACTGATCATGCACTGATCACGTGGCTATCATGCACTGATCACGTGGCTGATCATGCACTGATCACGTAGCTACCATGCACTGATCACGTGACTGATCATGCACTGATCACGTGATTGATCATGCACTGATCACGTGACTGATCATGCACTGATCACGTGACTGATCATGCACTGATCACGTGACTGATCATGCACTGATCACGTGGCTATCATGCACTGATCACGTGGCTGATCATGCAATGATCACGTAGCTACCATGCACTGATCACGTGACTGATCATGCACTGATCACGTAATTGATCATGCACTGATCACGTGACTGATCATGCACTGATCACGTGGCTGATCATGCACTGATCACGTGACTGATCATGCACTGATCACGTGGCTATCATGCACTGATCACGTGGCTGATCATGCACTGATCACGTAGCTACCATGCACTGATCACGTGACTGATCATGCACTGATCACGTGGCTGATCATGCACTGATCACGTGACTGATCATGCACTGATCACGTGCTGATCATGCACTGATCACGTGACTGTCATGCACTGATCACGTGGCTATCATGCACTGATCACGTGGCTGATCATGCACTGATCACGTGGCTATCATGCACTGATCACGTGGCTGATCATGCACTGATCACGGACTGATCATGCACTGATCACGGGCTATCATGCACTGTCACGTGACTGATCATGCACTGATCACGTGGCTGATCATGCACTGATCACGTGACTGATCATGCACTGATCACGTGACTGATCATGCACTGATCACGTGGCTGATCATGCACTGATCACGTGACTGATCATGCACTGATCACGTGGCTGATCATGCACTGATCACGTGGCTGATCATGCACTGATCACGTGGCTATCATGCACTGATCACGTGGCTGATCATGCACTGATCACGTAGCTATCATGCACTGATCACGTGACTGATCATGCACTGATCACGTAATTGATCATGCACTGATCACGTGACTGATCATGCACTGATCACGTGACTGATCATGCACTGATCACGTGACTGATCATGCACTGATCACGTGGCTATCATGCACTGATCACGTGGCTGATCATGCAATGATCACGTAGCTACCATGCACTGGTCACGTGACTGATCATGCACTGATCACGTGACTGATCATGCACTGATCACGTGGCTGATCATGCACTGATCACGTGGCTGATCATGCACTGATCACGTGACTGATCATGCACTGATCACGTGACTGATCATGCACTGATCACGTGGCTGATCATGCACTGATCACGTGGCTATCATGCACTGATCACGTGGCTGATCATGCACTGATCACGCATATGCACTGATCACGTGACTGATCATGCACTGATCACGTATGATCATGCACTGATCACGTGGCTTATCATGCACTGATCATGTGACTGATCATGCACTGATCATGTTTGGTATCATACACTGATCATGTGCCTCTGGAGGCAATGAACAAAGAGCTGAGTAGGCAGGAATCAGTCAGGCAATAATCATGGAACTCAGCTCTGAGGAATCATGCTGCTCAGCTGGCAATAATCAAGCAGATGAGCAGCAGGAATTATGCAGCACAGATGGCAATTGTCAAGCAGATGAGCAGACAGTAATCACGCAGCTCAGCAGGCACTGATCACGTGACTGAGCATGCACTGATCACGTGGCTGATCACACACTGATCACGTGACTGATCATGCACTGATCACGTGGCTATCATGCACTGATCACGTGATGATCATGCACTGATCACGTGATTGTCATGCACTGATCACGTGGCTATCATGCACTGATCACGTGGCTGATCATGCACTGATCACGTGACTGATCATGCACTGATCACGTGGCTATCATGCACTGATCACGTGGCTGATCATGCACTGATCACGGGACTGATCATGCACTGATCACGGGCTATCATGCACTGACACATGACTGATCATGCACTGATCACGTGATGATCATGCACTGATCACGTGGCTGATCATGCACTGATCACGTGGCTGATCATGCACTGATCACGTGACTGATCATGCACTGATCACGTGGCTGATCATGCACTGATCACGTGACTGATCATGCACTGATCACGTGACTGATCATGCACTGATCACGTGGCTATCATGCACTGATCACGTGGCTGATCATGCAATGATCACGTAGCTATCATGCACTGATCACGTGACTGATCATGCACTGATCACGTGGCTGATCATGCACTGATCACGTGACTGATCATGCACTGATCACGTGGCTGATCATGCACTGATCACGTGGCTATCATGCACTGATCACGTGGCTGATCATGCACTGATCACGCAGCTACCATGCACTGATCACGTGACTGATCATGCACTGATCACGTACTGATCATGCACTGATCACGTGGCTTATCATGCACTGATCATGTGACTGATCATGCGCTGATCATGTTTGGTATCATACACTGATCATGTGCCTCTGGAGGCAATGAACAAAGAGCTGAGTAGGCACGAATCATTCAGCAGGCAATAATCATGGAACTCAGCTGTGAGAAATCATGCTGCTCAGCTGGCAATAATCAAGCAGCTGAGCAGGCAGGAATTACGCAGCACAGCTGGCAATTGTCAAGCAGATGACAGGCAGGAATCGTGCAGCTCAGCTGGCAATTGTCAAGCAGATGAGCAGACAGTAATCACGCAGCTCAGCAGGCCCTGATCACGTGACTGAGCATGCACTGTTCACGTGGCTGATCATACACTGATCACGTGACTGATCATGCACTGATCACGTGGCTATCATGCACTGATCACGTGACTGATCATGCACTGATCACGTAACTGTCATGCACTGATCACGTGGCTGATCATGCACTGATCACGTGGCTGATCATGCACTGATCACGTGACTGATCATGCACTGATCACGTGGCTATCATGCACTGATCACGTGGCTGATCATGCACTGATCACGTGACTGCATGCACTGATCACGTGACTGATCATGCACTGATCACGTGGCTGATCATGCACTGATCACGTGGCTGATCATGCACTGATCACGTGATTGATCATGCACTGATCACGGGCTATCATGCACTGACACATGACTGATCATGCACTGATCACGTGGCTGATCATGCACTGATCACGTGACTGATCATGCACTGATCACGTGACTGATCATGCACTGATCACGTGGCTGATCATGCACTGATCACGTGGCTATCATGCACTGATCACGTGACTGATCATGCACTGATCACGTAGCTACCATGCACTGATCACGTGACTGATCATGCACTGATCACGTAACTGATCATGCACTGATCACGTGGCTGATCATGCACTGATCACGTGACTGATCATGCACTGATCACGTGACTGATCATGCACTGATCACGTGACTGATCATGCACTGATCACGTGGCTGATCATGCACTGATACCGTGACTGAGCATGGACTGATCACATGACTATCATGTAGTGATCACGTGACTTAATGGCGCTGATCATGTGACTGATCATGCGCTGATCATGTTTGCTATCATACACTGATCATGTGCCTCTGGAGGCAATAAACAAAGAGCTGAGTAGGCACGAATCAAACAGTCAGCAGGCAATAATCATGGAACTCAGCTGTGAGGAATCATGCTGCTCAGCTGGCAATAATCAAGCAGCTGAGCAGGCAGGAATTACGCAGCACAGCTGGCAATTGTCAAGCAGATGACAGGCAGGAATCGTGCAGCTCAGCTGGCAATTGTCAAGCAGATGAGCAGACAGTAATCACGCAGCTCAGCAGGCCCTGATCACGTGACTGAGCATGCACTGTTCACGTGGCTGATCATACACTGATCACGTGACTGATCATGCACTGATCACTTGGATATCATGCACTGATCACGTGGCTGATCATACACTGATCACGTGACTGACCATGCACTGATCACGTGGCTGATCATACACTGATCACGTGACTGATCATGCACTGATCATGTGGCGATCATGCACTGATCACGTGGCTGATCATACTGATCACGTGACTGATCATGCACTGATCACGTGGCTATCATGCACTGATCACGTGGCTGATCATGCACTGATCACTTAGCTACCATGTACTGATCACGTGACTGATCATGCACTGATCACGTACTGATCATGCACTGATCACGTGGCTGATCATGCACTGATCACGTGGCTGATCATGCACTGATCACGTGACTGATCATGCACTGATCACGTGACTGATCATGCACTGATCACGTGACTGATCATGCACTGATCACGTGGCTGATCATGCACTGATCACGTGCTGATCATGCACTGATCACGTGGCTGATCATGCACTGATCACGTGGCTGATCATGCACTGATCACGTGACTGATCATGCACTGATCACGTGGCTGATCATGCACTGATCACGTGGCTATCATGCACTGATCACGTGGCTGATCATGCACTGATCACGCAGCTACATGTACTGGTCACATGACTGATCATGCACTGATCACGTGACTGATCATGCACTGATCACGAAATGATCATGCACTGATCACGTGACTGATCATGCACTGATCACGTGACTGATCATGCACTGATCACGTGACTGATCATGCACTGATCACGTGGCTGATCATGCACTGATCACGTAGCAACCATGCACTGATCACGTGACTGATCATGCACTGATCACGTAATTGATCATGCACTGATCACGTGACTCATCATGCACTGATCACGTGGCTGATCACACACTATCACGTGACTGATCATGCACTGATCACGTGGCTATCATGCACTGATCACGTGGCTATCATGCACTGATCACGTGGCTGATCATGCACTGATCACGTAGCTATCATGCACTGATCACGTGACTGATCATGCACTGATCACGTGACTGATCATGCACTGATCACGTGGCTGATCATGCACTGATCACGTGACTATCATGCACTGCTCACGTGGCTGATCATGCACTGATCACGCAGCTATCATGCACTGATCACGTGACTGATCATGCACTGATCACGTGGCTGATCATGCACTGATCACGTGACTGATCATGCACTGATCACGTGACTGATCATGCACTGATCACGTGGCTATCATGCACTGATCACGTGGCTGATCATGCACTGATCACGCAGCTATCATGCACTGATCACGTGACTGATCATGCACTGATCACGACTGATCATGCACTGATCACGTGGCTATCATGCACTGATCACGTGGCTGATCATGCACTGATCACGTGCCTGATCATGCACTGATCACATGACTGATCATGCACTGATCACGTGACTGATCATGCACTGATCACGTGGCTATCATGCACTATCACGTGGCTGATCATGCAATGATCATGTAGCTACCATGTACTGGTCACGTGACTGATCATGCACTGATCACGTGACTGATCATGCACTGATCACGTGGCTATCATGCACTATCACGTGGCTGATCATGCACTGATCACGTGCCTGATCATGCACTGATCACGTGACTGATCATGCACTGATCACGTGGCTATCATGCACTGATCACGTGGCTGATCATGCACTGATCACGTGGCTATCATGCACTGATCACGTGGCTATCATGCACTGATCACGTGGCTGATCATGCACTGATACCGTGACTGAGCATGGACTGATCACATGACTATCATGTAGTGATCACGTGACTTAATGGCGCTGATCATGTGACTGATCATGCGCTGATCATGTTTGCTATCATACACTGATCATGTGCCTCTGGAGGCAATAAACAAAGAGCTGAGTAGGCACGAATCAAACAGTCAGCAGGCAATAATCATGGAACTCACTGTGAGGAATCATGCTGCTCAGCTGGCAATAATCAAGCAGCTGAGCAGGCAGGAATTACGCAGCACAGCTGGCAATTGTCAAGCAGATGACAGGCAGGAATCGTGCAGCTCAGCTGGCAATTGTCAAGCAGATGAGCAGACAGTAATCACGCAGCTCAGCAGGCCCTGATCACGTGACTGAGCATGCACTGTTCACGTGGCTGATCATACACTGATCACGTGATTGATCATGCACTGATCACTTGGATATCATGCACTGATCACGTGGCTGATCATACACTGTTCACGTGTCTGACCATGCACTGATCACGTGGCTGATCATACACTGCTCACGTAACTGATCATGCACTGATCACGTGGCTATCATGCACTGATCACGTGGCTGATCATGCACTGATCACGTGGCTGATCATGCACTGATCACGTGACTGATCATGCACTGATCAGTGGCAATCATGCACTGATCACGTGGCTGATCATACACTGATCACGTGACTGATCATGCACTGATCACTGGCTATCATGCACTGATCACGTGGCTATCATGCACTGATCACGTGGCTGATCATGCACTGATCACGTGACTGATCATGCACTGATCACGTCTGATCATGCACTGATCACGTGACTGATCATGCACTGATCACGTGGATGATCATGCACTGATCACGTGACTGATCATGCACTGATCACGTATCATGCACTGATCACGTGGCTGATCATGCACTGATCACGTAGCTACCATGCACTGATCACGTGACTGATCATGCACTGATCACGTAATTGATCATGCACTGATCACGTGACTGATCATGCACTGATCACGTGACTGATCATGCACTGATCACGTGACTGATCATGCACTGATCACGTGGCTATCATGCACTGATCACGTGGCTGATCATGCACTGATCACGTAGCTACCATGTACTGATCACGTGACTGATCATGCACTGATCACGTGATTGATCATGCACTGATCACGTGACTGATCATGCACTGATCACGTGGCTGATCATGCACTGATCACGTGACTGATCATGCACTGATCACGTGGCTATCATGCACTGATCACGTGGCTGATCATGCACTGATCACGTGGCTATCATGCACTGATCACGTGACTGATCATGCACTGATCACGTGACTGATCATGCACTGATCACGTGACTGATCATGCACTGATCACGTGACTGATCATGCACTGATCACGTGACTGATCATGCACTGATCACGTGGCTATCATGCACTGATCACGTGGCTGATCATGCACTGATCACGTAGCTATCATGCACTGATCACGTGGCTGATCATGCACTCATCACGGACTGATCATGCACTGATCACGGGCTATCATGCACTGATCACATGACTGATCATGCACTGATCACGTGGATGATCATGCACTGATCACATGACTGATCATGCACTGATCACGTGGATGATCATGCACTGATCACGTGGCTGATCATGCACTGATCACGTGGCTGATCATGCACTGATACCGTGACTGAGCATGGACTGATCACATGACTATCATGTAGTGATCACGTGACTTAATGGCGCTGATCATGTGACTGATCATGCGCTGATCATGTTTGCTATCATACACTGATCATGTGCCTCTGGAGGCAATAAACAAAGAGCTGAGTAGGCACGAATCAAACAGTCAGCAGGCAATAATCATGGAACTCAGCTGTGAGGAATCATGCTGCTCAGCTGGCAATAATCAAGCAGCTGAGCAGGCAGGAATTACGCAGCACAGCTGGCAATTGTCAAGCAGATGACAGGCAGGAATCGTGCAGCTCAGCTGGCAATTGTCAAGCAGATGAGCAGACAGTAATCACGCAGCTCAGCAGGCCCTGATCACGTGACTGAGCATGCACTGTTCACGTGGCTGATCATACACTGATCACGTGATTGATCATGCACTGATCACTTGGATATCATGCACTGATCACGTGGCTGATCATACACTGTTCACGTGTCTGACCATGCACTGATCACGTGGCTGATCATACACTGCTCACGTAACTGATCATGCACTGATCACGTGGCTGATCATGCACTGATCACGTGGCTGATCATGCACTGATCACGTGGCTACATGCACTGATCACGTGACTGATCATGCACTGATCACGTGGCTGATCATGCACTGATCACGTGGCTGATCATGCACTGATCACGTGACTGATCATGCACTGATCACGTGGCTGATCATGCACTGATCACGTGATCATGCACTGATCACGTGGCTATCATGCACTGATCACGTGGCTGATCATGCACTGATCACGTGACTGATCATGCACTGATCACGTGACTGATCATGCACTGATCACGTGGCTGATCATGCACTGATCACGTAGCTACATGCACTGGTCACGTGACTGATCATGCACTGATCACGTAATTGATCATGCACTGATCACGTGGCTATCATGCACTGATCACGTGGCTGATCATGCACTGATCACGCAGCTACCATGTACTGATCACGTGACTGATCATGCACTGATCACGTAATTGATCATGCACTGATCACGTGGCTTATCATGCACTGATCATGTGACTGATCATGCACTGATCATGTTTGGTGTCATACACTGATCATGTGCATCTGGAGGCAATGAACAAAGAGCTGAGTAGGCATGAATCAGTCAGCAGGCTATAATCATGGAACTCAGTTCTGAGAAATCATGCTGCTCAGCTGGCAATAATCAAGTAGATGAGCAGGCAGGAATTATGCAGCACAGGTGGCAATTGTCAAGCAGATGACAGGCAGGAATCGTACAGCTCAGCTGGCAATTGTCAAGCAGATGAGCAGACAGTAATCACGTAGCTCATCATGCACTGATCACGTGACTGATCATGCACTGATCACGTGGCTGATCATGCACTGATCACGTGAATGATCATGCACTGATCACGTGGCTATCATGCACTGATCACGTGGCTGATCATGCACTGATACCGTGACTGAGCATGGACTGATCACATGACTATCATGTAGTGATCACGTGACTTAATGGCGCTGATCATGTGACTGATCATGCACTGATCATGTTTGCTATCATACACTGATCATGTGCCTCTGGAGGCAATAAACAAAGAGCTGAGTAGGCACGAATCAAACAGTCAGCAGGCAATAATCATGGAACTCAGCTGTGAGGAATCATGCTGCTCAGCTGGCAATAATCAAGCAGCTGAGCAGGCAGGAATTACGCAGCACAGCTGGCAATTGTCAAGCAGATGACAGGCAGGAATCGTGCAGCTCAGCTGGCAATTGTCAAGCAGATGAGCAGACAGTAATCACGCAGCTCAGCAGGCCCTGATCACGTGACTGAGCATGCACTGTTCACGTGGCTGATCATACACTGATCACGTGATTGATCATGCACTGATCACGTGGATATCATGCACTGATCACGTGGCTGATCATACACTGATCACGTGACTGACCATGCACTGATCACGTGGCTGATCATACACTGATCACGTGACTGATCATGCACTGATCACGTGGCTGATCATGCACTGATCACGTGGCTGATCATGCACTGATCACGTGACTGATCATGCACTGATCACGTGGCTATCATGCACTGATCACGTGGCTGATCATGCACTGATCACGTAGCTACCATGTACTGGTCACGTGACTGATCATGCACTGATCACGTAATTGATCATGCACTGATCACGTGGCTGATCATGCACTGATCACGTGGCTGATCATGCACTGATCACGTGACTGATCATGCACTGATCACGTGACTGATCATGCACTGATCACGTGACTGATCATGCACTGATCACGTGGCTGATCATGCACTGATCACGTGCTGATCATGCACTGATCACGTGGCTGATCATGCACTGATCACGTGGCTGATCATGCACTGATCACGTGACTGATCATGCACTGATCACGTGGCTGATCATGCACTGATCACGTGGCTATCATGCACTGATCACGTGGCTGATCATGCACTGATCACGCAGCTACCATGTACTGATCACATGACTGATCATGCACTGATCACGTGACTGATCATGCACTGATCACGAAATGATCATGCACTGATCACGTGACTGATCATGCACTGATCACGTGACTGATCATGCACTGATCACGTGGCTGATCATGCACTGATCACGTGGCTGATCATGCACTGATCACGTAGCAACCATGTACTGATCACGTGACTGATCATGCACTGATCACGTAATTGATCATGCACTGATCACGTGACTGATCATGCACTGATCACGTGGCTGATCACACACGATCACGTGACTGATCATGCACTGATCACGTGGCTATCATGCACTGATCACGTGGCTATCATGCACTGATCACGTGGCTGATCATGCACTGATCACGTAGCTATCATGCACTGATCACGTGACTGATCATGCACTGATCACGACTGATCATGCACTGATCACGTGGCTGATCATGCACTGATCACGTGACTATCATGCACTGATCACGTGGCTGATCATGCACTGATCACGCAGCTATCATGCACTGATCACGTGACTGATCATGCACTGATCACGTGGCTGATCATGCACTGATCACGTGACTGATCATGCACTGATCACGTGACTGATCATGCACTGATCACGTGGCTATCATGCACTGATCACGTGGCTGATCATGCACTGATCACGAGCTATCATGCACTGATCACGTGACTGATCATGCACTGATCACGTATCATGCACTGATCACGTGGCTATCATGCACTGATCACGTGGCTGATCATGCACTGATCACGTGGCTGATCATGCACTGATCACGTGACTGATCATGCACTGATCACGTGACTGATCATGCACTGATCACGTGGCTATCATGCACTACTCACGTGGCTGATCATGCAATGATCATGTAGCTACCATGTACTGGTCACGTGACTGATCATGCACTGATCACGTGACTGATCATGCACTGATCACGTGGCTATCATGCACTGATCACGTGGCTGATCATGCACTGATCACGTGCCTGATCATGCACTGATCACGTGACTGATCATGCACTGATCACGTGCTATCATGCACTGATCACGTGACTGATCATGCACTGATCACGTGGCTGATCATGCACTGATCACGTGGCTATCATGCACTGATCACGTGGCTGATCATGCACTGATACCGTGACTGAGCATGGACTGATCACATGACTATCATGTAGTGATCACGTGACTTAATGGCGCTGATCATGTGACTGATCATGCGCTGATCATGTTTGCTATCATACACTGATCATGTGCCTCTGGAGGCAATAAACAAAGAGCTGAGTAGGCACGAATCAAACAGTCAGCAGGCAATAATCATGGAACTCACGTGTGAGGAATCATGCTGCTCAGCTGGCAATAATCAAGCAGCTGAGCAGGCAGGAATTACGCAGCACAGCTGGCAATTGTCAAGCAGATGACAGGCAGGAATCGTGCAGCTCAGCTGGCAATTGTCAAGCAGATGAGCAGACAGTAATCACGCAGCTCAGCAGGCCCTGATCACGTGACTGAGCATGCACTGTTCACGTGGCTGATCATACACTGATCACGTGATTGATCATGCACTGATCACTTGGATATCATGCACTGATCACGTGGCTGATCATACACTGTTCACGTGTCTGACCATGCACTGATCACGTGGCTGATCATACACTGCTCACGTAACTGATCATGCACTGATCACGTGGCTATCATGCACTGATCACGTGGCTGATCATGCACTGATCACGTGACTGATCATGCACTGATCACGTGACTGATCATGCACTGATCACGTGGCAATCATGCACTGATCACGTGGCTGATCATACACTGATCACGTGACTGATCATGCACTGATCACTGGCTATCATGCACTGATCACGTGGCTATCATGCACTGATCACGTGGCTGATCATGCACTGATCACGTGACTGATCATGCACTGATCACGTCTGATCATGCACTGATCACGTGACTGATCATGCACTGATCACGTGGATGATCATGCACTGATCACGTGACTGATCATGCACTGATCACGTGGCTATCATGCACTGATCACGTGGCTGATCATGCACTGATCACGTAGCTACCATGCACTGATCACGTGACTGATCATGCACTGATCACGTGCTGATCATGCACTGATCACGTGACTGATCATGCACTGATCACGTGACTGATCATGCACTGATCACGTGACTGATCATGCACTGATCACGTGGCTATCATGCACTGATCACGTGGCTGATCATGCAATGATGATCGTAGCTACCATGTACTGATCACGTGACTGATCATGCACTGATCACGTAATTGATCATGCACTGATCACGTGACTGATCATGCACTGATCACGTGGCTGATCATGCACTGATCACGTGACTGATCATGCACTGATCACGTGGCTATCATGCACTGATCACGTGGCTGATCATGCACTGATCACGTGAGCTATCATGCACTGATCACGTGACTGATCATGCACTGATCACGTGGCTGATCATGCACTGATCACGTGACTGATCATGCACTGATCACGTGACTGATCATGCACTGATCACGTGACTGTCATGCACTGATCACGTGGCTATCATGCACTGATCACGTGGCTGATCATGCACTGATCACGTAGCTATCATGCACTGATCACGTGGCTGATCATGCACTGATCACGGGACTGATCATGCACTGATCACGTGGCTATCATGCACTGATCACATGACTGATCATGCACTGATCACGTGGATGATCATGCACTGATCACATGACTGATCATGCACTGATCACGTGGATGATCATGCACTGATCACGTGGCTGATCATGCACTGATCACGTGGCTGATCATGCACTGATACCGTGACTGAGCATGGACTGATCACATGACTATCATGTAGTGATCACGTGACTTAATGGCGCTGATCATGTGACTGATCATGCGCTGATCATGTTTGCTATCATACACTGATCATGTGCCTCTGGAGGCAATAAACAAAGAGCTGAGTAGGCACGAATCAAACAGTCAGCAGGCAATAATCATGGAACTCAGCTGTGAGGAATCATGCTGCTCAGCTGGCAATAATCAAGCAGCTGAGCAGGCAGGAATTACGCAGCACAGCTGGCAATTGTCAAGCAGATGACAGGCAGGAATCGTGCAGCTCAGCTGGCAATTGTCAAGCAGATGAGCAGACAGTAATCACGCAGCTCAGCAGGCCCTGATCACGTGACTGAGCATGCACTGTTCACGTGGCTGATCATACACTGATCACGTGATTGATCATGCACTGATCACTTGGATATCATGCACTGATCACGTGGCTGATCATACACTGTTCACGTGTCTGACCATGCACTGATCACGTGGCTGATCATACACTGCTCACGTAACTGATCATGCACTGATCACGTGGCTGATCATGCACTGATCACGTGGCTGATCATGCACTGATCACGTGACTGATCATGCACTGATCACGTGGCTGATCATGCACTGATCACGTGATCATGCACTGATCACGTGGCTATCATGCACTGATCACGTGGCTGATCATGCACTGATCACGTGGCTGATCATGCACTGATCACGTGGCTGATCATGCACTGATCACGTGACTGATCATGCACTGATCACGTGACTGATCATGCACTGATCACGTGGCTGATCATGCACTGATCACGTAGCTACATGCACTGATCACGTGACTGATCATGCACTGATCACGTGACTGATCATGCACTGATCACGTGGCTATCATGCACTGATCACGTGGCTGATCATGCACTGATCACGTAGCTACCATGTACTGGTCACGTGACTGATCATGCACTGATCACGTAATTGATCATGCACTGATCACGTGGCTTATCATGCACTGATCATGTGACTGATCATGTGCTGATCATGTTTGGTGTCACACACTGATCATGTGCATCTGGAGGCAATGAACAAAGAGCTGAGTAGGCAGGAATCAGTCAGCAGGCTATAATCATGGAACTCAGTTCTGAGAAATCATGCTGCTCAGCTGGCAATGATCAGCAGGCAGGAATTATCAGCACAGTGGCAGTGATCATGCAGCTGATCACGTGACTGATCATGCACTGATCACGTGGCTGATCATGCACTGATCACGTGATGATCATGCACTGATCACGTGGCTATCATGCACTGATCACGTGGCTGATCATGCACTGATACCGTGACTGAGCATGGACTGATCACATGACTATCATGTAGTGATCACGTGACTTAATGGCGCTGATCATGTGACTGATCATGCACTGATCATGTTTGCTATCATACACTGATCATGTGCCTCTGGAGGCAATAAACAAAGAGCTGAGTAGGCACGAATCAAACAGTCAGCAGGCAATAATCATGGAACTCAGCTGTGAGGAATCATGCTGCTCAGCTGGCAATAATCAAGCAGCTGAGCAGGCAGGAATTACGCAGCACAGCTGGCAATTGTCAAGCAGATGACAGGCAGGAATCGTGCAGCTCAGCTGGCAATTGTCAAGCAGATGAGCAGACAGTAATCACGCAGCTCAGCAGGCCCTGATCACGTGACTGAGCATGCACTGTTCACGTGGCTGATCATACACTGATCACGTGATTGATCATGCACTGATCACGTGGATATCATGCACTGATCACGTGGCTGATCATACACTGATCACGTGACTGACCATGCACTGATCACGTGGCTGATCATACACTGATCATGTGACTGATCATGCACTGATCACGTGGCTGATCATGCACTGATCACGTGGCTGATCATACACTGATCACGTGACTGATCATGCACTGATCACGTGGCTATCATGCACTGATCACGTGGCTGATCATGCACTGATCACGTAGCTACATGTACTGGTCACGTGACTGATCATGCACTGATCACGTGACTGATCATGCACTGATCACGTGGCTGATCATGCACTGATCACGTGGCTGATCATGCACTGATCACGTGACTGATCATGCACTGATCACGTGACTGATCATGCACTGATCACGTGACTGATCATGCACTGATCACGTGGCTGATCATGCACTGATCACGTGCTGATCATGCACTGATCACGTGGCTGATCATGCACTGATCACGTGGCTGATCATGCACTGATCACGTGACTGATCATGCACTGATCACGTGGCTGATCATGCACTGATCACGTGGCTATCATGCACTGATCACGTGGCTGATCATGCACTGATCACGCAGCTACCATGTACTGGTCACATGACTGATCATGCACTGATCACGTGACTGATCATGCACTGATCACGTGGCTGATCATGCACTGATCACGTGACTGATCATGCACTGATCACGTGACTGATCATGCACTGATCACGTGACTGATCATGCACTGATCACGTGGCTGATCATGCACTGATCACGTAGCTACCATGCACTGATCACGTGACTGATCATGCACTGATCACGTAATTGATCATGCACTGATCACGTGACTGATCATGCACTGATCACGTGGCTGATCACACGATCACGTGACTGATCATGCACTGATCACGTGGCTATCATGCACTGATCACGTGGCTATCATGCACTGATCACGTGGCTGATCATGCACTGATCACGTAGCTATCATGCACTGATCACGTGACTGATCATGCACTGATCACGTGACTGATCATGCACTGATCACGTGGCTGATCATGCACTGATCACGTGACTATCATGCACTGATCACGTGGCTGATCATGCAATGATCACGCAGCTATCATGCACTGATCACGTGACTGATCATGCACTGATCACGTGGCTGATCATGCACTGATCACGTGACTGATCATGCACTGATCACGTGACTGATCATGCACTGATCACGTGGCTATCATGCACTGATCACGTGGCTGATCATGCACTGATCACGTAGCTATCATGCACTGATCACGTGACTGATCATGCACTGATCACGTGACTGATCATGCACTGATCACGTGGCTATCATGCACTGATCACGTGGCTGATCATGCACTGATCACGTGCCTGATCATGCACTGATCACGTGACTGATCATGCACTGATCACGTGACTGATCATGCACTGATCACGTGGCTATCATGCACTATCACGTGGCTGATCATGCAATGATCACGTAGCTACCATGTACTGGTCACGTGACTGATCATGCACTGATCACGTGACTGATCATGCACTGATCACGTGGCTATCATGCACTGATCACGTGGCTGATCATGCACTGATCACGTGCCTGATCATGCACTGATCACGTGACTGATCATGCACTGATCACGTGGCTATCATGCACTGATCACGTGGCTGATCATGCACTGATCACGTGGCTGATCATGCACTGATCACGTGGCTATCATGCACTGATCACGTGGCTGATCATGCACTGATACCGTGACTGAGCATGGACTGATCACATGACTATCATGTAGTGATCACGTGACTTAATGGCGCTGATCATGTGACTGATCATGCGCTGATCATGTTTGCTATCATACACTGATCATGTGCCTCTGGAGGCAATAAACAAAGAGCTGAGTAGGCACGAATCAAACAGTCAGCAGGCAATAATCATGGAACTCACGTGAGGAATCATGCTGCTCAGCTGGCAATAATCAAGCAGCTGAGCAGGCAGGAATTACGCAGCACAGCTGGCAATTGTCAAGCAGATGACAGGCAGGAATCGTGCAGCTCAGCTGGCAATTGTCAAGCAGATGAGCAGACAGTAATCACGCAGCTCAGCAGGCCCTGATCACGTGACTGAGCATGCACTGTTCACGTGGCTGATCATACACTGATCACGTGATTGATCATGCACTGATCACTTGGATATCATGCACTGATCACGTGGCTGATCATACACTGTTCACGTGTCTGACCATGCACTGATCACGTGGCTGATCATACACTGCTCACGTAACTGATCATGCACTGATCACGTGGCTATCATGCACTGATCACGTGGCTGATCATGCACTGATCACGTGACTGATCATGCACTGATCACGTGACTGATCATGCACTGATCAGTGGCAATCATGCACTGATCACGTGGCTGATCATACACTGATCACGTGACTGATCATGCACTGATCACTGGCTATCATGCACTGATCACGTGGCTATCATGCACTGATCACGTGGCTGATCATGCACTGATCACGTGACTGATCATGCACTGATCACGTCTGATCATGCACTGATCACGTGACTGATCATGCACTGATCACGTGGATGATCATGCACTGATCACGTGACTGATCATGCACTGATCACGTGGCTATCATGCACTGATCACGTGGCTGATCATGCACTGATCACGTAGCTACCATGCACTGATCACGTGACTGATCATGCACTGATCACGTAATTGATCATGCACTGATCACGTGACTGATCATGCACTGATCACGTGACTGATCATGCACTGATCACGTGACTGATCATGCACTGATCACGTGGCTATCATGCACTGATCACGTGGCTGATCATGCACTGATCACGTAGCTACCATGCACTGATCACGTGACTGATCATGCACTGATCACGTAATTGATCATGCACTGATCACGTGACTGATCATGCACTGATCACGTGGCTGATCATGCACTGATCACGTGACTGATCATGCACTGATCACGTGGCTATCATGCACTGATCACGTGGCTGATCATGCACTGATCACGTGGCTACATGCACTGATCACGTGACTGATCATGCACTGATCACGTGGCTGATCATGCACTGATCACGTGACTGATCATGCACTGATCACGTGACTGATCATGCACTGATCACGTGACTGATCATGCACTGATCACGTGGCTATCATGCACTGATCACGTGGCTGATCATGCACTGATCACGTAGCTATCATGCACTGATCACGTGGCTGATCATGCACTCATCACGGGACTGATCATGCACTGATCACGTGCTATCATGCACTGATCACATGACTGATCATGCACTGATCACGTGGATGATCATGCACTGATCACATGACTGATCATGCACTGATCACGTGGATGATCATGCACTGATCACGTGGCTGATCATGCACTGATCACGTGGCTGATCATGCACTGATACCGTGACTGAGCATGGACTGATCACATGACTATCATGTAGTGATCACGTGACTTAATGGCGCTGATCATGTGACTGATCATGCGCTGATCATGTTTGCTATCATACACTGATCATGTGCCTCTGGAGGCAATAAACAAAGAGCTGAGTAGGCACGAATCAAACAGTCAGCAGGCAATAATCATGGAACTCAGCTGTGAGGAATCATGCTGCTCAGCTGGCAATAATCAAGCAGCTGAGCAGGCAGGAATTACGCAGCACAGCTGGCAATTGTCAAGCAGATGACAGGCAGGAATCGTGCAGCTCAGCTGGCAATTGTCAAGCAGATGAGCAGACAGTAATCACGCAGCTCAGCAGGCCCTGATCACGTGACTGAGCATGCACTGTTCACGTGGCTGATCATACACTGATCACGTGATTGATCATGCACTGATCACTTGGATATCATGCACTGATCACGTGGCTGATCATACACTGTTCACGTGTCTGACCATGCACTGATCACGTGGCTGATCATACACTGCTCACGTAACTGATCATGCACTGATCACGTGGCTGATCATGCACTGATCACGTGGCTGATCATGCACTGATCACGTAGCTATCATGCACTGATCACGTGACTGATCATGCACTGATCACGTAACTGATCATGCACTGATCACGTGGCTGATCATGCACTGATCACGTGACTGATCATGCACTGATCACGTGGCTGATCATGCACTGATCACGTGATCATGCACTGATCACGTGGCTATCATGCACTGATCACGTGGCTGATCATGCACTGATCACGTGGCTGATCATGCACTGATCACGTGGCTGATCATGCACTGATCACGTGACTGATCATGCACTGATCACGTGGCTGATCATGCACTGATCACGTGGCTGATCATGCACTGATCACGTAGCTACCATGTACTGGTCACGTGACTGATCATGCACTGATCACGTAATTGATCATGCACTGATCACGTGGCTATCATGCACTGATCACGTGGCTGATCATGCACTGATCACGCAGCTACCATGTACTGATCACGTGACTGATCATGCACTGATCACGTGATTGATCATGCACTGATCACGTGGCTTATCATGCACTGATCATGTGACTGATCATGCACTGATCATGTTTGGTGTCATGCACTGATCATGTGCATCTGGAGGCAATGAACAAAGAGCTGAGTAGGCAGGAATCAGTCAGCAGGCTATAATCATGGAACTCAGTTCTGAGAAATCATGCTGCTCAGCTGGCAATAATCAAGTAGATGAGCAGGCAGGAATCATGCAGCACAGGTGGCAATTGTCAAGCAGATGACAGGCAGGAATCGTACAGCTCAGCTGGCAATTGTCAAGCAGATGAGCAGACAGTAATCACGTAGCTCATCATGCACTGATCACGTGACTGATCATGCACTGATCACGTGGCTGATCATGCACTGATCACGTGAATGATCATGCACTGATCACGTGGCTATCATGCACTGATCACGTGGCTGATCATGCACTGATACCGTGACTGAGCATGGACTGATCACATGACTATCATGTAGTGATCACGTGACTTAATGGCGCTGATCATGTGACTGATCATGCACTGATCATGTTTGCTATCATACACTGATCATGTGCCTCTGGAGGCAATAAACAAAGAGCTGAGTAGGCACGAATCAAACAGTCAGCAGGCAATAATCATGGAACTCAGCTGTGAGGAATCATGCTGCTCAGCTGGCAATAATCAAGCAGCTGAGCAGGCAGGAATTACGCAGCACAGCTGGCAATTGTCAAGCAGATGACAGGCAGGAATCGTGCAGCTCAGCTGGCAATTGTCAAGCAGATGAGCAGACAGTAATCACGCAGCTCAGCAGGCCCTGATCACGTGACTGAGCATGCACTGTTCACGTGGCTGATCATACACTGATCACGTGATTGATCATGCACTGATCACTTGGATATCATGCACTGATCACGTGGCTGATCATACACTGATCACGTGACTGACCATGCACTGATCACGTGGCTGATCATACACTGATCACGTGACTGATCATGCACTGATCACGTGGCTATCATGCACTGATCACGTGGCTGATCATGCACTGATCACGTGACTGATCATGCACTGATCACGTGGCTATCATGCACTGATCACGTGGCTGATCATGCACTGATCACGTAGCTACCATGTACTGATCACGTGACTGATCATGCACTGATCACGTACTGATCATGCACTGATCACGTGGCTGATCATGCACTGATCACGTGGCTGATCATGCACTGATCACGTGACTGATCATGCACTGATCACGTGACTGATCATGCACTGATCACGTGACTGATCATGCACTGATCACGTGGCTGATCATGCACTGATCACGTGCTGATCATGCACTGATCACGTGGCTGATCATGCACTGATCACGTGGCTGATCATGCACTGATCACGTGACTGATCATGCACTGATCACGTGGCTGATCATGCACTGATCACGTGGCTATCATGCACTGATCACGTGGCTGATCATGCACTGATCACGCAGCTACCATGTACTGATCACATGACTGATCATGCACTGATCACGTGACTGATCATGCACTGATCACGTGGCTGATCATGCACTGATCACGTGACTGATCATGCACTGATCACGTGACTGATCATGCACTGATCACGTGGCTATCATGCACTGATCACGTGGCTGATCATGCACTGATCACGTAGCAACCATGTACTGGTCACGTGACTGATCATGCACTGATCACGTAATTGATCATGCACTGATCACGTGACTGATCATGCACTGATCACGTGGCTGATCACACACTGATCACGTGACTGATCATGCACTGATCACGTGGCTATCATGCACTGATCACGTGGCTATCATGCACTGATCACGTGGCTGATCATGCACTGATCACGTAGCTACCATGCACTGATCACGTGACTGATCATGCACTGATCACGTGACTGATCATGCACTGATCACGTGGCTGATCATGCACTGATCACGTGACTATCATGCACTGATCACGTGGCTGATCATGCACTGATCACGCAGCTATCATGCACTGGTCACGTGACTGATCATGCACTGATCACGTGGCTGATCATGCACTGATCACGTGACTGATCATGCACTGATCACGTGACTGATCATGCACTGATCACGTGGCTATCATGCACTGATCACGTGGCTGATCATGCACTGATCACGCAGCTATCATGCACTGGTCACGTGACTGATCATGCACTGATCACGTAATTGATCATGCACTGATCACGTGGCTATCATGCACTGATCACGTGGCTGATCATGCACTGATCACGTGCCTGATCATGCACTGATCACATGACTGATCATGCACTGATCACGTGACTGATCATGCACTGATCACGTGGCTATCATGCACTACTCACGTGGCTGATCATGCAATGATCATGTAGCTACCATGTACTGGTCACGTGACTGATCATGCACTGATCACGTGACTGATCATGCACTGATCACGTGGCTATCATGCACTGATCACGTGGCTGATCATGCACTGATCACGTGCCTGATCATGCACTGATCACGTGACTGATCATGCACTGATCACGTAGCTATCATGCACTGATCACGTGGCTGATCATGCACTGATCACGTGGCTGATCATGCACTGATCACGTGGCTATCATGCACTGATCACGTGGCTGATCATGCACTGATACCGTGACTGAGCATGGACTGATCACATGACTATCATGTAGTGATCACGTGACTTAATGGCGCTGATCATGTGACTGATCATGCGCTGATCATGTTTGCTATCATACACTGATCATGTGCCTCTGGAGGCAATAAACAAAGAGCTGAGTAGGCACGAATCAAACAGTCAGCAGGCAATAATCATGGAACTCACTGTGAGGAATCATGCTGCTCAGCTGGCAATAATCAAGCAGCTGAGCAGGCAGGAATTACGCAGCACAGCTGGCAATTGTCAAGCAGATGACAGGCAGGAATCGTGCAGCTCAGCTGGCAATTGTCAAGCAGATGAGCAGACAGTAATCACGCAGCTCAGCAGGCCCTGATCACGTGACTGAGCATGCACTGTTCACGTGGCTGATCATACACTGATCACGTGATTGATCATGCACTGATCACTTGGATATCATGCACTGATCACGTGGCTGATCATACACTGTTCACGTGTCTGACCATGCACTGATCACGTGGCTGATCATACACTGCTCACGTAACTGATCATGCACTGATCACGTGGCTATCATGCACTGATCACGTGGCTGATCATGCACTGATCACGTGACTGATCATGCACTGATCACGTGACTGATCATGCACTGATGAGTGGCAATCATGCACTGATCACGTGGCTGATCATACACTGATCACGTGACTGATCATGCACTGATCACTGGCTATCATGCACTGATCACGTGGCTATCATGCACTGATCACGTGGCTGATCATGCACTGATCACGTGACTGATCATGCACTGATCACGTCTGATCATGCACTGATCACGTGACTGATCATGCACTGATCACGTGGATGATCATGCACTGATCACGTGACTGATCATGCACTGATCACGTGGCTATCATGCACTGATCACGTGGCTGATCATGCACTGATCACGTAGCTACCATGCACTGATCACGTGACTGATCATGCACTGATCACGTAATTGATCATGCACTGATCACGTGACTGATCATGCACTGATCACGTGACTGATCATGCACTGATCACGTGACTGATCATGCACTGATCACGTGGCTATCATGCACTGATCACGTGGCTGATCATGCAATGATCACGTAGCTACCATGTACTGATCACGTGACTGATCATGCACTGATCACGTAATTGATCATGCACTGATCACGTGACTGATCATGCACTGATCACGTGGCTGATCATGCACTGATCACGTGACTGATCATGCACTGATCACGTGGCTATCATGCACTGATCACGTGGCTGATCATGCACTGATCACGTAGCTACCATGCACTGATCACGTGACTGATCATGCACTGATCACGTGGCTGATCATGCACTGATCACGTGACTGATCATGCACTGATCACGTGACTGATCATGCACTGATCACGTGACTGATCATGCACTGATCACGTGGCTATCATGCACTGATCACGTGGCTGATCATGCACTGATCACGTAGCTATCATGCACTGATCACGTGGCTGATCATGCACTGATCACGGGACTGATCATGCACTGATCACGGGCTATCATGCACTGATCACATGACTGATCATGCACTGATCACGTGGATGATCATGCACTGATCACGTGACTGATCATGCACTGATCACGTGGATGATCATGCACTGATCACGTGGCTGATCATGCACTGATCACGTGGCTGATCATGCACTGATACCGTGACTGAGCATGGACTGATCACATGACTATCATGTAGTGATCACGTGACTTAATGGCGCTGATCATGTGACTGATCATGCGCTGATCATGTTTGCTATCATACACTGATCATGTGCCTCTGGAGGCAATAAACAAAGAGCTGAGTAGGCACGAATCAAACAGTCAGCAGGCAATAATCATGGAACTCAGCTGTGAGGAATCATGCTGCTCAGCTGGCAATAATCAAGCAGCTGAGCAGGCAGGAATTACGCAGCACAGCTGGCAATTGTCAAGCAGATGACAGGCAGGAATCGTGCAGCTCAGCTGGCAATTGTCAAGCAGATGAGCAGACAGTAATCACGCAGCTCAGCAGGCCCTGATCACGTGACTGAGCATGCACTGTTCACGTGGCTGATCATACACTGATCACGTGATTGATCATGCACTGATCACTTGGATATCATGCACTGATCACGTGGCTGATCATACACTGATCACGTGTCTGACCATGCACTGATCACGTGGCTGTTCATACACTGCTCACGTAACTGATCATGCACTGATCACGTGGCTGATCATGCACTGATCACGTGGCTGATCATGCACTGATCACGTGGCTACATGCACTGATCACGTGACTGATCATGCACTGATCACGTGACTGATCATGCACTGATCACGTGGCTGATCATGCACTGATCACGTGACTGATCATGCACTGATCACGTGGCTGATCATGCACTGATCACGTGACTGATCATGCACTGATCACGTGGCTATCATGCACTGATCACGTGGCTGATCATGCACTGATCACGTGTCTGATCATGCACTGATCACGTGGCTGATCATGCACTGATCACGTGACTGATCATGCACTGATCACGTGGCTGATCATGCACTGATCACGTGGCTGATCATGCACTGATCACGTAGCTACATGTACTGGTCACGTGACTGATCATGCACTGATCACGTGATTGATCATGCACTGATCACGTGGCTATCATGCACTGATCACGTGGCTGATCATGCACTGATCACGCAGCTATCATGCACTGGTCACATGACTGATCATGCACTGATCACGTAATGATCATGCACTGATCACGTGGCTTATCATGCACTGATCATGTGACTGATCATGTGCTGATCATGTTTGGTGTCATACACTGATCATGTGCCTCTGGAGGCAATGAACAAAGAGCTGAGTAGGCAGGAATCAGTCAGCAGGCAATAATCATGGAACTCAGCTCTGAGAAATCATGCTGCTCAGCTGGCAATAATCAAGCAGATGAGCAGGCAGGAATTATGCAGCACAGTGGCAATTGTCAAGGAGATGACAGGCAGGAATCGTGCAGCTCAGCTGGCAATTGTCAAGCAGATGAGCAGACAGTAATCACGCAGCTCAGCACGCCCTGATCACGTGACTGAGCATGCACTGTTCACGTGGCTGATCACACACTGATCACGTGAATGATCATGCACTGATCACGTGGCTATCATGCACTGATCACGTGACTGATCATGCACTGATCACGTGACTGTCATGCACTGATCACGTGGCTATCATGCACTGATCACGTGGCTGATCATGCACTGATCACGTGACTGATCATGCACTGATCACGTGGCTATCATGCACTGATCACGTGGCTGATCATGCACTGATCACGGGACTGATCATGCACTGATCACGGGCTATCATGCACTGACACATGACTGACATGCACTGATCACGTGGCTGATCATGCACTGATCACGTGACTGATCATGCACTGATCACGTGACTGATCATGCACTGATCACGTGGCTGATCATGCACTGATCACGGCTATCATGCACTGATCACGTGACTGATCATGCACTGATCACGTGACTGATCATGCACTGATCACGTGGCTGATCATGCACTGATCACGTGACTGATCATGCACTGATCACGTGGCTATCATGCACTGATCACGTGGCTATCATGCACTGATCACGTGGCTGATCATGCACTGATCACGTGGCTATCATGCACTGATCACGTGACTGATCATGCACTGATCACGTGGCTGATCATGCACTGATCACGTGACTGATCATGCACTGATCACGTGACTGATCATGCACTGATCACGTGGCTATCATGCACTGATCACGTGGCTGATCATGCACTGATCACGTGGCTGATCATGCACTGATCACGTGGCTGATCATGCACTGATCACGTGACTGATCATGCACTGATCACGTGGCTATCATGCACTGATCACGTGGCTGATCATGCACTGATCACGTGGCTGACATCACACTGATCACGTGACTGATCATGCACTGATCACGTGACTGATCATGCACTGATCACGTGACTGATCATGCACTGATCAGTGGCTATCATGCACTGATCACGTGGCTGATCATGCACTGATCACGTGACTGATCATGCACTGATCACTGGCTATCATGCACTGATCACGTGGCTATCATGCACTGATCACGTGGCTGATCATGCACTGATCACGTGACTGATCATGCACTGATCACGTCTGATCATGCACTGATCACGTGACTGATCATGCACTGATCACGTGGATGATCATGCACTGATCACGTGACTGATCATGCACTGATCACGTGGCTATCATGCACTGATCACGTGGCTGATCATGCACTGATCACGTAGCTATCATGCACTGATCACGTGACTGATCATGCACTGATCACGTAATTGATCATGCACTGATCACGTGACTGATCATGCACTGATCACGTGACTGATCATGCACTGATCACGTGACTGATCATGCACTGATCACGTGGCTATCATGCACTGATCACGTGGCTGATCATGCACTGATCACGTAGCTATCATGCACTGATCACGTGACTGATCATGCACTGATCACGTAACTGATCATGCACTGATCACGTGACTGATCATGCACTGATCACGTGGCTGATCATGCACTGATCACGTGACTGATCATGCACTGATCACGTGGCTATCATGCACTGATCACGTGGCTGATCATGCACTGATCACGTAGCTATCATGCACTGATCACGTGACTGATCATGCACTGATCACGTGACTGATCATGCACTGATCACGTGACTGATCATGCACTGATCACGTGGCTGATCATGCACTGATCACGTGACTGTCATGCACTGATCACGTGGCTATCATGCACTGATCACGTGGCTGATCATGCACTGATCACGTGGCTATCATGCACTGATCACGTGGCTGATCATGCACTGATCACGGGACTGATCATGCACTGATCACGGGCTATCATGCACTGATCACGTGACTGATCATGCACTGATCACGTGGCTGATCATGCACTGATCACGTGACTGATCATGCACTGATCACGTGACTGATCATGCACTGATCACGTGGCTGATCATGCACTGATCACGTGACTGATCATGCACTGATCACGTGGCTGATCATGCACTGATCACGTGGCTGATCATGCACTGATCACGTGGCTATCATGCACTGATCACGTGGCTGATCATGCACTGATCACGTAGCTATCATGCACTGATCACGTGACTGATCATGCACTGATCACGTGACTGATCATGCACTGATCACGTGACTGATCATGCACTGATCACGTGACTGATCATGCACTGATCACGTGACTGATCATGCACTGATCACGTGGCTATCATGCACTGATCACGTGGCTGATCATGCAATGATCACGTAGCTACCATGTACTGGTCACGTGACTGATCATGCACTGATCACGTACTGATCATGCACTGATCACGTGGCTGATCATGCACTGATCACGTGGCTGATCATGCACTGATCACGTGACTGATCATGCACTGATCACGTGACTGATCATGCACTGATCACGTGGCTGATCATGCACTGATCACGTGGCTATCATGCACTGATCACGTGGCTGATCATGCACTGATCACGCAGCTACATGCACTGATCACGTGACTGATCATGCACTGATCACGTAATGATCATGCACTGATCACGTGGCTTATCATGCACTGATCATGTGACTGATCATGCACTGATCATGTTTGGTATCATACACTGATCATGTGCCTCTGGAGGCAATGAACAAAGAGCTGAGTAGGCACGAATCAGTAGGCAATAATCATGGAACTCAGCTCTGAGAAATCATGCTGCTCAGCTGGCAATAATCAAGCAGTGAGCAGCAGGAATTATGCAGCACAGATGGCAATTGTCAAGCAGATGAGCAGACAGTAATCACGCAGCTCAGCAGGCACTGATCACGTGACTGAGCATGCACTGATCACGTGGCTGATCATGCACTGATCACGTGACTGATCATGCACTGATCACGTGGCTATCATGCACTGATCACGTGATGCATGCACTGATCACGTGATTGTCATGCACTGATCACGTGGCTGATCATGCACTGATCACGTGGCTGATCATGCACTGATCACGTGACTGATCATGCACTGATCACGTGGCTATCATGCACTGATCACGTGGCTGATCATGCACTGATCACGGGACTGATCATGCACTGATCACGTGCTATCATGCACTGATCACATGACTGATCATGCACTGATCACGTGCTGATCATGCACTGATCACGTGGCTATCATGCACTGATCACGTGGCTGATCATGCACTGATCACGTGACTGATCATGCACTGATCACGTGGCTGATCATGCACTGATCACGTGACTGATCATGCACTGATCACGTGACTGATCATGCACTGATCACGTGGCTATCATGCACTGATCACGTGGCTGATCATGCAATGATCACGTAGCTACCATGCACTGATCACGTGACTGATCATGCACTGATCACGTGGCTGATCATGCACTGATCACGTGACTGATCATGCACTGATCACGTGGCTGATCATGCACTGATCACGTGGCTATCATGCACTGATCACGTGGCTGATCATGCACTGATCACGCAGCTACCATGCACTGATCACGTGACTGATCATGCACTGATCACGTACTGATCATGCACTGATCACGTGGCTTATCATGCACTGATCATGTGACTGATCATGTGCTGATCATGTTTGGTATCATACACTGATCATGTGCCTCTGGAGGCAATGAACAAAGAGCTGAGTAGGCACGAATCATTCAGCAGGCAATAATCATGGAACTCAGCTCTGAGAAATCATGCTGCTCAGCTGGCAATAATCAAGCAGATGAGCAGGCAGGAATTACGCAGCACAGCTGGCAAATGTCAAGCAGATGACAGGCAGGAATCGTGCAGCTCAGCTGGCAATTGTCAAGCAGATGAGCAGACAGTAATCACGCAGCTCAGCAGGCCCTGATCACGTGACTGAGCATGCACTGTTCACGTGGCTGATCATACACTGATCACGTGACTGATCATGCACTGATCACGTGGCTATCATGCACTGATCACGTGACTGATCATGCACTGATCACGTAATTGTCATGCACTGATCACGTGGCTATCATGCACTGATCACGTGGCTGATCATGCACTGATCACGTGACTGATCATGCACTGATCACGTGGCTATCATGCACTGATCACGTGGCTGATCATGCACTGATCACGTGACTGATCATGCACTGATCACGTGACTGATCATGCACTGATCACGTGGCTGATCATGCACTGATCACGTGGCTGATCATGCACTGATCACGGGACTGATCATGCACTGATCACGTGGCTATCATGCACTGATCACATGACTGACATGCACTGATCACGTGGCTGATCATGCACTGATCACGTGACTGATCATGCACTGATCACGTGACTGATCATGCACTGATCACGTGGCTGATCATGCACTGATCACGTGGCTATCATGCACTGATCACGTGGCTGATCATGCAATGATCACGTAGCTACCATGCACTGGTCACGTGACTGATCATGCACTGATCACGTAACTGATCATGCACTGATCACGTGGCTGATCATGCACTGATCACGTGACTGATCATGCACTGATCACGTGACTGATCATGCACTGATCACGTGACTGATCATGCACTGATCACGTGGCTGATCATGCACTGATACCGTGACTGAGCATGGACTGATCACATGACTATCATGTAGTGATCACGTGACTTAATGGCACTGATCATGTGACTGATCATGCGCTGATCATGTTTGCTATCATACACTGATCATGTGCCTCTGGAGGCAATAAGCAAAGAGCTGAGTAGGCACGAATCAAACAGTCAGCAGGCAATAATCATGGAACTCAGCTGTGAGGAATCATGCTGCTCAGCTGGCAATAATCAAGCAGCTGAGCAGGCAGGAATTACGCAGCACAGCGGGCAATTGTCAAGCAGATGACAGGCAGGAATCGTGCAGCTCAGCTGGCAATTGTCAAGCAGATGAGCAGACAGTAATCACGCAGCTCAGCAGGCCCTGATCACGTGACTGAGCATGCACTGTTCACGTGGCTGATCATACACTGATCACGTGACTGATCATGCACTGATCACGTGGATGATCATGCACTGATCACGTGACTGATCATGCACTGATCACGTGGCTGATCATGCACTGATCACGTGGCTGATCATACACTGATCACGTAACTGATCATGCACTGATCACGTGGCTATCATGCACTGATCACGTGGCTGATCATGCACTGATCACGTAGCTATCATGCACTGATCACGTGACTGATCATGCACTGATCACGTAACTGATCATGCACTGATCACGTGGCTGATCATGCACTGATCACGTGGCTGATCATGCACTGATCACGTGACTGATCATGCACTGATCACGTGACTGATCATGCACTGATCACGGGACTGATCATGCACTGATCACGTGGCTGATCATGCACTGATCACGTGCTGATCATGCACTGATCACGTGGCTGATCATGCACTGATCACGTGGCTGATCATGCACTGATCACGTGACTGATCATGCACTGATCACGTGGCTGATCATGCACTGATCACGTGGCTATCATGCACTGATCACGTGGCTGATCATGCACTGATCAGCTACCATGTACTGGTCACATGACTGATCATGCACTGATCACGTGACTGATCATGCACTGATCACGTGGCTGATCATGCACTGATCACGTGACTGATCATGCACTGATCACGTGACTGATCATGCACTGATCACGTGACTGATCATGCACTGATCACGTGGCTGATCATGCACTGATCACGTAGCAACCATGCACTGATCACGTGACTGATCATGCACTGATCACGTAATTGATCATGCACTGATCACGTGACTGATCATGCACTGATCACGTGGCTGATCACACACTGATCACGTGACTGATCATGCACTGATCACGTGGCTATCATGCACTGATCACGTGGCTATCATGCACTGATCACGTGGCTGATCATGCACTGATCACGTAGCTATGCACTGATCACGTGACTGATCATGCACTGATCACGTTGATCATGCACTGATCACGTGGCTGATCATGCACTGATCACGTGACTATCATGCACTGATCACGTGGCTGATCATGCACTGATCACGCAGCTACCATGCACTGATCACGTGACTGATCATGCACTGATCACGTGGCTGATCATGCACTGATCACGTGACTGATCATGCACTGATCACGTGACTGATCATGCACTGATCACGTGGCTATCATGCACTGATCACGTGGCTGATCATGCACTGATCACGTGCTCATGCACTGATCACGTGACTGATCATGCACTGATCACGTGACTGATCATGCACTGATCACGTGGCTATCATGCACTGATCACGTGGCTGATCATGCACTGATCACGTGCTGATCATGCACTGATCACATGACTGATCATGCACTGATCACGTGACTGATCATGCACTGATCACGTGGCTATCATGCACTATCACGTGGCTGATCATGCAATGATCATGTAGCTACCATGTACTGGTCACGTGACTGATCATGCACCCATCACGTGACTGATCATGCACTGATCACGTGGCTATCATGCACTGATCACGTGGCTGATCATGCACTGATCACGTGCCTGATCATGCACTGATCACGTGACTGATCATGCACTGATCACGTGGCTATCATGCACTGATCACGTGGCTGATCATGCACTGATCACGTGGCTGATCATGCACTGATCACGTGGCTATCATGCACTGATCACGTGGCTGATCATGCACTGATACCGTGACTGAGCATGGACTGATCACATGACTATCATGTAGTGATCACGTGACTTAATGGCGCTGATCATGTGACTGATCATGCGCTGATCATGTTTGCTATCATACACTGATCATGTGCCTCTGGAGGCAATAAACAAAGAGCTGAGTAGGCACGAATCAAACAGTCAGCAGGCAATAATCATGGATCTCACGTGTGAGGAATCATGCTGCTCAGCTGGCAATAATCAAGCAGCTGAGCAGGCAGGAATTACGCAGCACAGCTGGCAATTGTCAAGCAGATGACAGGCAGGAATCGTGCAGCTCAGCTGGCAATTGTCAAGCAGATGAGCAGACAGTAATCACGCAGCTCAGCAGGCCCTGATCACGTGACTGAGCATGCACTGTTCACGTGGCTGATCATACACTGATCACGTGATTGATCATGCACTGATCACTTGGATATCATGCACTGATCACGTGGCTGATCATACACTGTTCACGTGTCTGACCATGCACTGATCACGTGGCTGATCATACACTGCTCACGTAACTGATCATGCACTGATCACGTGGCTATCATGCACTGATCACGTGGCTGATCATGCACTGATCACGTGGCTGATCATGCACTGATCACGTGACTGATCATGCACTGATGAGTGGCAATCATGCACTGATCACGTGGCTGATCATACACTGATCACGTGACTGATCATGCACTGATCACTGGCTATCATGCACTCATCACGTGGCTATCATGCACTGATCACGTGGCTGATCATGCACTGATCACGTGACTGATCATGCACTGATCACGTCTGATCATGCACTGATCACGTGACTGATCATGCACTGATCACGTGGATGATCATGCACTGATCACGTGACTGATCATGCACTGATCACGTGGCTATCATGCACTGATCACGTGGCTGATCATGCACTGATCACGTAGCTACCATGTACTGATCACGTGACTGATCATGCACTGATCACGTAATTGATCATGCACTGATCACGTGACTGATCATGCACTGATCACGTGACTGATCATGCACTGATCACGTGACTGATCATGCACTGATCACGTGGCTATCATGCACTGATCACGTGGCTGATCATGCACTGATCACGTAGCTACCATGTACTGATCACGTGACTGATCATGCACTGATCACGTAATTGATCATGCACTGATCACGTGACTGATCATGCACTGATCACGTGGCTGATCATGCACTGATCACGTGACTGATCATGCACTGATCACGTGGCTATCATGCACTGATCACGTGGCTGATCATGCACTGATCACGTGGCTATCATGCACTGATCACGTGACTGATCATGCACTGATCACGTGGCTGATCATGCACTGATCACGTGACTGATCATGCACTGATCACGTGACTGATCATGCACTGATCACGTGACTGATCATGCACTGATCACGTGGCTATCATGCACTGATCACGTGGCTGATCATGCACTGATCACGTAGCTATCATGCACTGATCACGTGGCTGATCATGCACTGATCACGGGACTGATCATGCACTGATCACGTGGCTATCATGCACTGATCACATGACTGATCATGCACTGATCACGTGGATGATCATGCACTGATCACATGACTGATCATGCACTGATCACGTGGATGATCATGCACTGATCACGTGGCTGATCATGCACTGATCACGTGGCTGATCATGCACTGATACCGTGACTGAGCATGGACTGATCACATGACTATCATGTAGTGATCACGTGACTTAATGGCGCTGATCATGTGACTGATCATGCGCTGATCATGTTTGCTATCATACACTGATCATGTGCCTCTGGAGGCAATAAACAAAGAGCTGAGTAGGCACGAATCAAACAGTCAGCAGGCAATAATCATGGAACTCAGCTGTGAGGAATCATGCTGCTCAGCTGGCAATAATCAAGCAGCTGAGCAGGCAGAAATTACGCAGCACAGCTGGCAATTGTCAAGCAGATGACAGGCAGGAATCGTGCAGCTCAGCTGGCAATTGTCAAGCAGATGAGCAGACAGTAATCACGCAGCTCAGCAGGCCCTGATCACATGACTGAGCATGCACTGTTCACGTGGCTTATCATACACTGATCACGTGATTGATCATGCACTGATCACTTGGATATCATGCACTGATCACGTGGCTGATCATACACTGTTCACGTGTCTCACCATGCACTGATCAAGTGCCTCTTCATACACTGCTCACGTAACTGATCATGCACTGATCACGTAACTGATCATGCACTGATCACGTGGCTGATCATGCACTGATCACGTGGCTATCATGCACTGATCACGTGACTGATCATGCACTGATCACGTGGCTGATCATGCACTGATCACGTGGCTGATCATGCACTGATCACGTGACTGATCATGCACTGATCACGTGGCTGATCATGCACTGATCACGTGATCATGCACTGATCACGTGGCTATCATGCACTGATCACGTGGCTGATCATGCACTGATCACGTGACTGATCATGCACTGATCACGTGACTGATCATGCACTGATCACGTGGCTGATCATGCAATGATCACGTAGCTACATGTACTGGTCACGTGACTGATCATGCACTGATCACGTAATTGATCATGCACTGATCACGTGGCTATCATGCACTGATCACGTGGCTGATCATGCACTGATCACGCAGCTACCATGTACTGATCACGTGACTGATCATGCACTGATCACGTAATTGATCATGCACTGATCACGTGGCTTATCATGCACTGATCATGTGACTGATCATGCACTGATCATGTTTGGTGTCACACACTGATCATGTGCATCTGGAGGCAATGAACAAAGAGCTGAGTAGGCAGGAATCAGTCAGCAGGCTATAATCATGGAACTCAGTTCTGAGAAATCATGCTGCTCAGCTGGCAATAATCAAGTAGATGAGCAGGCAGGAATTATGCAGCACAGGTGGCAATTGTCAAGCAGATGACAGGCAGGAATCGTACAGCTCAGCTGGCAATTGTCAAGCAGATGAGCAGACAGTAATCACGTAGCTCAGCATGCACTGATCACGTGACTGATCATGCACTGATCACGTGGCTGATCATGCACTGATCACGTGACTGATCATGCACTGATCACGTGGCTATCATGCACTGATCACGTGGCTGATCATGCACTGATACCGTGACTGAGCATGGACTGATCACATGACTATCATGTAGTGATCACGTGACTTAATGGCGCTGATAATGTGACTGATCATGCGCTGATCATGTTTGCTATCATACACTGATCATGTGCCTCTGGAGGCAATAAACAAAGAGCTGAGTAGGCACGAATCAAACAGTCAGCAGGCAATAATCATGGAACTCAGCTGTGAGGAATCATGCTGCTCAGCTGGCAATAATCAAGCAGCTGAGCAGGCAGGAATTACGCAGCACAGCGGGCAATTGTCAAGCAGATGACAGGCAGGAATCGTGCAGCTCAGCTGGCAATTGTCAAGCAGATGAGCAGACAGTAATCACGCAGCTCAGCAGGCCCTGATCACGTGACTGAGCATGCACTGTTCACGTGGCTGATCATACACTGATCACGTGATTGATCATGCACTGATCACGTGGATATCATGCACTGATCACGTGGCTGATCATACACTGATCACGTGACTGCCCATGCACTGATCACGTGGCTGATCATACACTGATCACGTGACTGATCATGCACTGATCACGTGGCTATCATGCACTGATCACGTGGCTGATCATGCACTGATCACGTGACTGATCATGCACTGATCACGTGGCTATCATGCACTGATCACGTGGCTGATCATGCACTGATCACGTAGCTACCATGTACTGGTCACGTGACTGATCATGCACTGATCACGTAACTGATCATGCACTGATCACGTGGCTGATCATGCACTGATCACGTGGCTGATCATGCACTGATCACGTGACTGATCATGCACTGATCACGTGACTGATCATGCACTGATCACGGGACTGATCATGCACTGATCACGTGGCTGATCATGCACTGATCACGTGCTGATCATGCACTGATCACGTGGCTGATCATGCACTGATCACGTGGCTGATCATGCACTGATCACGTGACTGATCATGCACTGATCACGTGGCTGATCATGCACTGATCACGTGGCTATCATGCACTGATCACGTGGCTGATCATGCACTGATCACGCAGCTACCATGTACTGGTCACATGACTGATCATGCACTGATCACGTGACTGATCATGCACTGATCACGTGGCTGATCATGCACTGATCACGTGACTGATCATGCACTGATCACGTGACTGATCATGCACTGATCACGTGACTATCATGCACTGATCACGTGGCTGATCATGCACTGATCACGTAGCAACCATGCACTGGTCACGTGACTGATCATGCACTGATCACGTAATTGATCATGCACTGATCACGTGACTGATCATGCACTGATCACGTGGCTGATCACACACGTATCACGTGACTGATCATGCACTGATCACGTGGCTATCATGCACTGATCACGTGGCTATCATGCACTGATCACGTGGCTGATCATGCACTGATCACGTAGCTATCATGCACTGATCACGTGACTGATCATGCACTGATCACGTGACTGATCATGCACTGATCACGTGGCTGATCATGCACTGATCACGTGACTATCATGCACTGATCACGTGGCTGATCATGCACTGATCACGCAGCTATCATGCACTGATCACGTGACTGATCATGCACTGATCACGTGGCTGATCATGCACTGATCACGTGACTGATCATGCACTGATCACGTGACTGATCATGCACTGATCACGTGGCTATCATGCACTGATCACGTGGCTGATCATGCACTGATCACGTAGCTGACATGCACTGATCACGTGACTGATCATGCACTGATCACGTAATTGATCATGCACTGATCACGTGGCTATCATGCACTGATCACGTGGCTGATCATGCACTGATCACGTGCCTGATCATGCACTGATCACATGACTGATCATGCACTGATCACGTGACTGATCATGCACTGATCACGTGGCTATCATGCACTATCACGTGGCTGATCATGCAATGATCACGTAGCTACCATGTACTGGTCACGTGACTGATCATGCACTGATCACGTGACTGATCATGCACTGATCACGTGGCTATCATGCACTGATCACGTGGCTGATCATGCACTGATCACGTGCCTGATCATGCACTGATCACGTGACTGATCATGCACTGATCACGTGGCTATCATGCACTGATCACGTGGCTGATCATGCACTGATCACGTGGCTGATCATGCACTGATCACGTGGCTATCATGCACTGATCACGTGGCTGATCATGCACTGATACCGTGACTGAGCATGGACTGATCACATGACTATCATGTAGTGATCACGTGACTTAATGGCGCTGATCATGTGACTGATCATGCGCTGATCATGTTTGCTATCATACACTGATCATGTGCCTCTGGAGGCAATAAACAAAGAGCTGAGTAGGCACGAATCAAACAGTCAGCAGGCAATAATCATGGAACTCAGTGTGAGGAATCATGCTGCTCAGCTGGCAATAATCAAGCAGCTGAGCAGGCAGGAATTACGCAGCACAGCTGGCAATTGTCAAGCAGATGACAGGCAGGAATCGTGCAGCTCAGCTGGCAATTGTCAAGCAGATGAGCAGACAGTAATCACGCAGCTCAGCAGGCCCTGATCACGTGACTGAGCATGCACTGTTCACGTGGCTGATCATACACTGATCACGTGATTGATCATGCACTGATCACTTGGATATCATGCACTGATCACGTGGCTGATCATACACTGTTCACGTGTCTGACCATGCACTGATCACGTGGCTGATCATACACTGCTCACGTAACTGATCATGCACTGATCACGTGGCTATCATGCACTGATCACGTGGCTGATCATGCACTGATCACGTGGCTGATCATGCACTGATCACGTGACTGATCATGCACTGATGAGTGGCAATCATGCACTGATCACGTGGCTGATCATACACTGATCACGTGACTGATCATGCACTGATCACTGGCTATCATGCACTGATCACGTGGCTATCATGCACTGATCACGTGGCTGATCATGCACTGATCACGTGACTGATCATGCACTGATCACGTCTGATCATGCACTGATCACGTGACTGATCATGCACTGATCACGTGGATGATCATGCACTGATCACGTGACTGATCATGCACTGATCACGTGGCTATCATGCACTGATCACGTGGCTGATCATGCACTGATCACGTAGCTACCATGCACTGATCACGTGACTGATCATGCACTGATCACGTAATTGATCATGCACTGATCACGTGACTGATCATGCACTGATCACGTGACTGATCATGCACTGATCACGTGACTGATCATGCACTGATCACGTGGCTATCATGCACTGATCACGTGGCTGATCATGCACTGATCACGTAGCTACCATGTACTGATCACGTGACTGATCATGCACTGATCACGTGATTGATCATGCACTGATCACGTGACTGATCATGCACTGATCACGTGGCTGATCATGCACTGATCACGTGACTGATCATGCACTGATCACGTGGCTATCATGCACTGATCACGTGGCTGATCATGCACTGATCACGTAGCTATCATGCACTGATCACGTGACTGATCATGCACTGATCACGTGGCTGATCATGCACTGATCACGTGACTGATCATGCACTGATCACGTGACTGATCATGCACTGATCACGTGACTGATCATGCACTGATCACGTGGCTATCATGCACTGATCACGTGGCTGATCATGCACTGATCACGTAGCTATCATGCACTGATCACGTGGCTGATCATGCACTGATCACGGGACTGATCATGCACTGATCACGTGGCTATCATGCACTGATCACATGACTGATCATGCACTGATCACGTGGATGATCATGCACTGATCACGTGACTGATCATGCACTGATCACGTGGATGATCATGCACTGATCACGTGGCTGATCATGCACTGATCACGTGGCTGATCATGCACTGATACCGTGACTGAGCATGGACTGATCACATGACTATCATGTAGTGATCACGTGACTTAATGGCGCTGATCATGTGACTGATCATGCGCTGATCATGTTTGCTATCATACACTGATCATGTGCCTCTGGAGGCAATAAACAAAGAGCTGAGTAGGCACGAATCAAACAGTCAGCAGGCAATAATCATGGAACTCAGCTGTGAGGAATCATGCTGCTCAGCTGGCAATAATCAGGCAGCTGAGCAGGCAGGAATTACGCAGCACAGCTGGCAATTGTCAAGCAGATGACAGGCAGGAATCGTGCAGCTCAGCTGGCAATTGTCAAGCAGATGAGCAGACAGTAATCACGCAGCTCAGCAGGCCCTGATCACGTGACTGAGCATGCACTGTTCACGTGGCTGATCATACACTGATCACGTGATTGATCATGCACTGATCACTTGGATATCATGCACTGATCACGTGGCTGATCATACACTGTTCACGTGTCTGACCATGCACTGATCACGTGGCTGATCATACACTGCTCACGTAACTGATCATGCACTGATCACGTAACTGATCATGCACTGATCACGTGGCTGATCATGCACTGATCACGTGACTGATCATGCACTGATCACGTGGCTGATCATGCACTGATCACGTGATCATGCACTGATCACGTGGCTATCATGCACTGATCACGTGGCTGATCATGCACTGATCACGTGACTGATCATGCACTGATCACGTGGCTGATCATGCACTGATCACGTGACTGATCATGCACTGATCACGTGGCTGATCATGCACTGATCACGTGGCTGATCATGCACTGATCACGTAGCTACATGCACTGATCACGTGACTGATCATGCACTGATCACGTGACTGATCATGCACTGATCACGTGGCTATCATGCACTGATCACGTGGCTGATCATGCACTGATCACGCAGCTACCATGTACTGGTCACGTGACTGATCATGCACTGATCACGTAATTGATCATGCACTGATCACGTGGCTTATCATGCACTGATCATGTGACTGATCATGTGCTGATCATGTTTGGTGTCACACACTGATCATGTGCATCTGGAGGCAATGAACAAAGAGCTGAGTAGGCAGGAATCAGTCAGCAGGCTATAATCATGGAACTCAGTTCTGAGAAATCATGCTGCTCAGCTGGCAATAATCAAGTAGATGAGCAGGCAGGAATTATGCAGCACAGGTGGCAATTGTCAAGCAGATGACAGGCAGGAATCGTACAGCTCAGCTGGCAATTGTCAAGCAGATGAGCAGACAGTAATCACGTAGCTCATCATGCACTGATCACGTGACTGATCATGCACTGATCACGTGGCTGATCATACACTGATCACGTGATGATCATGCACTGATCACGTGGCTATCATGCACTGATCACGTGGCTGATCATGCACTGATACCGTGACTGAGCATGGACTGATCACATGACTATCATGTAGTGATCACGTGACTTAATGGCGCTGATCATGTGACTGATCATGCACTGATCATGTTTGCTATCATACACTGATCATGTGCCTCTGGAGGCAATAAACAAAGAGCTGAGTAGGCACGAATCAAACAGTCAGCAGGCAATAATCATGGAACTCAGGTGTGAGGAATCATGCTGCTCAGCTGGCAATAATCAAGCAGCTGAGCAGGCAGGAATTACGCAGCACAGCGGGCAATTGTCAAGCAGATGACAGGCAGGAATCGTGCAGCTCAGCTGGCAATTGTCAAGCAGATGAGCAGACAGGAATCACGAAGCTCAGCAGGCCCTGATCATGTGACTGAGCATGCACTGTTCACGTGGCTGATCATACACTGATCACCTGATTGATCATGCACTGATCACTTGGATATCATGCACTGATCACGTGGCTGATCATACACTGATCACATGACTGCCCATGCACTGATCACGTGGATGATCATATGCTGATCATGTGACAGATCATGCAGGGATTATGTGGCGATCATGCACTGATCAAGTGGCTGATCATACTCTGCTCACGAAACTGATCATGCACTGATCACGTGGCTATCATCCACTGCTCACGTGGCTGATCATGCAGTGATTACTTAGCTACCATGTACTGGTCACCTGAGTGATCATGCACTGATCACGTAATTGATCATGCACTGATCATGTGGCTGATCATGCACTGATCACGTGGCTGATCATACACTGGTCACGTGACTGATCATGCACTGATCACGTGACTGATCATGCACTGATCACGGGACTGATCATGCACTGATCACGTGGCTGGTCATACACTGATCACGTGCTGATCATGAACTGATCACGTGGCTGATCATGCACTGATCACGTGGCTGATCATACACTGATCACGTGACTGATCATGCACTGATACCGTGGCTGATCAAGCACTGATCACGTGGCTATAATGCACTTATCACGTGGCTGATCATGCAATGATCACGCAGCTACCCTGTACTGGTCACATGACTGATATTGCACTGATCACGTGACTGATCATGCACAGATCACGAAAATGATCATGGACTGTTCACGTGACTGATCATGTACTGATCACGTGACTGATCATGCACTGATCACCTGACTCATCATGCACTGATCACGTGGCTGATCATGCACTGATCACGTAGCAACCATGTACTGGTCACGTGACTGATCATGCACTGATCACGTAATTAATCCTGCACTGATCACCTGACTCATCATGCACTGATCACGTGGCTGATCACACACGTATCACGTGACTGATCATGAACTGATCACGTGGCTATCATGCACTGATCTCGTGGCTATCATGCACTGATCACGTGGCTGAATATGCAATGATCTCGTAGCTATCATGTACTGGTCACGTGACTGATCTTGCACTGATCACGTAATTGATCATGCACTGATCACGTGGCTGATCATGCACTGATCACGTGACTACCATGCACTGCTAACCTGGCTGATCATGCAATTATCACGCAGCTACCATGTACTGGTCACGTGACTGATCATGCACTGATCATGTGTCTGATCATGCACCGATCACGTGACTGATCATGCACTGATCACGTGACTGATCATGCACTGATCACGTGGCTATCATGCACTGATCACTTGGCTGGTCATACACTGATCACGCAGCTAACATGTTCTGGTCACGTGACTGATCATGCACTGATCACGTGATTGATCATGCACTGATCACGTGGCTATCATGCACTGATCACGTGGCTGGTCATACACTGATCACGTGCCTGATCATGCACAGATTACATGACTGATCATGCACTGATCACCTCACTGATCATGCACTGATCACGTGGCTATCATGCACTACTCACGTGGCTGATCATGCAATGATCATGTAGCTACCATGTACTGGTCAGGTGACTGATCATACACCCATCAGGTGACTGATCGTCAACTGATCACGTGGCTATCATGCACTATTCACGTGGCTGATCATACACTGATCACCTGCCTGGTCATGCACAGATCACGTGACTAATCATGAACTGATCACGTAGCTATCATGCACTGATCACCTGGTTGATCATGCACTGATCACGTGGCTGATCATGCACTGATCACGTGGCTATCATGCACTGATCACGTGGCTGATCATGCACTGATACCGTGACTGAGCATGGACTGATCACATGACTATCATGTAGTGATCACGTGACTTAATGGCGCTGATCATGTGACTGATCATGCGCTGATCATGTTTGCTATCATACACTGATAATGTGCCTCTGAAGGCAATAAACAAAGAGCTGAGTAGGCACGAATCAAACAGTCAGCAGGCAATAATCATGGATCTCACGTGTGAGGAATCATGCTGCTCAGCTGGCAATAATCAAGCAGCTGAGCAGGCAGGAATTACGCAGCACAGCTGGCAATTGTCAAGCAGATGACAGGCAGGAATCGTGCAGCTCAGCTGGCAATTGTCAAGCAGATGAGCAGACAGGAATCACGCAGCTCAGCAGGCCCTGATCACGTGACTGAGCATGCACTGTTCACGTGGCTGATCATACACTGATCACGTGATTGATCATGCACTGATCACTTGGATATCATGCACTGATCACGTGGCTGATCATACACTGTTCACGTGTCTGACCATGCACTGATCACGTGGCTGATCATACACTGCTCACGTAACTGATCATGCACTGATCACGTGGCTATCATGCACTGATCACGTGGCTGATCATGCACTGATCACGTGACTGACCATGAACTGATCACGTGACTGATCATGCACTGATGAGTTCGCAATCATGCACTGATTACTTGGCTGATCATACACTGATCACGTGACTGATAATGCACTGATCATCTGGCTATCGTGCACTCATTACGTGGCTATCGTGCACTGATCATGTGGTTGATCATACACTGATCACGAGACTGATCTTGCACTGATCACGTCTGTATCATGCACTGGTCACGTGACTGATCATGCACTGATCACGTGGATAAACATGCACTGATCATGTGACAGATCATGCAGTGATCACGTGGCTATCATGCACTGCTCACGTGGCTGATCATGCAATGATCACGTAGCTACCATGTACTGGTCACGTGAGTGATCATGCACTGATCACGTAATTAATCATACACTGATCAGGTGACTTATCAGGCACTGATCACGTGACTGATCATGCACTGATCACGTGACTGATCATGCACTGATCTCGTTGCTATCATGCACTGTTCACATGGCTGATCATGCAATGATCACGTAGCTACCATGTACTGGTCACGTGACTATCATGCACTGATCACGTAATTGATCATGCACTGATCACGTGACTGGTCATGCACTGATCACGTGGCTGATCATGCACTGATCACGTGACTGATCATGCACTGATCACGTGGCTATCATGCACTGCTCACGTAGCTGATCATGCAATGATCACGTAGCTACCATATACTGGTCACGTGACTGATCATGCACAGATCACGTGGCTGATCATGCACTGTTCCCGTGACTGATCATGTACTGATCACGTGACTGATCATGCACTGATCACGTAATTGTCATGCACTGATCACGTGGCTATCATGCACTGATGACGTGGCTGATCATGCACTGATCACGTAGCTATCTTGCACTGATCACTTGGCTGATCATGCACTGATCACGGGACTGATCATGCACTGATCACGGCGCTATCATGCATTGTCTACATGACTCCACATGCAGTGATCACGTGGATGATCATGCACTGATCACATGACTGACCATGCACTGATCACGTGAATGATCATGCACGGATCACGTGGTTGATCATGCACTGATCACGTAATTGATCATGCACTGATACCGTGACTGAGCATGGACTGATCACATGACTATCATGTAGTGATCACGTGACTTAATGGTGCTGATCATGTGACTGATCATGCGCTGAGCATGTTTGCTATCATACACTGATCATGTGCCTCTGGAGGCAATAAACAAAGAGCTGAGTAGGCACGAATCAAACAGTCAGCAGGCAATAATCATGGAACTCAGCTGTGAGGAATCATGCTGCTCAGCTGGCAATAATAAGGCAGCTGAGCAGGCAGGAATTACACAGCACAGCTGGCAATTGTCAAGCAGATGACAGGCAGGAATCGTGCAGCTCGGCTGGCAATTGGCAAGCAGATGAGCAGACAGTAATCACGCAGCTCAGCAGGCCCTGATCACGTGACTGAGCATGCACTGTTCACCTGGCTGATCATACACTGATCACGTGATTGATCAAGCACTGATCACTTGGATATCATGCACTGATCACGTGGCTAATCATACACTGTTCACGTGTCTGACCATGCACTGATCAAGTGGCTGTTCATACACTGCTCACGTAACTGATCATGCACTGATCACGTAATTGATCATGCACTGATCACGTGGCTGATCATGCAATGATCACGTAGCTACTATGTACTGGTCCCGTGAGTGATCATGCACTGATCACGTATTGATCATGCACTGATCACGTGGCTGATCATGCACTGAACACGTGACTGATCATGCACTGATCACCTGGCTGATCATACATTGATCACGTGATCAAGCACTGATCACTTGGATATCATGCACTGATCACGTGGCTGATCATGCACTGATCACGTGGCTGATCATGCACTGATCACGTGGCTCTTCATACACTGCTCATGTAACTGATCATGCACTGATCACGTAATTGATCATGCACTGATCACGTGGCTGATCATGCAATGATTACGTAGCTACTATGTACTGGTCCCGTGAGTGATCATGCACTGATCAGGTAATTGATCATGCACTGATCACGTGGCTATCATGCACTGCTCACGTGGCTGATCATGCAGTGATCACGCAGCTACCATGTACTGGTCACATGACTGATCATCCACTGATCACGTAATTGATCATGCACTGATCACCTGGCTTATCATGCATTCATCATGTGACTGATCATGTGCTGAACATGTTTGGTGTCACACACTGATCATGTGCATCTGGAGGCAATGAACAAAGAGCTGAGTAGGCAGGAATCAGTCAGCAGGCTATAATCATGGAACTCAGTTCTGAGAAATCATGCTGCTCAGCTGGCAATAATCAAGTAGATGAGCAGGCAGGAATTATGCAGCACAGGTGGCAATTGTCAAGGAGATGACAGGCAGGAATCGTACAGCTCAGCTGGCAATTGTCAAGCAGATGAGCAGACAGTAATCACGTAGCTCAGCACGCCCTGATCACGTGACTGATCATGCACTGATCACGTGGCTGATCACACACTGATCACGTGAATGATCATGCACTGATCACGTGGCTATCATGCACTGATCACGTGGCTGATCATGCACTGATACCGTGACTGAGCATGGACTGATCACATGACTATCATGTAGTGATCACGTGACTTAATGGCGCTGATAATGTGACTGATCATGCGCTGATCATGTTTGCTATCATACACTGATCATGTGCCTCTGGAGGCAATAAACACAGAGCTGAGTAGGCACGAATCAAACAGTCAGCAGGCAATAATCATGGAACTCAGCTGTGAGGAATCATGCTGCTCAGCTGGCAATAATCAAGCAGCTGAGCAGGCAGGAATTACGCAGCACAGCGGGCAATTGTCAAGCAGATGACAGGCAGGAATCGTGCAGCTCAGCTGGCAATTGTCAAGCAGATGAGCAGACAGTAATCACGCAGCTCAGCAGGCCCTGATCACGTGACTGAGCATGCACTGTTCACGTGGCTGATCATACACTGATCACGTGATTGATCATGCACTGATCACTTGGATATCATGCACTGATCACGTGGCTGATCATACACTGATCACGTGACTGCCCATGCACTGATCACGTGGCTGATCATACACTGATCACGTGACTGATCATGCACTGATCACGTGGCTGATCATGCACTGATCACGTGGCTGATCATACACTGATCACGTGACTGATCATGCACTGATCACGTGGCTATCATGCACTGATCACGTGGCTGATCATGCACTGATCACGTAGCTACCATGTACTGGTCACGTGACTGATCATGCACTGATCACGTAATTGATCATGCACTGATCACGTGGCTGATCATGCACTGATCACGTGGCTGATCATGCACTGATCACGTGACTGATCATGCACTGATCACGTGACTGATCATGCACTGATCACGGGACTGATCATGCACTGATCACGTGGCTGATCATGCACTGATCACGTGCTGATCATGCACTGATCACGTGGCTGATCATGCACTGATCACGTGGCTGATCATGCACTGATCACGTGACTGATCATGCACTGATCACGTGGCTGATCATGCACTGATCACGTGGCTATCATGCACTGATCACGTGGCTGATCATGCACTGATCACGCAGCTACCATGTACTGGTCACATGACTGATCATGCACTGATCACGTGACTGATCATGCACTGATCACGTGATCATGCACTGATCACGTGACTGATCATGCACTGATCACGTGACTGATCATGCACTGATCACGTGACTGATCATGCACTGATCACGTGGCTGATCATGCACTGATCACGTAGCAACCATGTACTGGTCACGTGACTGATCATGCACTGATCACGTAATTGATCATGCACTGATCACGTGACTCATCATGCACTGATCACGTGGCTGATCACACACGTATCACGTGACTGATCATGCACTGATCACGTGGCTATCATGCACTGATCACGTGGCTATCATGCACTGATCACGTGGCTGATCATGCACTGATCACGTAGCTATCATGCACTGGTCACGTGACTGATCATGCACTGATCACGTAATTGATCATGCACTGATCACGTGGCTGATCATGCACTGATCACGTGACTATCATGCACTGCTCACGTGGCTGATCATGCAATGATCACGCAGCTACCATGCACTGATCACGTGACTGATCATGCACTGATCACGTGGCTGATCATGCACTGATCACGTGACTGATCATGCACTGATCACGTGACTGATCATGCACTGATCACGTGGCTATCATGCACTGATCACGTGGCTGATCATGCACTGATCACGCAGCTAACATGCACTGATCACGTGACTGATCATGCACTGATCACGTGATTGATCATGCACTGATCACGTGGCTATCATGCACTGATCACGTGGCTGATCATGCACTGATCACGTGCCTGATCATGCACTGATCACATGACTGATCATGCACTGATCACGTGACTGATCATGCACTGATCACGTGGCTATCATGCACTACTCACGTGGCTGATCATGCAATGATCATGTAGCTACCATGTACTGGTCACGTGACTGATCATGCACTGATCACGTGACTGATCATGCACTGATCACGTGGCTATCATGCACTATCACGTGGCTGATCATGCACTGATCACGTGCCTGATCATGCACTGATCACGTGACTGATCATGCACTGATCACGTAGCTATCATGCACTGATCACGTGGCTGATCATGCACTGATCACGTGGCTGATCATGCACTGATCACGTGGCTATCATGCACTGATCACGTGGCTGATCATGCACTGATACCGTGACTGAGCATGGACTGATCACATGACTATCATGTAGTGATCACGTGACTTAATGGCGCTGATCATGTGACTGATCATGCGCTGATCATGTTTGCTATCATACACTGATCATGTGCCTCTGGAGGCAATAAACAAAGAGCTGAGTAGGCACGAATCAAACAGTCAGCAGGCAATAATCATGGATCTCACGTGTGAGGAATCATGCTGCTCAGCTGGCAATAATCAAGCAGCTGAGCAGGCAGGAATTACGCAGCACAGCTGGCAATTGTCAAGCAGATGACAGGCAGGAATCGTGCAGCTCAGCTGGCAATTGTCAAGCAGATGAGCAGACAGTAATCACGCAGCTCAGCAGGCCCTGATCACGTGACTGAGCATGCACTGTTCACGTGGCTGATCATACACTGATCACGTGATTGATCATGCACTGATCACTTGGATATCATGCACTGATCACGTGGCTGATCATACACTGTTCACGTGTCTGACCATGCACTGATCACGTGGCTGATCATACACTGCTCACGTAACTGATCATGCACTGATCACGTGGCTATCATGCACTGATCACGTGGCTGATCATGCACTGATCACGTGACTGATCATGCACTGATCACGTGACTGATCATGCACTGATGAGTGGCAATCATGCACTGATCACGTGGCTGATCATACACTGATCACGTGACTGATCATGCACTGATCACTGGCTATCATGCACTGATCACGTGGCTATCATGCACTGATCACGTGGCTGATCATGCACTGATCACGTGACTGATCATGCACTGATCACGTCTGATCATGCACTGATCACGTGACTGATCATGCACTGATCACGTGGATGATCATGCACTGATCACGTGACTGATCATGCACTGATCACGTGGCTATCATGCACTGATCACGTGGCTGATCATGCACTGATCACGTAGCTACCATGTACTGATCACGTGACTGATCATGCACTGATCACGTAATTGATCATGCACTGATCACGTGACTGATCATGCACTGATCACGTGACTGATCATGCACTGATCACGTGACTGATCATGCACTGATCACGTGGCTATCATGCACTGATCACGTGGCTGATCATGCAATGATCACGTAGCTACCATGTACTGGTCACGTGACTATCATGCACTGATCACGTAATTGATCATGCACTGATCACGTGACTGATCATGCACTGATCACGTGGCTGATCATGCACTGATCACGTGACTGATCATGCACTGATCACGTGGCTATCATGCACTGATCACGTGGCTGATCATGCACTGATCACGTAGCTACCATGCACTGATCACGTGACTGATCATGCACTGATCACGTGGCTGATCATGCACTGATCACGTGACTGATCATGCACTGATCACGTGACTGATCATGCACTGATCACGTGACTGTCATGCACTGATCACGTGGCTATCATGCACTGATCACGTGGCTGATCATGCACTGATCACGTAGCTATCATGCACTGATCACGTGGCTGATCATGCACTCATCACGGGACTGATCATGCACTGATCACGTGGCTATCATGCACTGATCACATGACTGATCATGCACTGATCACGTGGATGATCATGCACTGATCACGTGACTGATCATGCACTGATCACGTGGATGATCATGCACTGATCACGTGGCTGATCATGCACTGATCACGTGGCTGATCATGCACTGATACCGTGACTGAGCATGGACTGATCACATGACTATCATGTAGTGATCACGTGACTTAATGGCGCTGATCATGTGACTGATCATGCGCTGATCATGTTTGCTATCATACACTGATCATGTGCCTCTGGAGGCAATAAACAAAGAGCTGAGTAGGCACGAATCAAACAGTCAGCAGGCAATAATCATGGAACTCAGCTGTGAGGAATCATGCTGCTCAGCTGGCAATAATAAAGCAGCTGAGCAGGCAGGAATTACGCAGCACAGCTGGCAATTGTCAAGCAGATGACAGGCAGGAATCGTGCAGCTCAGCTGGCAATTGTCAAGCAGATGAGCAGACAGTAATCACGCAGCTCAGCAGGCCCTGATCACGTGACTGAGCATGCACTGTTCACGTGGCTGATCATACACTGATCACGTGATTGATCATGCACTGATCACTTGGATATCATGCACTGATCACGTGGCTGATCATACACTGTTCACGTGTCTGACCATGCACTGATCAAGTGCCTCTTCATACACTGCTCACGTAACTGATCATGCACTGATCACGTAACTGATCATGCACTGATCACGTGGCTGATCATGCACTGATCACGTGGCTGATCATGCACTGATCACGTGACTGATCATGCACTGATCACGTGATCATGCACTGATCACGTGGCTATCATGCACTGATCACGTGGCTGATCATGCACTGATCACGTGGCTGATCATGCACTGATCACGTGGCTGATCATGCACTGATCACGTGACTGATCATGCACTGATCACGTGACTGATCATGCACTGATCACGTGGCTGATCATGCACTGATCACGTAGCTACATGCACTGATCACGTGACTGATCATGCACTGATCACGTGACTGATCATGCACTGATCACGTGGCTATCATGCACTGATCACGTGGCTGATCATGCACTGATCACGTAGCTACCATGTACTGGTCACGTGACTGATCATGCACTGATCACGTAATTGATCATGCACTGATCACGTGGCTTATCATGCACTGATCATGTGACTGATCATGTGCTGAACATGTTTGGTGTCACACACTGATCATGTGCATCTGGAGGCAATGAACAAAGAGCTGAGTAGGCAGGAATCAGTCAGCAGGCTATAATCATGGAACTCAGTTCTGAGAAATCATGCTGCTCAGCTGGCAATAATCAAGTAGATGAGCAGGCAGGAATTATGCAGCACAGGTGGCAATTGTCAAGGAGATGACAGGCAGGAATCGTACAGCTCAGCTGGCAATTGTCAAGCAGATGAGCAGACAGTAATCACGTAGCTCAGCATGCACTGATCACGTGACTGATCATGCACTGATCACGTGGCTGATCACACACTGATCACGTGAATGATCATGCACTGATCACGTGGCTGATCATGCACTGATCACGTGGCTGATCATGCACTGATACCGTGACTGAGCATGGACTGATCACATGACTATCATGTAGTGATCACGTGACTTAATGGCGCTGATAATGTGACTGATCATGCGCTGATCATGTTTGCTATCATACACTGATCATGTGCCTCTGGAGGCAATAAACACAGAGCTGAGTAGGCACGAATCAAACAGTCAGCAGGCAATAATCATGGAACTCAGCTGTGAGGAATCATGCTGCTCAGCTGGCAATAATCAAGCAGCTGAGCAGGCAGGAATTACGCAGCACAGCGGGCAATTGTCAAGCAGATGACAGGCAGGAATCGTGCAGCTCAGCTGGCAATTGTCAAGCAGATGAGCAGACAGTAATCACGCAGCTCAGCAGGCCCTGATCACGTGACTGAGCATGCACTGTTCACGTGGCTGATCATACACTGATCACGTGATTGATCATGCACTGATCACGTGGATATCATGCACTGATCACGTGGCTGATCATACACTGATCACGTGACTGACCATGCACTGATCACGTGGCTGATCATACACTGATCACGTGACTGATCATGCACTGATCACGTGGCTATCATGCACTGATCACGTGGCTGATCATGCACTGATCACGTGACTGATCATGCACTGATCACGTGGCTATCATGCACTGATCACGTGGCTGATCATGCACTGATCACGTAGCTACCATGTACTGATCACGTGACTGATCATGCACTGATCACGTAACTGATCATGCACTGATCACGTGGCTGATCATGCACTGATCACGTGGCTGATCATGCACTGATCACGTGACTGATCATGCACTGATCACGTGACTGATCATGCACTGATCACGGGACTGATCATGCACTGATCACGTGGCTGATCATGCACTGATCACGTGCTGATCATGCACTGATCACGTGGCTGATCATGCACTGATCACGTGGCTGATCATGCACTGATCACGTGACTGATCATGCACTGATCACGTGGCTGATCATGCACTGATCACGTGGCTATCATGCACTGATCACGTGGCTGATCATGCACTGATCACGCAGCTACCATGTACTGATCACGTGACTGATCATGCACTGATCACGTGACTGATCATGCACTGATCACGTGGCTGATCATGCACTGATCACGTGACTGATCATGCACTGATCACGTGACTGATCATGCACTGATCACGTGGCTATCATGCACTGATCACGTGGCTGATCATGCAATGATCACGTAGCTACCATGTACTGGTCACGTGACTGATCATGCACTGATCACGTAATTGATCATGCACTGATCACGTGACTGATCATGCACTGATCACGTGGCTGATCACACACGATCACGTGACTGATCATGCACTGATCACGTGGCTATCATGCACTGATCACGTGGCTATCATGCACTGATCACGTGGCTGATCATGCACTGATCACGTAGCTATCATGCACTGATCACGTGACTGATCATGCACTGATCACGTGACTGATCATGCACTGATCACGTGGCTGATCATGCACTGATCACGTGACTATCATGCACTGATCACGTGGCTGATCATGCACTGATCACGCAGCTATCATGCACTGATCACGTGACTGATCATGCACTGATCACGTGGCTGATCATGCACTGATCACGTGACTGATCATGCACTGATCACGTGACTGATCATGCACTGATCACGTGGCTATCATGCACTGATCACGTGGCTGATCATGCACTGATCACGCAGCTAACATGATCTGATCACGTGACTGATCATGCACTGATCACGTAACTGATCATGCACTGATCACGTGGCTATCATGCACTGATCACGTGGCTGATCATGCACTGATCACGTGCCTGATCATGCACTGATCACGTGACTGATCATGCACTGATCACGTGACTGATCATGCACTGATCACGTGGCTATCATGCACTATCACGTGGCTGATCATGCAATGATCATGTAGCTACCATGTACTGGTCACGTGACTGATCATACACCGATCACGTGACTGATCATGCACTGATCACGTGGCTATCATGCACTGATCACGTGGCTGATCATGCACTGATCACGTGCCTGATCATGCACTGATCACGTGACTGATCATGCACTGATCACGTGGCTATCATGCACTGATCACGTGGCTGATCATGCACTGATCACGTGGCTATCATGCACTGATCACGTGGCTATCATGCACTGATCACGTGGCTGATCATGCACTGATACCGTGACTGAGCATGGACTGATCACATGACTATCATGTAGTGATCACGTGACTTAATGGCGCTGATCATGTGACTGATCATGCGCTGATCATGTTTGCTATCATACACTGATCATGTGCCTCTGGAGGCAATAAACAAAGAGCTGAGTAGGCACGAATCAAACAGTCAGCAGGCAATAATCATGGATCTCACGTGTGAGGAATCATGCTGCTCAGCTGGCAATAATCAAGCAGCTGAGCAAGCAGGAATTACGCAGCACAGCTGGCAATTGTCAAGCAGATGACAGGCAGGAATCGTGCAGCTCAGCTGGCAATTGTCAAGCAGATGAGCAGACAGTAATCACGCAGCTCAGCAGGCCCTGATCACGTGACTGAGCATGCACTGTTCACGTGGCTGATCATACACTGATCACGTGATTGATCATGCACTGATCACTTGGATATCATGCACTGATCACGTGGCTGATCATACACTGTTCACGTGTCTGACCATGCACTGATCACGTGGCTGATCATACACTGCTCACGTAACTGATCATGCACTGATCACGTGGCTGATCATGCACTGATCACGTGGCTGATCATGCACTGATCACGTGGCTACATGCACTGATCACGTGACTGATCATGCACTGATCACGTGACTGATCATGCACTGATCACGTGGCTATCATGCACTGATCACGTGGCTGATCATGCACTGATCACGTAGCTACCATGCACTGATCACGTGACTGATCATGCACTGATCACGTAACTGATCATGCACTGATCACGTGGCTGATCATGCACTGATCATGTGACTGATCATGCACTGATCATGTTTGGTGTCATACACTGATCATGTGCATCTGGAGGCAATGAACAAAGAGCTGAGTAGGCACGAATCAGTCAGCAGGCTATAATCATGGAACTCAGCTCTGAGAAATCATGCTGCTCAGCTGGCAATAATCAAGTAGATGAGCAGGCAGGAATTATGCAGCACAGGTGGCAATTGTCAAGCAGATGACAGGCAGGAATCGTGCAGCTCAGCTGGCAATTGTCAAGCAGATGAGCAGACAGTAATCACGTGGCTCAGCATGCACTGATCACGTGACTGATCATGCACTGATCACGTGGCTGATCATACACTGATCACGTGACTGATCATGCACTGATCACGTGGCTATCATGCACTGATCACGTGACTGATCATGCACTGATCACGTGATCATGCACTGATCACGTGGCTGATCATGCACTGATCACGTGGCTGATCATGCACTGATCACGTGACTGATCATGCACTGATCACGTGGCTATCATGCACTGATCACGTGGCTGATCATGCACTGATCACGGACTGATCATGCACTGATCACGGGCTATCATGCACTGATCACATGACTGATCATGCACTGATCACGTGGATGATCATGCACTGATCACGTGACTGATCATGCACTGATCACGTGACTGATCATGCACTGATCACGTGGCTGATCATGCACTGATCACGTGGCTTATCATGCACTGATCATGTGACTGATCATGCGCTGATCATGTTTGGTATCATACACTGATCATGTGCCTCTGGAGGCAATGAACAAAGAGCTGAGTAGGCACGAATCAGTCAGCAGGCAATAATCATGGAACTCAGCTCTGAGAAATCATGCTGCTCAGCTGGCAATAATCAAGCAGATGAGCAGGCAGGAATTATGCAGCACAGCTGGCAATTGTCAAGCAGATGACAGGCAGGAATCGTGCAGCTCAGCTGGCAATTGTCAAGCAGATGAGCAGACAGTAATCACGCAGCTCAGCAGGCCCTGATCACGTGACTGAGCATGCACTGTTCACGTGGCTGATCACACACTGATCACGTGACTGATCATGCACTGATCACGTGGCTATCATGCACTGATCACGTGACTGATCATGCACTGATCACGTGGCTGTCATGCACTGATCACGTGGCTGATCATGCACTGATCACGTGGCTGATCATGCACTGATCACGTGACTGATCATGCACTGATCACGTGGCTATCATGCACTGATCACGTGGCTGATCATGCACTGATCACGGGACTGATCATGCACTGATCACGGGCTATCATGCACTGATACATGACTGACATGCACTGATCACGTGGCTGATCATGCACTGATCACGTGACTGATCATGCACTGATCACGTGACTGATCATGCACTGATCACGTGGCTGATCATGCACTGATCACGTAGCTACCATGCACTGATCACGTGACTGATCATGCACTGATCACGTAACTGATCATGCACTGATCACGTGGCTGATCATGCACTGATCACGTGACTGATCATGCACTGATCACGTGGCTATCATGCACTGATCACGTGGCTATCATGCACTGATCACGTGGCTGATCATGCACTGATCACGTAGCTACCATGCACTGATCACGTGACTGATCATGCACTGATCACGTGGCTGATCATGCACTGATCACGTGACTGATCATGCACTGATCACGTGACTGATCATGCACTGATCACGTGGCTATCATGCACTGATCACGTGGCTGATCATGCACTGATCACGTGGCTGATCATGCACTGATCACGTGGCTGATCATGCACTGATCACGTGACTGATCATGCACTGATCACGTGGCTATCATGCACTGATCACGTGGCTGATCATGCACTGATCACGTGGCTGACATCACACTGATCACGTGACTGATCATGCACTGATCACGTGACTGATCATGCACTGATCACGTGACTGATCATGCACTGATCACGTGGCTATCATGCACTGATCACGTGGCTGATCATGCACTGATCACGTGACTGATCATGCACTGATCACTGGCTATCATGCACTGATCACGTGGCTATCATGCACTGATCACGTGGCTGATCATGCACTGATCACGTGACTGATCATGCACTGATCACGTCTGATCATGCACTGATCACGTGACTATCATGCACTGATCACGTGGCTGATCATGCACTGATCACGTGACTGATCATGCACTGATCACGTGGCTATCATGCACTGATCACGTGGCTGATCATGCACTGATCACGTAGCTATCATGCACTGATCACGTGACTGATCATGCACTGATCACGTGACTGATCATGCACTGATCACGTGACTGATCATGCACTGATCACGTGACTGATCATGCACTGATCACGTGACTGATCATGCACTGATCACGTGGCTATCATGCACTGATCACGTGGCTGATCATGCACTGATCACGTAGCTACCATGCACTGATCACGTGACTGATCATGCACTGATCACGTGATTGATCATGCACTGATCACGTGACTGATCATGCACTGATCACGTGGCTGATCATGCACTGATCACGTGACTGATCATGCACTGATCACGTGGCTATCATGCACTGATCACGTGGCTGATCATGCACTGATCACGTAGCTACCATGCACTGATCACGTGACTGATCATGCACTGATCACGTAACTGATCATGCACTGATCACGTGACTGATCATGCACTGATCACGTGACTGATCATGCACTGATCACGTGACTGTCATGCACTGATCACGTGGCTATCATGCACTGATCACGTGGCTGATCATGCACTGATCACGTGGCTATCATGCACTGATCACGTGGCTGATCATGCACTGATCACGGGACTGATCATGCACTGATCACGGGCTATCATGCACTGATCACGTGACTGATCATGCACTGATCACGTGGCTGATCATGCACTGATCACGTGACTGATCATGCACTGATCACGTGACTGATCATGCACTGATCACGTGGCTGATCATGCACTGATCACGTGACTGATCATGCACTGATCACGTGGCTGATCATGCACTGATCACGTGGATGATCATGCACTGATCACGTGGCTATCATGCACTGATCACGTGGCTGATCATGCACTGATCACGTAGCTACCATGCACTGATCACGTGACTGATCATGCACTGATCACGTAATTGATCATGCACTGATCACGTGACTGATCATGCACTGATCACGTGACTGATCATGCACTGATCACGTGACTGATCATGCACTGATCACGTGGCTATCATGCACTGATCACGTGGCTGATCATGCACTGATCACGTGGCTACCATGCACTGATCACGTGACTGATCATGCACTGATCACGTAACTGATCATGCACTGATCACGTGGCTGATCATGCACTGATCACGTGGCTGATCATGCACTGATCACGTGACTGATCATGCACTGATCACGTGACTGATCATGCACTGATCACGTGGCTGATCATGCACTGATCACGTGACTGATCATGCACTGATCACGTGACTGATCATGCACTGATCACGTGGCTGATCATGCACTGATCACGTGGCTGATCATGCACTGATCACGTAGCTATCATGCACTGATCACGTGACTGATCATGCACTGATCACGTGGCTATCATGCACTGATCACGTGGCTGATCATGCACTGATCACGTGGCTATCATGCACTGATCACGTGACTGATCATGCACTGATCACGTGGCTGATCATGCACTGATCACGTGGCTGATCATGCACTGATCACGTGGCTGATCATGCACTGATCACGTGCCTGATCATGCACTGATCACATGACTGATCATGCACTGATCACGTGACTGATCATGCACTGATCACGTGGCTATCATGCACTACTCACGTGGCTGATCATGCAATGATCATGTAGCTACCATGTACTGGTCACGTGACTGATCATACACCCATCAGGTGACTGATCATGCACTGATCACGTGGCTGATCATGCACTGATCACGTGACTGATCATGCACTGATCACGTGACTGATCATGCACTGATCACGTGGCTATCATGCACTGATCACGTGGCTGATCATGCACTGATCACGTGGCTGATCATGCACTGATACCGTGACTGAGCATGGACTGATCACATGACTATCATGTAGTGATCACGTGACTTAATGGCGCTGATCATGTGACTGATCATGCGCTGATCATGTTTGCTATCATACACTGATCATGTGCCTCTGGAGGCAATAAACAAAGAGCTGAGTAGGCACGAATCAAACAGTCAGCAGGCAATAATCATGGAACTCAGGTGTGAGGAATCATGCTACTCAGCTGGCAATAATCAAGCAGCTGAGCAGGCAGGAATTACGCAGCACAGGTGGCAATTGTCAAGCAGATGACAGGCAGGAATCGTGCAGCTCAGCTGGCAATTGTCAAGCAGATGAGCAGACAGTAATCACGCAGCTCAGCAGGCCCTGATCACGTGACTGAGCATGCACTGTTCACGTGGCTGATCACACACTGATCACGTGACTGATCATGCACTGATCACGTGACTGATCATGCACTGATCACGTGGCTATCATGCACTGATCACGTGCTGATCATGCACTGATCACGGGACTGATCATGCACTGATCACGGGCTATCATGCACTGATCACGTGACTGATCATGCACTGATCACGTGGCTGATCATGCACTGATCACGTGACTGATCATGCACTGATCACGTGACTGATCATGCACTGATCACGTGGCTGATCATGCACTGATCACGTGGCTGATCATGCACTGATCACGTGACTGATCATGCACTGATCACATGACTATCATGCACTGATCACGTGACTTAATGGTGCTGATCATGTGACTGATCATGCGCTGATCATGTTTGCTATCATACACTGATCATGTGCCTCTGGAGGCAATAAACAAAGAGCTGAGTAGGCACGAATCAAACAGTCAGCAGGCAATAATCATGGAACTCAGCTGTGAGGAATCATGCTGCTCAGCTGGCAATAATCAAGCAGCTGAGCAGGCAGGAATTACACAGCACAGCTGGCAATTGTCAAGCAGATGACAGGCAGGAATCATGCAGCTCAGCTGGCAATTGTCAAGCAGATGAGCAGACAGTAATCACGCAGCTCAGCAGGCCCTGATCACGTGACTGATCATGCACTGATCACGTGGCTGATCATACACTGATCACGTGACTGATCATGCACTGATCACGTGGCTATCATGCACTGATCACGTGGCTGATCATGCACTGATCACGTGTCTGACCATGCACTGATCACGTGGCTGATCATGCACTGATCACGTAACTGATCATGCACTGATCACGTAACTGATCATGCACTGATCACGTGGCTGATCATGCACTGATCACGTGGCTATCATGCACTGATCACGTGACTGATCATGCACTGATCACGTGACTGATCATGCACTGATCACGTGGCTGATCATGCACTGATCACGTGACTGATCATGCACTGATCACGTGGCTGATCATGCACTGATCACGTGACTGATCATGCACTGATCACGTGGCTATCATGCACTGATCACGTGGCTGATCATGCACTGATCACGTGGCTGATCATGCACTGATCACGTGGCTGATCATGCACTGATCACGTGACTGATCATGCACTGATCACGTGGCTGATCATGCACTGATCACGTGGCTGATCATGCAATGATCACGTAGCTACCATGTACTGGTCACGTGACTGATCATGCACTGATCACGTGACTGATCATGCACTGATCACGTGGCTATCATGCACTGATCACGTGGCTGATCATGCACTGATCACGCAGCTATCATGCACTGATCACGTGACTGATCATGCACTGATCACGTGGCTGATCATGCACTGATACCGTGACTGAGCATGGACTGATCACATGACTATCATGTAGTGATCACGTGACTTAATGGCGCTGATCATGTGACTGATCATGCGCTGATCATGTTTGCTATCATACACTGATCATGTGCCTCTGGAGGCAATAAACAAAGAGCTGAGTAGGCACGAATCAAACAGTCAGCAGGCAATAATCATGGAACTCAGCTGTGAGGAATCATGCTGCTCAGCTGGCAATAATCAAGCAGCTGAGCAGGCAGGAATTACGCAGCACAGCTGGCAATTGTCAAGCAGATGACAGGCAGGAATCATGCAGCTCAGCTGGCAATTGTCAAGCAGATGAGCAGACAGTAATCACGCAGCTCAGCAGGCCCTGATCACGTGACTGAGCATGCACTGTTCACGTGGCTGATCATACACTGATCACGTGATTGATCATGCACTGATCACTTGGATATCATGCACTGATCACGTGGCTGATCATACACTGTTCACGTGTCTGACCATGCACTGATCACGTGGCTGATCATACACTGCTCACGTAACTGATCATGCACTGATCACGTAACTGATCATGCACTGATCACGTGGCTGATCATGCACTGATCACGTGGCTACATGCACTGATCACGTGACTGATCATGCACTGATCACGTAACTGATCATGCACTGATCACGTGGCTGATCATGCACTGATCACGTGACTGATCATGCACTGATCACGTGGCTGATCATGCACTGATCACGTGACTGATCATGCACTGATCACGTGGCTATCATGCACTGATCACGTGGCTGATCATGCACTGATCACGTGGCTGATCATGCACTGATCACGTGGCTGATCATGCACTGATCACGTGACTGATCATGCACTGATCACGTGGCTGATCATGCACTGATCACGTGGCTGATCATGCAATGATCACGTAGCTACATGTACTGGTCACGTGACTGATCATGCACTGATCACGTGACTGATCATGCACTGATCACGTGGCTATCATGCACTGATCACGTGGCTGATCATGCACTGATCACGCAGCTACCATGTACTGATCACGTGACTGATCATGCACTGATCACGTGATTGATCATGCACTGATCACGTGGCTTATCATGCACTGATCATGTGACTGATCATGTGCTGATCATGTTTGGTGTCATACACTGATCATGTGCATCTGGAGGCAATGAACAAAGAGCTGAGTAGGCAGGAATCAGTCAGCAGGCTATAATCATGGAACTCAGCTCTGAGAAATCATGCTGCTCAGCTGGCAATAATCAAGTAGCTGAGCAGGCAGGAATTATGCAGCACATGTGGCAATTGTCAAGCAGATGACAGGCAGGAATCGTGCAGCTCAGCTGGCAATTGTCAAGCAGATGAGCAGACAGTAATCACGCAGCTCAGCACGCCCTGATCACGTGACTGAGCATGCACTGTTCACGTGGCTGATCATACACTGATCACGTGACTGATCATGCACTGATCACGTGGCTATCATGCACTGATCACGTGACTGATCATGCACTGATCACGTGATTGTCATGCACTGATCACGTGGCTATCATGCACTGATCACGTGGCTGATCATGCACTGATCACGTGACTGATCATGCACTGATCACGTGGCTATCATGCACTGATCACGTGGCTGATCATGCACTGATCACGGGACTGATCATGCACTGATCACGGGCTATCATGCACTGACACATGACTGATCATGCACTGATCACGTGGCTGATCATGCACTGATCACGTGACTGATCATGCACTGATCACGTGACTGATCATGCACTGATCACGTGGCTGATCATGCACTGATCACGTAGCTACCATGCACTGATCACGTGACTGATCATGCACTGATCACGTAACTGATCATGCACTGATCACGTGGCTGATCATGCACTGATCACGTGACTGATCATGCACTGATCACGTGGCTGATCATGCACTGATCACGTGGCTATCATGCACTGATCACGTGGCTGATCATGCACTGATCACGTAGCTATCATGCACTGATCACGTGACTGATCATGCACTGATCACGTGGCTGATCATGCACTGATCACGTGGCTGATCATGCACTGATCACGTGACTGATCATGCACTGATCACGTGGCTATCATGCACTGATCACGTGGCTGATCATGCACTGATCACGTGGCTGATCATGCACTGATCACGTGGCTGATCATGCACTGATCACGTGACTGATCATGCACTGATCACGTGGCTATCATGCACTGATCACGTGGCTGATCATGCACTGATCACGTGGATGACATCACACCTGTCACGTGACTGATCATGCACTGATCACGTGACTGATCATGCACTGATCACGTGACTGATCATGCACTGATCAGTTGGCAATCATGCACTGATCACGTGGCTGATCATGCACTGATCACGTGACTGATCATGCACTGATCACTGGCTATCATGCACTGATCACGTGGCTATCATGCACTGATCACGTGGCTGATCATGCACTGATCACGTGACTGATCATGCACTGATCACGTCTGATCATGCACTGATCACGTGACTATCATGCACTGATCACGTGGATGATCATGCACTGATCACGTGACTGATCATGCACTGATCACGTGGCTATCATGCACTGATCACGTGGCTGATCATGCACTGATCACGTAGCTACCATGCACTGATCACGTGACTGATCATGCACTGATCACGTGACTGATCATGCACTGATCACGTGACTGATCATGCACTGATCACGTGACTGATCATGCACTGATCACGTGACTGATCATGCACTGATCACGTGGCTATCATGCACTGATCACGTGGCTGATCATGCACTGATCACGTAGCTATCATGCACTGATCACGTGACTGATCATGCACTGATCACGTGATTGATCATGCACTGATCACGTGACTGATCATGCACTGATCACGTGGCTGATCATGCACTGATCACGTGACTGATCATGCACTGATCACGTGGCTATCATGCACTGATCACGTGGCTGATCATGCACTGATCACGTAGCTACCATGCACTGATCACGTGACTGATCATGCACTGATCACGTGACTGATCATGCACTGATCACGTGACTGATCATGCACTGATCACGTGACTGATCATGCACTGATCACGTGACTGTCATGCACTGATCACGTGGCTATCATGCACTGATCACGTGGCTGATCATGCACTGATCACGTGGCTATCATGCACTGATCACGTGGCTGATCATGCACTGATCACGGGACTGATCATGCACTGATCACGGGCTATCATGCACTGTCACATGACTGACATGCACTGATCACGTGGCTGATCATGCACTGATCACGTGACTGATCATGCACTGATCACGTGACTGATCATGCACTGATCACGTGGCTGATCATGCACTGATCACGTGATTGATCATGCACTGATCACGTGGCTGATCATGCACTGATCACGTGGCTGATCATGCACTGATCACGTGGCTATCATGCACTGATCACGTGGCTGATCATGCACTGATCACGTAGCTATCATGCACTGATCACGTGACTGATCATGCACTGATCACGTAATTGATCATGCACTGATCACGTGACTGATCATGCACTGATCACGTGACTGATCATGCACTGATCACGTGACTGATCATGCACTGATCACGTGGCTATCATGCACTGATCACGTGGCTGATCATGCACTGATCACGTGGCTACCATGCACTGATCACGTGACTGATCATGCACTGATCACGTAACTGATCATGCACTGATCACGTGGCTGATCATGCACTGATCACGTGGCTGATCATGCACTGATCACGTGACTGATCATGCACTGATCACGTGACTGATCATGCACTGATCACGTGGCGATCATGCACTGATCACGTGACTGATCATGCACTGATCACGTGACTGATCATGCACTGATCACGTGACTGATCATGCACTGATCACGTGGCTGATCATGCACTGATCACGTAGCTATCATGCACTGATCACGTGACTGATCATGCACTGATCACGTGGCTATCATGCACTGATCACGTGGCTGATCATGCACTGATCACGTGGCTACCATGCACTGATCACGTGACTGATCATGCACTGATCACGTGGCTGATCATGCACTGATCACGTGACTGATCATGCACTGATCACGTGGCTATCATGCACTGATCACGTGGCTGATCATGCACTGATCACGTGCCTGATCATGCACTGATCACATGACTGATCATGCACTGATCACGTGACTGATCATGCACTGATCACGTGGCTATCATGCACTACTCACGTGGCTGATCATGCAATGATCATGTAGCTACCATGTACAGGTCACGTGACTGATCATACACCCATCAGGTGACTGATCATGCACTGATCACGTGGCTGATCATGCACTGATCACGTGACTGATCATGCACTGATCACGTGACTGATCATGCACTGATCACATGGCTATCATGCACTGATCACGTGGCTGATCATGCACTGATCACGTGGCTGATCATGCACTGATACCGTGACTGAGCATGGACTGATCACATGACTATCATGTAGTGATCACGTGACTTAATGGCTCTGATCATGTGACTGATCATGCGCTGATCATGTTTGCTATCATACACTGATCATGTGCCTCTGGAGGCAATAAACAAAGAGCTGAGTAGGCACGAATCAAACAGTCAGCAGGCAATAATCATGGAACTCAGGTGTGAGGAATCATGCTACTCAGCTGGCAATAATCAAGCAGATGAGCAGGCAGGAATTACGCAGCACAGGTGGCAATTGTCAAGCAGATGACAGGCAGGAATCGTGCAGCTCAGCTGGCAATTGTCAAGCAGATGAGCAGACAGTAATCACGCAGCTCAGCAGGCCCTGATCACGTGACTGAGCATGCACTGTTCACATGGCTGATCACACACCTATCACGTGACTGATCATGCACTGATCATGTGACTGATCATGCACTGATCACGTGGCTATCTTGCACTGATCACTTCGCTGATCATACACTCATCACGGGACTGATCATGCACTGATCACGGGCTATCATGCATTGACTACCTGACTCCACATGCACTGATCACGTGGATGATCATGCACTGATCACTTGACTGACCATGCACTGATCACGTGGCTATCATGCACTGATCACGTGACTGAACATGCACTGTTCACGTGGCTGATCACACACCTGTCACGTGACATATCATGCACTGATCACGTGGCACTCATGCACTGATCACGTGGCTGATCATACTCTGCTCACGTAACTCATTATGCACACATCACGTGGCTATCAGGCACTGCTCACGTGGTTCGTCATGGAATGATCACGAAGCTACCATATACTGGTCACGTGACTGATCATGCACAGATCACGTAAATGATCATGCACTGTTCACGTGACTGATCATGCACTGATCACGTGACTGATAATGCACTGATCACGTGGCTATCATGCTCTGCTTACGTGGCTGATCATGCAACGATCACGTAGCAACCATGTACTGGTCTCGTGACTGATCATGCACTGATCACGTAACTGATCCTGCACTGATCACGTGGCTCATCACGCACTGATCCGGTGGCTGATCACACACGTATCACGTGACTGATCATGCACTGATCACGTGACTAATCATGAAGTGATCACGTGGCTATCATGCACTGATCACGTGGATATCATGCACTGATCACGTTGCTGATCACACACGTATCACGTGACTGATCATGCACTGATCACGTGGCTATCATGCACTGATCACGTGGCTATCATGCACTGATATCATGCACTGGTCACGTGGCTTATCACACACGTATCACGTGACTGATCATGCACTGATCACGTGGCTATCATGCACAGATCATGTGGCTGATAATGCAATGATCACGTAGCTACCATGCACTGGTCACGTGACTGTTCATGCACTCATCACGTGGCTGATCATGCACTGATCACGTGACTGATCATGCACTGATCACGTGGCTGATCATGCACTGATCACGTGGCTATCATGCACTGATCACCTGGCTGATCATGCAATGATCACGCAGCTACAATGTACTGGTCACATGACTGATCATGCACTGATCACGTAATAGATCATGCACTGATCACCTGGCTTATCATGCATTGATTATGTGATTCATCATGTGCTGATCATGTTTGGTATCATACACTGATCATGTGCCTCTGGAGGCAATGAACAAAGAGCTGAGTAGGCAGGAATCAGTAGGCAATAATCATGGAACTCAGCTCTGAGAAATCATGCTGCTCAGCTGGCATAATCAAGTAGATGAGCAGGCAGGAATTATGCAGCACAGATGGCAATTGTCAAGGAGATGAGCAGACAGTAATCACGAAGCTCAGCAGGCCCTGATCACATGACTGAGCATGCACTGTTCACGTCGCTGATCACACACCTATCACGTGAATGATCATGCACAGATCATGTGGCTGATCATGCAATGATCACGTAGCTACCATGTACTGGTCACGTGACTGTTCATGCACTCATCACGTGGCTGATCATGCACTGATCACGTGGCTATCATGCACTGATCACGAGACTGATCATGCAATGATCACGTAGCTACCATGTACTGGTCAGGTGACTGATCATGCACTGATCACGTAAATGATCATGCACTGGTTATGTGGCTGATCATGCATTGATCACGTGACTGATCATGCACTGATCACGTGACTGATCATGCACTGATCACGTGACTTATCATGCACTGATCACGTGGCTATCATGCACTGATACCGTGACTGAGCATGGACTGATCACATGACTATCATGTAGTGATCACGTGACTTAATGGCGCTGATAATGTGACTGATCATGCGCTGATCATGTTTGCTATCATACACTGATCATGTGCCTCTGGAGGCAATAAACACAGAGCTGAGTAGGCACGAATCAAACAGTCAGCAGGCAATAATCATGGAACTCAGCTGTGAGGAATCATGCTGCTCAGCTGGCAATAATCAAGCAGCTGAGCAGGCAGGAATTACGCAGCACAGCGGGAAATTGTCAAGCAGATGACAGGCAGGAATCGTGCAGCTCAGCTGGCAATTGTCAAGCAGATGAGCAGACAGGAATCACGAAGCTCAGCAGGCCCTGATCATGTGACTGAGCATGCACTGTTCACGTGGCTGATCATACACTGATCACGTGATTGATCATGCACTGATCACTTGGATATCATGCACTGATCACGTGGCTGATCATACACTGATCACATGACTGCCCATGCACTGATCACGTGGATGATCATATGCTGATCATGTGACAGATCATGCAGGGATTATGTGGCGATCATGCACTGATCAAGTGGCTGATCATACTCTGCTCACGAAACTGATCATGCACTGATCACGTGGCTATCATCCACTGCTCACGTGGCTGATCATGCAGTGATTACTTAGCTACCGTGTACTGGTCACCTGAGTGATCATGCACTGATCACGTAATTGATCATGCACTGATCATGTGGCTGATCATGCACTGATCACGTGGCTGATCATACACTGGTCACGTGACTGATCATGCACTGATCACGTGACTGATCATGCACTGATCACGGGACTGATTATGCACTGATCACTTGGCTGGTCATACACTGATCACGTGCTGGGTCATGAACTGATCACGTGGCTGATCATGCACTGATCACTTGGCTGGTCATACACTGATCACGTGACTGATCATGCACTGATACCGTGGCTGATCAAGCACTGATCACGTGGCTATAATGCACTTCTCACGTGGCTGATCATGCAATGATCACGCAGCTACCCTGTACTGGTCACATGACTGATATTGCACTGATCACGTGACTGATCATGCACAGATCACGAAAATGATCATGGACTGTTCACGTGACTGATCATGTACTGATCACGTGACTGATCATGCACTGATCACCTGACTCATCATGCACTGATCATGTGGCTGATCATGCAATGATCACGTAGCAACCATGTACTGGTCACGTGACTGATCATGCACTGATCACGTAATTAATCCTGCACTGATCACCTGACTCATCATGCACTGATCCGGTGGCTGATCACACACGTATCACGTGACTGATCATGTACAGATCACTTGACTAATCATGAAGTGATCACGTGGCTATCCTGCACTGATCACGTGGATATCATGCACTGATCACGTTACTGATCACACACGTATCACGTGACTGATCATGCACTGATCACGTGGCTATCATGCACTGATCACGTGGCTATAATGCACTGATATCATGCACTGGTCACGTGGCTTATCACACACGTATCACGTGACTGATCATGCACTGATCACGTGGCTATCATGCACAGATCATGTGGCTGATCATGCAATGATCACGTAGCTACCATGTACTGGTCACGTGACTGTTCATGCACTCATCACGTGGCTGATCATGCACTGATCACGTGACTGATCATGCACTGATCACGTGGCTGATCATGCACTGATCACGTGGCTCCAATGCACTGCTCACCTGGCTGATCATGCAATGATCACGCAGCTACATGTACTGGTCACATGACTGATCATGCACTGATCACGTAATAGATCATGCACTGATCACCTGGCTTATCATGCATTGATTATGTGATTCATCATGTGCTGATCATGTTTGGTGTCATACACTGATCATGTGCCTCTGGAGGCAATGAACAAAGAGCTGAGTAGGCAGGAATCAGTAGGCAATAATCATGGAACTCAGCTCTGAGAAATCATGCTGCTCAGCTGGCAATAATCAAGTAGATGAGCAGGCAGGAATTATGCAGCACAGATGGCAATTGTCAAGGAGATGACAGGCAGGAATCGTACAGCTCAGCTGGCAATTGTCAAGCAGATGAGCAGACAGTAATCACGAAGCTCAGCAGGCCCTGATCACATGACTGAGCATGCACTGTTCATGTCGCTGATCACACACCTATCACGTGAATGATCATGCACTGACCACGTGGCTCTCATGCACAGATCACGTGATTCTGCATGCACTGATCACGTAATTGTATGCACTGCTCACGTGGCTATCATGCACTGATGACGTGGCTGATCATGCACTGATCATGTGACTGATCAAGCACTGATCACGTAGCTATCTTGCACTGGTCACTTGGCTGATCAGACACTCATCATGGGACTGATCGTGCACTGATTGCGGCGCTATAATGCATTGACTACATGACTCCACATGCACTGATCACGTGCATGATCATGCACTGATCACGTGGCTATCATGCACTGATCATTTGGCTGGTCATACACTGATCATGTGCCTGGTCATGCACTGATCATGTGGCTGATCATGCACTGATCACGTGACTGATCATGCACTGATCACGTGTCTATCATGCACTGATCACGTGGCTATCATGCACAGATCACGTGGCTGATCATGCAATGATCACGTAGCTACCATGTACTGGTCACGTGACTGATCATGCACTGATCACGTGGCTGATCATGCACTGATCACGTGACTGATCATGCACTGATCTCGTGGCTGATCATGAACTGATCACGTGGCTATCATGCACTGCTCACGTGGCTGATCATGCAATGATCACGCAGCTACCATGTACTGGTCACATGACTGATCATGCACTGATCACGTACTTGATCATGCACTGATCACCTGGCTTATCATGCATTGATCATGTGACTCATCATGTGCTGATCATGTTTGGTGTCATACACTGATCATGTGCCTCTGGAGGCAATGAACACAGAGCTGGGTAGGCAGGAATCATTCAGCAGGCAATAATCATGGAACTCAGCTCTGAGAAATCATGCTGCTCAGCTGGCAATAATCAAGTAGATGAGCAGGCAGGAATTACGCAGCACAGGTGGCAAATGTCAAGGAGATGACAGGCAGGAATCGTGCAGCTCAGCTGGCAATTGTCAAGCAGATGAGCAGACAGTAATCACGCAGCTCAGCAGGCCCTGATCACGTGACTGAGCATGCACTGTTCACTTGGATGATCACACACCTATCACGTGACTGATCATGCACTTATCACGTGGCTCTCATGCACTCATCACGTGATTGCACATGCACTGATCACATAATTGTATGCACTGATCACGTGGCTATCATGCACTGATGACCTGGGTGATCATGCACTGATCATGTGACTGATCATGCACTGATCACGTAGCTATCTTGCACTGATCACTTGGCTGCTCATGCACTGATCACGTGACTGCACATGCACTGATCACGTGACTTATCATGCACTGATCACGTAGCTATCTTGCACTGATCACTTGTCTGATCATACACTCATCACGGGATTGATCGTGCACTGATTACGGCGCTATCATGCATTGACTACATGACTCACATGCACTGATCACGTGGATGATCATGCACTGATCACGTGACTGACCATGCACTGATCACGTGACTGATTATGCACTGATTACGTGGCTGATCATGCACTGATCACGTGGCTATCATGCACTGATCACGAGACTGATCATGCAATGATCGCGTAGCTACCATGTACTGGTCAGGTGACTGATCATGCACTGATCACGTAAATGATCATGCACTGGTCATGTGGCTGATCATGCATTGATCACGTGACTGATCATGCACTGATCACGTGACTGATCATGCACTGATCACGTGACTTATCATGCACTGATCACGTGGCTATCATGCACTGATACCGTGACTGAGCATGGACTGATCACATGACTATCATGTAGTGATCACGTGACTTAATGGCGCTGATCATGTGACTGATCATGCGCTGATCATGTTTGCTATCATACACTGATCATGTGCCTCTGGAGGCAATAAACACAGAGCTGAGTAGGCACGAATCAAACAGTCAGCAGGCAATAATCATGGAACTCAGCTGTGAGGAATCATGCTGCTCAGCTGGCAATAATCAAGCAGCTGAGCAGGCAGGAATTACGCAGCACAGCTGGAAATTGTCAAGCAGATGACAGGCAGGAATCGTGCAGCTCAGCTGGCAATTGTCAAGCAGATGAGCAGACAGGAATCACGAAGCTCAGCAGGCCCTGATCATGTGACTGAGCATGCACTGTTCACGTGGCTGATCATCCACTGATCACGTGATTGATCATGCACTGATCACTTGGATATCATGCACTGATCACGTGGCTGATCATACACTGATCACATGACTGCCCATGCACTGATCACGTGGATGATCATATGCTGATCATGTGACAGATCATGCAGGGATTATGTGGCGATCATGCACTGATCAAGTGGCTGATCATACTCTGCTCACGAAACTGATCATGCACTGATCACGTGGCTATCATCCACTGCTCACGTGGCTGATCATGCAGTGATTACTTAGCTACCGTGTACTGGTCACCTGAGTGATCATGCACTGATCACGTAATTGATCATGCACTGATCATGTGGCTGATCATGCACTGATCACGTGGCTGATCATACACTGGTCACGTGACTGATCATGCACTGATCACGTGACTGATCATGCACTGATCACGGGACTGATTATGCACTGATCACTTGGCTGGTCATACACTGATCACGTGCTGGGTCATGAACTGATCACGTGGCTGATCATGCACTGATCACTTGGCTGGTCATACACTGATCACGTGACTGATCATGCACTGATACCGTGGCTGATCAAGCACTGATCACGTGGCTATAATGCACTTATCACGTGGCTGATCATGCAATGATCACGTAGCTATCCTGTACTGGTCACATGACTGATATTGCACTGATCACGTGACTGATCATGCACAGATCACGAAAATGATCATGGACTGTTCACGTGACTGATCATGTACTGATCACGTGACTGATCATGCACTGATCACCTGACTCATCATGCACTGATCACGTGGCTGATCATGCAATGATCACGTAGCAACCATGTACTGGTCACGTGACTGATCATGCACTGATCACGTAATTAATCCTGCACTGATCACCTGACTCATCATGCACTGATCCGGTGGCTGATCACACACGTATCACGTGACTGATCATGTACAGATCACTTGACTAATCATGAAGTGATCACGTGGCTATCCTGCACTGATCACGTGGATATAATGCACTGATCACGTTACTGATCATACACTGATCACGTAACTGATCATGCACTGATCACGTGGCTATCATGCACTGATCACGTGGCTGATAATGCACTGATATCATGCACTGGTCACGTGGCTTATCACACACTGATCACGTGACTGATCATGCACTGATCACGTGGCTATCATGCACAGATCATGTGGCTGATCATGCAATGATCACGTAGCTACCATGTACTGGTCACGTGACTGTTCATGCACTCATCACGTGGCTGATCATGCACTGATCACGTGACTGATCATGCACTGATCACGTGGCTGATCATGCACTGATCACATGGCTCCAATGCACTGCTCACCTGGCTGATCATGCAATGATCACGCAGCTACAATGTACTGGTCACATGACTGATCATGCACTGATCACGTAATAGATCATGCACTGATCACCTGGCTTATCATGCATTGATTATGTGATTCATCATGTGCTGTTCATGTTTGGTGTCATACACTGATCATGTGCCTCTGGAGGCAATGAACAAAGAGCTGAGTAGGCAGGAATCAGTAGGCAATAATCATGGAACTCAGCTCTGAGAAATCATGCTGCTCAGCTGGCAATAATCAAGTAGATGAGCAGGCAGGAATTATGCAGCACAGATGGCAATTGTCAAGGAGATGACAGGCAGGAATCGTACAGCTCAGCTGGCAATTGTCAAGCAGATGAGCAGACAGTAATCACGAAGCTCAGCAGGCCCTGATCACATGACTGAGCATGCACTGTTCACGTCGCTGATCACACACCTATCACGTGAATGATCATGCACTGACCACGTGGCTCTCATGCACAGATCACGTGATTCTGCATGCACTGATCACGTAATTGTATGCACTGCTCACGTGGCTATCATGCACTGATGACGTGGCTGATCATGCACTGATCATGTGACTGATCATGCACTGATCACGTAGCTATCTTGCACTGGTCACTTGGCTGATCAGACACTCATCATGGGACTGATCGTGCACTGATTGCGGCGCTATAATGCATTGACTACATGACTCCACATGCACTGATCACGTGCATGATCATGCACTGATCACGTGGCTATCATGCACTGATCATTTGGCTGGTCATACACTGATCATGTGCCTGGTCATGCACTGATCATGTGGCTGATCATGCACTGATCACGTGACTGATCATGCACTGATCACGTGTCTGATCATGCACTGATCACGTGGCTATCATGCACAGATCACGTGGCTGATCATGCAATGCTCACGTAGCTACCATGTACTGGTCACGTGACTGATCATGCACTGATCACGTGGCTGATCATGCACTGATCACGTGACTGATCATGCACTGATCTCTTGGCTGATCATGAACTGATCACGTGGCTATCATGCACTGCTCACGTGGCTGATCATGCAATGATCACGCAGCTACCATGTACTGGTCACGTGACTGATCATGCACTGCTCACGTGGCTGATCATGCAATGCTCACGTAGCTACCATGTACTGGTCACGTGACTGATCATGCACTGATCACGTGGCTGATCATGCACTGATCACGTGACTGATCATGCACTGATCTCGTGGCTGATCATGAACTGATCACGTGGCTATCATGCACTGCTCACGTGGCTGATCATGCAATGATCACGCAGCTACCATGTACTGGTCACATGACTGATCATGCACTGATCACGTACTTGATCATGCACTGATCACCTGGCTTATCATGCATTGATCATGTGACTCATCATGTGCTGATCATGTTTGGTGTCATACACTGATCATGTGCCTCTGGAGGCAATGAACACAGAGCTGGGTAGGCAGGAATCATTCAGCAGGCAATAATCTTGGAACTCAGCTCTGAGAAATCATGCTGCTCAGCTGGCAATAATCAAGTAGATGAGCAGGCAGGAATTACGCAGCACAGGTGGCAAATGTCAAGGAGATGACAGGCAGGAATCGTGCAGCTCAGCTGGCAATTGTCAAGCAGATGAGCAGACAGTAATCACGCAGCTCAGCAGGCCCTGATCACGTGACTGAGCATGCACTGTTCACTTGGATGATCACACACCTATCACGTGACTGATCATGCACTTATCACGTGGCTCTCATGCACTCATCACGTGATTGCACATGCACTGATCACATAATTGTATGCACTGATCACGTGGCTATCATGCACTGATGACCTGGGTGATCATGCACTGATCATGTGACTGATCATGCACTGATCACGTAGCTATCTTGCACTGATCACTTGGCTGCTCATGCACTGATCACGTGACTGCACATGCACTGATCACGTGACATATCATGCACTGATCACGTAGCTATCTTGCACTGATCACTTGTCTGATCATACACTCATCACGGGATTGATCGTGCACTGATTACGGGGCTATCATGCATTGACTACATGACTCACATGCACTGATCACGTGGATGATCATGCACTGATCACGTGACTGACCATGCACTGATCACGTGACTGATTATGCACTGATTACGTGGCTGATCATGCACTGATCACGTGGCTATCATGCACTGATCACGAGACTGATCATGCAATGATCACGTAGCTACCATGTACTGGTCAGGTGACTGATCATGCACTGATCACGTAAATGATCATGCACTGGTCATGTGGCTGATCATGCATTGATCACGTGACTGATCATGCACTGATCACGTGACTGATCATGCACTGATCACGTGACTTATCATGCACTGATCACGTGGCTATCATGCACTGATACCGTGACTGAGCATGGACTGATCACATGACTATCATGTAGTGATCACGTGACTTAATGGCGCTGATCATGTGACTGATCATGCGCTGATCATGTTTGCTATCATACACTGATCATGTGCCTCTGGAGGCAATAAACACAGAGCTGAGTAGGCACGAATCAAACAGTCAGCAGGCAATAATCATGGAACTCAGCTGTGAGGAATCATGCTGCTCAGCTGGCAATAATCAAGCAGCTGAGCAGGCAGGAATTACGCAGCACAGCGGGAAATTGTCAAGCAGATGACAGGCAGGAATCGTGCAGCTCAGCTGGCAATTGTCAAGCAGATGAGCAGACAGGAATCACGAAGCTCAGCAGGCCCTGATCATGTGACTGAGCATGCACTGTTCACGTGGCTGATCATACACTGATCACGTGATTGATCATGCACTGATCACTTGGATATCATGCACTGATCACGTGGCTGATCATACACTGATCACATGACTGCCCATGCACTGATCACGTGGATGATCATATGCTGATCATGTGACAGATCATGCAGGGATTATGTGGCGATCATGCACTGATCAAGTGGCTGATCATACTCTGCTCACGAAACTGATCATGCACTGATCACGTGGCTATCATCCACTGCTCACGTGGCTGATCATGCAGTGATTACTTAGCTACCGTGTACTGGTCACCTGAGTGATCATGCACTGATCACGTAATTGATCATGCACTGATCATGTGGCTGATCATGCACTGATCACGTGGCTGATCATACACTGGTCACGTGACTGATCATGCACTGATCACGTGACTGATCATGCACTGATCACGGGACTGATTATGCACTGATCACTTGGCTGGTCATACACTGATCACGTGCTGGGTCATGAACTGATCACGTGGCTGATCATGCACTGATCACTTGGCTGGTCATACACTGATCACGTGACTGATCATGCACTGATACCGTGGCTGATCAAGCACTGATCACGTGGCTATAATGCACTTCTCACGTGGCTGATCATGCAATGATCACGCAGCTACCCTGTACTGGTCACATGACTGATATTGCACTGATCACGTGACTGATCATGCACAGATCACGAAAATGATCATGGACTGTTCACGTGACTGATCATGTACTGATCACGTGACTGATCATGCACTGATCACCTGACTCATCATGCACTGATCACGTGGCTGATCATGCAATGATCACGTAGCAACCATGTACTGGTCACGTGACTGATCATGCACTGATCACGTAATTAATCCTGCACTGATCACCTGACTCATCACGCACTGATCCGGTGGCTGATCACACACGTATCACGTGACTGATCATGTACAGATCACTTGACTAATCATGAAGTGATCACGTGGCTATCCTGCACTGATCACGTGGATATCATGCACTGATCACGTTACTGATCACACACGTATCACGTGACTGATCATGCACTGATCACGTGGCTATCATGCACTGATCACGTGGCTATAATGCACTGATATCATGCACTGGTCACGTGGCTTATCACACACGTATCACGTGACTGATCATGCACTGATCACGTGGCTATCATGCACAGATCATGTGGCTGATCATGCAATGATCACGTAGCTACCATGTACTGGTCACATGACTGTTCATGCACTCATCACGTGGCTGATCATGCACTGATCACGTGACTGATCATGCACTGATCACGTGGCTGATCATGCACTGATCACGTGGCTCTCATGCACTGCTCACCTGGCTGATCATGCAATGATCACGCAGCTACAATGTACTGGTCACATGACTGATCATGCACTGATCACGTAATAGATCATGCACTGATCACCTGGCTTATCATGCATTGATTATGTGATTCATCATGTGCTGATCATGTTTGGTGTCATACACTGATCATGTGCCTCTGGAGGCAATGAACAAAGAGCTGAGTAGGCAGGAATCAGTAGGCAATAATCATGGAACTCAGCTCTGAGAAATCATGCTGCTCAGCTGGCAATAATCAAGTAGATGAGCAGGCAGGAATTATGCAGCACAGATGGCAATTGTCAAGGAGATGACAGGCAGGAATCGTACAGCTCAGCTGGCAATTGTCAAGCAGATGAGCAGACAGTAATCCCGAAGCTCAGCAGGCCCTGATCACATGACTGAGCATGCACTGTTCACGTCGCTGATCACACACCTATCACGTGAATGATCATGCACTGACCACGTGGCTCTCATGCACAGATCACGTGATTCTGCATGCACTGATCACGTAATTGTATGCACTGCTCACGTGGCTATCATGCACTGATGACGTGGCTGATCATGCACTGATCATGTGACTGATCATGCACTGATCACGTAGCTATCTTGCACTGGTCACTTGGCTGATCAGACACTCATCATGGGACTGATCGTGCACTGATTGCGGCGCTATAATGCATTGACTACATGACTCCACATGCACTGATCACGTGCATGATCATGCACTGATCACGTGGCTATCATGCACTGATCATTTGGCTGGTCATACACTGATCATGTGCCTGGTCATGCACTGATCATGTGGCTGATCATGCACTGATCACGTGACTGATCATGCACTGATCACGTGTCTATCATGCACTGATCACGTGGCTATCATGCACAGATCACGTGGCTGATCATGCAATGCTCACGTAGCTACCATGTACTGGTCACGTGACTGATCATGCACTGATCACGTGGCTGATCATGCACTGATCACGTGACTGATCATGCACTGATCTCTTGGCTGATCATGAACTGATCACGTGGCTATCATGCACTGCTCACGTGGCTGATCATGCAATGATCACGCAGCTACCATGTACTGGTCACGTGACTGATCATGCACTGCTCACGTGGCTGATCATGCAATGCTCACGTAGCTACCATGTACTGGTCACGTGACTGATCATGCACTGATCACGTGGCTGATCATGCACTGATCACGTGACTGATCATGCACTGATCTCGTGGCTGATCATGAACTGATCACGTGGCTATCATGCACTGCTCACGTGGCTGATCATGCAATGATCACGCAGCTACCATGTACTGGTCACATGACTGATCATGCACTGATCACGTACTTGATCATGCACTGATCACCTGGCTTATCATGCATTGATCATGTGACTCATCATGTGCTGATCATGTTTGGTGTCATACACTGATCATGTGCCTCTGGAGGCAATGAACACAGAGCTGGGTAGGCAGGAATCATTCAGCAGGCAATAATCTTGGAACTCAGCTCTGAGAAATCATGCTGCTCAGCTGGCAATAATCAAGTAGATGAGCAGGCAGGAATTACGCAGCACAGGTGGCAAATGTCAAGGAGATGACAGGCAGGAATCGTGCAGCTCAGCTGGCAATTGTCAAGCAGATGAGCAGACAGTAATCACGCAGCTCAGCAGGCCCTGATCACGTGACTGAGCATGCACTGTTCACTTGGATGATCACACACCTATCACGTGACTGATCATGCACTTATCACGTGGCTCTCATGCACTCATCACGTGATTGCACATGTACTGATCACATAATTGTATGCACTGATCACGTGGCTATCATGCACTGATGACCTGGGTGATCATGCACTGATCATGTGACTGATCATGCACTGATCACGTAGCTATCTTGCACTGATCACTTGGCTGCTCATGCACTGATCACGTGACTGCACATGCACTGATCACGTGACTTATCATGCACTGATCACGTAGCTATCTTGCACTGATCATTTGTCTGATCATACACTCATCACGGGATTGATCGTGCACTGATTACGGCGCTATCATGCATTGACTACATGACTCACATGCACTGATCACGTGGATGATCATGCACTGATCACGTGACTGACCATGCACTGATCACGTGACTGATTATGCACTGATTACGTGGCTGATCATGCACTGATCACGTGGCTATCATGCACTGATCACGAGACTGATCATGCAATGATCACGTAGCTACCATGTACTGGTCAGGTGACTGATCATGCACTGATCACGTAAATGATCATGCACTGGTCATGTGGCTGATCATGCATTGATCACGTGACTGATCATGCACTGATCACGTGACTGATCATGCACTGATCACGTGACTTATCATGCACTGATCACGTGGCTATCATGCACTGATACCGTGACTGAGCATGGACTGATCACATGACTATCATGTAGTGATCACGTGACTTAATGGCGCTGATCATGTGACTGATCATGCGCTGATCATGTTTGCTATCATACACTGATCATGTGCCTCTGGAGGCAATAAACACAGAGCTGAGTAGGCACGAATCAAACAGTCAGCAGGCAATAATCATGGAACTCAGCTGTGAGGAATCATGCTGCTCAGCTGGCAATAATCAAGCAGCTGAGCAGGCAGGAATTACGCAGCACAGCGGGAAATTGTCAAGCAGATGACAGGCAGGAATCGTGCAGCTCAGCTGGCAATTGTCAAGCAGATGAGCAGACAGGAATCACGAAGCTCAGCAGGCCCTGATCATGTGACTGAGCATGCACTGTTCACGTGGCTGATCATACACTGATCACGTGATTGATCATGCACTGATCACTTGGATATCATGCACTGATCACGTGGCTGATCATACACTGATCACATGACTGCCCATGCACTGATTACGTGGATGATCATATGCTGATCATGTGACAGATCATGCAGGGATTATGTGGCGATCATGCACTGATCAAGTGGCTGATCATACTCTGCTCACGAAACTGATCATGCACTGATCACGTGGCTATCATCCACTGCTCACGTGGCTGATCATGCAGTGATTACTTAGCTACCGTGTACTGGTCACCTGAGTGATCATGCACTGATCACGTAATTGATCATGCACTGATCATGTGGCTGATCATGCACTGATCACGTGGCTGATCATACACTAGTCACGTGACTGATCATGCACTGATCACGTGACTGATCATGCACTGATCACGGGACTGATTATGCACTGATCACTTGGCTGGTCATACACTGATCACGTGCTGGTCATGAACTGATCACGTGGCTGATCATGCACTGATCACTTGGCTGGTCATACACTGATCACGTGACTGATCATGCACTGATACCGTGGCTGATCAAGCACTGATCACGTGGCTATAATGCACTTCTCACGTGGCTGATCATGCAATGATCACGCAGCTACCATGTACTGATCACGTGACTGATCATGCACTGATCACGTGACTGATCATGCACAGATCACGAAAATGATCATGGACTGTTCACGTGACTGATCATGTACTGATCACGTGACTGATCATGCACTGATCACCTGACTCATCATGCACTGATCACGTGGCTGATCATGCAATGATCACATAGCAACCATGTACTGGTCACGTGACTGATCATGCACTGATCACGTAATTAATCCTGCACTGATCACCTGACTCATCATGCACTGATCCGGTGGCTGATCACACACGTATCACGTGACTGATCATGTACAGATCACTTGACTAATCATGAAGTGATCACGTGGCTATCCTGCACTGATCACGTGGATATCATGCACTGATCACGTTACTGATCACACACGTATCACGTGACTGATCATGCACTGATCACGTGGCTATCATGCACTGATCACGTGGCTATAATGCACTGATATCATGCACTGGTCACGTGGCTTATCACACACGTATCACGTGACTGATCATGCACTGATCACGTGGCTATCATGCACAGATCATGTGGCTGATCATGCAATGATCACGTAGCTACCATGTACTGGTCACGTGACTGTTCATGCACTCATCACGTGGCTGATCATGCACTGATCACGTGACTGATCATGCACTGATCACGTGGCTGATCATGCACTGATCACGTGGCTCTCATGCACTGCTCACCTGGCTGATCATGCAATGATCACGCAGCTACAATGTACTGGTCACATGACTGATCATGCACTGATCACGTAATAGATCATGCACTGATCACCTGGCTTATCATGCATTGATTATGTGATTCATCATGTGCTGATCATGTTTGGTGTCATACACTGATCATGTGCCTCTGGAGGCAATGAACAAAGAGCTGAGTAGGCAGGAATCAGTAGGCAATAATCATGGAACTCAGCTCTGAGAAATCATGCTGCTCAGCTGGCAATAATCAAGTAGATGAGCAGGCAGGAATTATGCAGCACAAATGGCAATTGTCAAGGAGATGACAGGCAGGAATCGTACAGCTCAGCTGGCAATTGTCAAGCAGATGAGCAGACAGTAATCACGAAGCTCAGCAGGCCCTGATTACATGACTGAGCATGCACTGTTCACGTCGCTGATCACACACCTATCACGTGAATGATCATGCACTGACCACGTGGCTCTCATGCACAGATCACGTGATTCTGCATGCACTGATCACGTAATTGTATGCACTGCTCACGTGGCTATCATGCACTGATGACGTGGCTGATCATGCACTGATCATGTGACTGATCATGCACTGATCACGTAGCTATCTTGCACTGGTCACTTGGCTGATCAGACACTCATCATGGGACTGATCGTGCACTGATTGCGGCGCTATAATGCATTGACTACATGACTCACATGCACTGATCACGTGCATGATCATGCACTGATCACGTGGCTATCATGCACTGATCATTTGGCTGGTCATACACTGATCATGTGCCTGGTCATGCACTGATCATGTGGCTGATCATGCACTGATCACGTGACTGATCATGCACTGATCACGTGTCTATCATGCACTGATCACGTGGCTATCATGCACAGATCACGTGGCTGATCATGCAATGCTCACGTAGCTACCATGTACTGGCCACGTGACTGATCATGCACTGATCACGTGGCTGATCATGCACTGATCACGTGACTGATCATGCACTGATCTCGTGGCTGATCATGAACTGATCACGTGGCTATCATGCACTGCTCACGTGGCTGATCATGCAATGATCACGCAGCTACCATGTACTGGTCACATGACTGATCATGCACTGATCACGTATTGATCATGCACTGATCACCTGGCTTATCATGCATTGATCATGTGACTCATCATGTGCTGATCATGTTTGGTGTCATACACTGATCATGTGCCTCTGGAGGCAATGAACACAGAGCTGGGTAGGCAGGAATCATTCAGCAGGCAATAATCTTGGAACTCAGCTCTGAGAAATCATGCTGCTCAGCTGGCAATAATCAAGTAGATGAGCAGGCAGGAATTACGCAGCACAGGTGGCAAATGTCAAGGAGATGACAGGCAGGAATCGTGCAGCTCAGCTGGCAATTGTCAAGCAGATGAGCAGACAGTAATCACGCAGCTCAGCAGGCCCTGATCACGTGACTGAGCATGCACTGTTCACTTGGATGATCACACACCTATCACGTGACTGATCATGCACTTATCACGTGGCTCTCATGCACTCATCACGTGATTGCACATGCACTGATCACATAATTGTATGCACTGATCACGTGGCTATCATGCACTGATGACCTGGGTGATCATGCACTGATCATGTGACTGATCATGCACTGATCACGTAGCTATCTTGCACTGATCACTTGGCTGCTCATGCACTGATCACGTGACTGCACATGCACTGATCACGTGACTTATCATGCACTGATCACGTAGCTATCTTGCACTGATCACTTGTCTGATCATACACTCATCACGGGATTGATCGTGCACTGATTACGGCGCTATCATGCATTGACTACATGACTCCACATGCACTGATCACGTGGATGATCATGCACTGATCACGTGACTGACCATGCACTGATCACGTGACTGATTATGCACTGATTACGTGGCTGATCATGCACTGATCACGTGGCTATCATGCACTGATCACGAGACTGATCATGCAATGATCACGTAGCTACCATGTACTGGTCAGGTGACTGATCATGCACTGATCACGTAAATGATCATGCACTGGTCATGTGGCTGATCATGCATTGATCACGTGACTGATCATGCACTGATCACGTGACTGATCATGCACTGATCACGTGACTTATCATGCACTGATCACGTGGCTATCATGCACTGATACCGTGACTGAGCATGGACTGATCACATGACTATCATGTAGTGATCACGTGACTTAATGGCGCTGATCATGTGACTGATCATGCGCTGATCATGTTTGCTATCATACACTGATCATGTGCCTCTGGAGGCAATAAACACAGAGCTGAGTAGGCACGAATCAAACAGTCAGCAGGCAATAATCATGGAACTCAGCTGTGAGGAATCATGCTGCTCAGCTGGCAATAATCAAGCAGCTGAGCAGGCAGGAATTACGCAGCACAGCGGGAAATTGTCAAGCAGATGACAGGCAGGAATCGTGCAGCTCAGCTGGCAATTGTCAAGCAGATGAGCAGACAGGAATCACGAAGCTCAGCAGGCCCTGATCATGTGACTGAGCATGCACTGTTCACGTGGCTGATCATACACTGATCACGTGATTGATCATGCACTGATCACTTGGATATCATGCACTGATCACGTGGCTGATCATACACTGATCACATGACTGCCCATGCACTGATCACGTGGATGATCATATGCTGATCATGTGACAGATCATGCAGGGATTATGTGGCGATCATGCACTGATCAAGTGGCTGATCATACTCTGCTCACGAAACTGATCATGCACTGATCACGTGGCTATCATCCACTGCTCACGTGGCTGATCATGCAGTGATTACTTAGCTACCGTGTACTGGTCACCTGAGTGATCATGCACTGATCACGTAATTGATCATGCACTGATCATGTGGCTGATCATGCACTGATCACGTGGCTGATCATACACTGGTCACGTGACTGATCATGCACTGATCACGTGACTGATCATGCACTGATCACGGGACTGATTATGCACTGATCACTTGGCTGGTCATACACTGATCACGTGCTGGGTCATGAACTGATCACGTGGCTGATCATGCACTGATCACTTGGCTGGTCATACACTGATCACGTGACTGATCATGCACTGATACCGTGGCTGATCAAGCACTGATCACGTGGCTATAATGCACTTCTCACGTGGCTGATCATGCAATGATCACGCAGCTACCCTGTACTGGTCACATGACTGATATTGCACTGATCACGTGACTGATCATGCACAGATCACGAAAATGATCATGGACTGTTCACGTGACTGATCATGTACTGATCACGTGACTGATCATGCACTGATCACCTGACTCATCATGCACTGATCACGTGGCTGATCATGCAATGATCACGTAGCAACCATGTACTGGTCACGTGACTGATCATGCACTGATCACGTAATTAATCCTGCACTGATCACCTGACTCATCATGCACTGATCCGGTGGCTGATCACACACGTATCACGTGACTGATCATGTACAGATCACTTGACTAATCATGAAGTGATCACGTGGCTATCCTGCACTGATCACGTGGATATCATGCACTGATCACGTTACTGATCACACACGTATCACGTGACTGATCATGCACTGATCACGTGGCTATCATGCACTGATCACGTGGCTATAATGCACTGATATCATGCACTGGTCACGTGGCTTATCACACACGTATCACGTGACTGATCATGCACTGATCACGTGGCTATCATGCACAGATCATGTGGCTGATCATGCAATGATCACGTAGCTACCATGTACTGGTCACGTGACTGTTCATGCACTCATCACGTGGCTGATCATGCACTGATCACGTGACTGATCATGCACTGATCACGTGGCTGATCATGCACTGATCACGTGGCTCTCATGCACTGCTCACCTGGCTGATCATGCAATGATCACGCAGCTACAATGTACTGGTCACATGACTGATCATGCACTGATCACGTAATAGATCATGCACTGATCACCTGGCTTATCATGCATTGATTATGTGATTCATCATGTGCTGATCATGTTTGGTGTCATACACTGATCATGTGCCTCTGGAGGCAATGAACAAAGAGCTGAGTAGGCAGGAATCAGTAGGCAATAATCATGGAACTCAGCTCTGAGAAATCATGCTGCTCAGCTGGCAATAATCAAGTAGATGAGCAGGCAGGAATTATGCAGCACAAATGGCAATTGTCAAGGAGATGACAGGCAGGAATCGTACAGCTCAGCTGGCAATTGTCAAGCAGATGAGCAGACAGTAATCACGAAGCTCAGCAGGCCCTGATCACATGACTGAGCATGCACTGTTCACGTCGCTGATCACACACCTATCACGTGAATGATCATGCACTGACCACGTGGCTCTCATGCACAGATCACGTGATTCTGCATGCACTGATCACGTAATTGTATGCACTGCTCACGTGGCTATCATGCACTGATGACGTGGCTGATCATGCACTGATCATGTGACTGATCATGCACTGATCACGTAGCTATCTTGCACTGGTCACTTGGCTGATCAGACACTCATCATGGGACTGATCGTGCACTGATTGCGGCGCTATAATGCATTGACTACATGACTCCACATGCACTGATCACGTGCATGATCATGCACTGATCACGTGGCTATCATGCACTGATCATTTGGCTGGTCATACACTGATCATGTGCCTGGTCATGCACTGATCATGTGGCTGATCATGCACTGATCACGTGACTGATCATGCACTGATCACGTGTCTATCATGCACTGATCACGTGGCTATCATGCACAGATCACGTGGCTGATCATGCAATGATCACGTAGCTACCATGTACTGGTCACGTGACTGATCATGCACTGATCACGTGGCTGATCATGCACTGATCACGTGACTGATCATGCACTGATCTCGTGGCTGATCATGAACTGATCACGTGGCTATCATGCACTGCTCACGTGGCTGATCATGCAATGATCACGCAGCTACCATGTACTGGTCACATGACTGATCATGCACTGATCACGTACTTGATCATGCACTGATCACCTGGCTTATCATGCATTGATCACGTGGCTGATCATACACTGATCACATGACTGCCCATGCACTGATCACGTGGATGATCATGCACTGATCACGTGACTGACCATGCACTGATCACGTGACTGATTATGCACTGATTACGTGGCTGATCATGCACTGATCACGTGGCTATCATGCACTGATCACGAGACTGATCATGCAATGATCACGTAGCTACCATGTACTGGTCAGGTGACTGATCATGCACTGATCACGTAAATGATCATGCACTGGTCATGTGGCTGATCATGCATTGATCACGTGACTGATCATGCACTGATCACGTGACTGATCATGCACTGATCACGTGACTTATCATGCACTGATCACGTGGCTATCATGCACTGATACCGTGACTGAGCATGGACTGATCACATGACTATCATGTAGTGATCACGTGACTTAATGGCGCTGATCATGTGACTGATCATGCGCTGATCATGTTTGCTATCATACACTGATCATGTGCCTCTGGAGGCAATAAACACAGAGCTGAGTAGGCACGAATCAAACAGTCAGCAGGCAATAATCATGGAACTCAGCTGTGAGGAATCATGCTGCTCAGCTGGCAATAATCAAGCAGCTGAGCAGGCAGGAATTACGCAGCACAGCGGGAAATTGTCAAGCAGATGACAGGCAGGAATCGTGCAGCTCAGCTGGCAATTGTCAAGCAGATGAGCAGACAGGAATCACGAAGCTCAGCAGGCCCTGATCATGTGACTGAGCATGCACTGTTCACGTGGCTGATCATACACTGATCACGTGATTGATCATGCACTGATCACTTGGATATCATGCACTGATCACGTGGCTGATCATACACTGATCACATGACTGCCCATGCACTGATCACGTGGATGATCATATGCTGATCATGTGACAGATCATGCAGGGATTATGTGGCGATCATGCACTGATCAAGTGGCTGATCATACTCTGCTCACGAAACTGATCATGCACTGATCACGTGGCTATCATCCACTGCTCACGTGGCTGATCATGCAGTGATTACTTAGCTACCGTGTACTGGTCACCTGAGTGATCATGCACTGATCACGTAATTGATCATGCACTGATCATGTGGCTGATCATGCACTGATCACGTGGCTGATCATACACTGGTCATGTGACGGATCATGCACTGATCACGTGACTGATCATGCACTGATCACGGGACTGATTATGCACTGATCACTTGGCTGGTCATACACTGATCACGTGCTGGGTCATGAACTGATCACGTGGCTGATCATGCACTGATCACTTGGCTGGTCATACACTGATCACGTGACTGATCATGCACTGATACCGTGGCTGATCAAGCACTGATCACGTGGCTATAATGCACTTCTCACGTGGCTGATCATGCAATGATCACGCAGCTACCCTGTACTGGTCACATGACTGATATTGCACTGATCACGTGACTGATCATGCACAGATCACGAAAATGATCATGGACTGTTCACGTGACTGATCATGTACTGATCACGTGACTGATCATGCACTGATCACCTGACTCATCATGCACTGATCACGTGGCTGATCATGCAATGATCACGTAGCAACCATGTACTGGTCACGTGACTGATCATGCACTGATCACGTAATTAATCCTGCACTGATCACCTGACTCATCACGCACTGATCCGGTGGCTGATCACACACGTATCACGTGACTGATCATGTACAGATCACTTGACTAATCATGAAGTGATCACGTGGCTATCCTGCACTGATCACGTGGATATCATGCACTGATCACGTTACTGATCACACACGTATCACGTGACTGATCATGCACTGATCACGTGGCTATCATGCACTGATCACGTGGCTATAATGCACTGATATCATGCACTGGTCACGTGGCTTATCACACACGTATCACGTGACTGATCATGCACTGATCACGTGGCTATCATGCACAGATCATGTGGCTGATCATGCAATGATCACGTAGCTACCATGTACTGGTCACGTGACTGTTCATGCACTCATCACGTGGCTGATCATGCACTGATCACGTGACTGATCATGCACTGATCACGTGGCTGATCATGCACTGATCACGTGGCTCTCATGCACTGCTCACCTGGCTGATCATGCAATGATCACGCAGCTACCATGTACTGGTCACATGACTGATCATGCACTGATCACGTAATAGATCATGCACTGATCACCTGGCTTATCATGCATTGATTATGTGATTCATCATGTGCTGATCATGTTTGGTGTCATACACTGATCATGTGCCTCTGGAGGCAATGAACAAAGAGCTGAGTAGGCAGGAATCAGTAGGCAATAATCATGGAACTCAGCTCTGAGAAATCATGCTGCTCAGCTGGCAATAATCAAGTAGATGAGCAGGCAGGAATTATGCAGCACAGATGGCAATTGTCAAGGAGATGACAGGCAGGAATCGTACAGCTCAGCTGGCAATTGTCAAGCAGATGAGCAGACAGTAATCACGAAGCTCAGCAGGCCCTGATCACATGACTGAGCATGCACTGTTCACGTCGCTGATCACACACCTATCACGTGAATGATCATGCACTGACCACGTGGCTCTCATGCACAGATCACGTGATTCTGCATGCACTGATCACGTAATTGTATGCACTGCTCACGTGGCTATCATGCACTGATGACGTGGCTGATCATGCACTGATCATGTGACTGATCATGCACTGATCACGTAGCTATCTTGCACTGGTCACTTGGCTGATCAGACACTCATCATGGGACTGATCGTGCACTGATTGCGGCGCTATAATGCATTGACTACATGACTCCACATGCACTGATCACGTGCATGATCATGCACTGATCACGTGGCTATCATGCACTGATCATTTGGCTGGTCATACACTGATCATGTGCCTGGTCATGCACTGATCATGTGGCTGATCATGCACTGATCACGTGACTGATCATGCACTGATCACGTGTCTATCATGCACTGATCACGTGGCTATCATGCACAGATCACGTGGCTGATCATGCAATGCTCACGTAGCTACCATGTACTGGTCACGTGACTGATCATGCACTGATCACGTGGCTGATCATGCACTGATCACGTGACTGATCATGCACTGATCTCGTGGCTGATCATGAACTGATCACGTGGCTATCATGCACTGCTCACGTGGCTGATCATGCAATGATCACGCAGCTACCATGTACTGGTCACATGACTGATCATGCACTGATCACGTACTTGATCATGCACTGATCACCTGGCTTATCATGCATTGATCATGTGACTCATCATGTGCTGATCATGTTTGGTGTCATACACTGATCATGTGCCTCTGGAGGCAATGAACACAGAGCTGGGTAGGCAGGAATCATTCAGCAGGCAATAATCTTGGAACTCAGCTCTGAGAAATCATGCTGCTCAGCTGGCAATAATCAAGTAGATGAGCAGGCAGGAATTACGCAGCACAGGTGGCAAATGTCAAGGAGATGACAGGCAGGAATCGTGCAGCTCAGCTGGCAATTGTCAAGCAGATGAGCAGACAGTAATCACGCAGCTCAGCAGGCCCTGATCACGTGACTGAGCATGCACTGTTCACTTGGATGATCACACACCTATCACGTGACTGATCATGCACTTATCACGTGGCTCTCATGCACTCATCACGTGATTGCACATGTACTGATCACATAATTGTATGCACTGATCACGTGGCTATCATGCACTGATGACCTGGGTGATCATGCACTGATCATGTGACTGATCATGCACTGATCACGTAGCTATCTTGCACTGATCACTTGGCTGCTCATGCACTGATCACGTGACTGCACATGCACTGATCACGTGACTTATCATGCACTGATCACGTAGCTATCTTGCACTGATCATTTGTCTGATCATACACTCATCACGGGATTGATCGTGCACTGATTACGGCGCTATCATGCATTGACTACATGACTCCACATGCACTGATCACGTGGATGATCATGCACTGATCACGTGACTGACCATGCACTGATCACGTGACTGATTATGCACTGATTACGTGGCTGATCATGCACTGATCACGTGGCTATCATGCACTGATCACGAGACTGATCATGCAATGATCACGTAGCTACCATGTACTGGTCAGGTGACTGATCATGCACTGATCACGTAAATGATCATGCACTGGTCATGTGGCTGATTATGCATTGATCACGTGACTGATCATGCACTGATCACGTGACTGATCATGCACTGATCACGTGACTTATCATGCACTGATCACGTGGCTATCATGCACTGATACCGTGACTGAGCATGGACTGATCACATGACTATCATGTAGTGATCACGTGACTTAATGGCGCTGATCATGTGACTGATCATGCGCTGATCATGTTTGCTATCATACACTGATCATGTGCCTCTGGAGGCAATAAACACAGAGCTGAGTAGGCACGAATCAAACAGTCAGCAGGCAATAATCATGGAACTCAGCTGTGAGGAATCATGCTGCTCAGCTGGCAATAATCAAGCAGCTGAGCAGGCAGGAATTATGCAGCACAGCGGGAAATTGTCAAGCAGATGACAGGCAGGAATCGTGCAGCTCAGCTGGCAATTGTCAAGCAGATGAGCAGACAGGAATCACGAAGCTCAGCAGGCCCTGATCATGTGACTGAGCATGCACTGTTCACGTGGCTGATCATACACTGATCACGTGATTGATCATGCACTGATCACTTGGATATCATGCACTGATCACGTGGCTGATCATACACTGATCACATGACTGCCCATGCACTGATTACGTGGATGATCATATGCTGATCATGTGACAGATCATGCAGGGATTATGTGGCGATCATGCACTGATCAAGTGGCTGATCATACTCTGCTCACGAAACTGATCATGCACTGATCACGTGGCTATCATCCACTGCTCACGTGGCTGATCATGCAGTGATTACTTAGCTACCGTGTACTGGTCACCTGAGTGATCATGCACTGATCACGTAATTGATCATGCACTGATCATGTGGCTGATCATGCACTGATCACGTGGCTGATCATACACTAGTCACGTGACTGATCATGCACTGATCACGTGACTGATCATGCACTGATCACGGGACTGATTATGCACTGATCACTTGGCTGGTCATACACTGATGACGTGCTGGGTCATGAACTGATCACGTGGCTGATCATGCACTGATCACTTGGCTGGTCATACACTGATCACGTGACTGATCATGCACTGATACCGTGGCTGATCAAGCACTGATCACGTGGCTATAATGCACTTCTCACGTGGCTGATCATGCAATGATCACGCAGCTACCCTGTACTGGTCACATGACTGATATTGCACTGATCACGTGACTGATCATGCACAGATCACGAAAATGATCATGGACTGTTCACGTGACTGATCATGTACTGATCACGTGACTGATCATGCACTGATCACCTGACTCATCATGCACTGATCACGTGGCTGATCATGCAATGATCACATAGCAACCATGTACTGGTCACGTGACTGATCATGCACTGATCACGTAATTAATCCTGCACTGATCACCTGACTCATCATGCACTGATCCGGTGGCTGATCACACACGTATCACGTGACTGATCATGTACAGATCACTTGACTAATCATGAAGTGATCACGTGGCTATCCTGCACTGATCACGTGGATATCATGCACTGATCACGTTACTGATCACACACGTATCACGTGACTGATCATGCACTGATCACGTGGCTATCATGCACTGATCACGTGGCTATAATGCACTGATATCATGCACTGGTCACGTGGCTTATCACACACGTATCACGTGACTGATCATGCACTGATCACGTGGCTATCATGCACAGATCATGTGGCTGATCATGCAATGATCACGTAGCTACCATGTACTGGTCACGTGACTGTTCATGCACTCATCACGTGGCTGATCATGCACTGATCACGTGACTGATCATGCACTGATCACGTGGCTGATCATGCACTGATCACGTGGCTCTCATGCACTGCTCACCTGGCTGATCATGCAATGATCACGCAGCTACAATGTACTGGTCACATGACTGATCATGCACTGATCACGTAATAGATCATGCACTGATCACCTGGCTTATCATGCATTGATTATGTGATTCATCATGTGCTGATCATGTTTGGTGTCATACACTGATCATGTGCCTCTGGAGGCAATGAACAAAGAGCTGAGTAAGCAGGAATCAGTAGGTAATAATCATGGAACTCAGCTCTGAGAAATCATGCTGCTCAGCTGGCAATAATCAAGTAGATGAGCAGGCAGGAATTATGCAGCACAGATGGCAATTGTCAAGGAGATGACAGGCAGGAAACGTACAGCTCAGCTGGCAATTGTCAAGCAGATGAGCAGACAGTAATCACGAAGCTCAGCAGGCCCTGATCACATGACTGAGCATGCACTGTTCACGTCGCTGATCACACACCTATCACGTGAATGATCATGCACTGACCACGTGGCTCTCATGCACAGATCACGTGATTCTGCATGCACTGATCACGTAATTGTATGCACTGCTCACGTGGCTATCATGCACTGATGACGTGGCTGATCATGCACTGATCATGTGACTGATCATGCACTGATCACGTAGCTATCTTGCACTGGTCACTTGGCTGATCAGACACTCATCATGGGACTGATCGTGCACTGATTGCGGCGCTATAATGCATTGACTACATGACTCCACATGCACTGATCACGTGCATGATCATGCACTGATCACGTGGCTATCATGCACTGATCATTTGGCTGGTCATACACTGATCATGTGCCTGGTCATGCACTGATCATGTGGCTGATCATGCACTGATCACGTGACTGATCATGCACTGATCACGTGTCTATCATGCACTGATCACGTGGCTATCATGCACAGATCACGTGGCTGATCATGCAATGCTCACGTAGCTACCATGTACTGGTCACGTGACTGATCATGCACTGATCACGTGGCTGATCATGCACTGATCACGTGACTGATCATGCACTGATCTCGTGGCTGATCATGAACTGATCACGTGGCTATCATGCACTGCTCACGTGGCTGATCATGCAATGATCACGCAGCTACCATGTACTGGTCACATGACTGATCATGCACTGATCACGTACTTGATCATGCACTGATCACCTGGCTTATCATGCATTGATCATGTGACTCATCATGTGCTGATCATGTTTGGTGTCATACACTGATCATGTGCCTCTGGAGGCAATGAACACAGAGCTGGGTAGGCAGGAATCATTCAGCAGGCAATAATCTTGGAACTCAGCTCTGAGAAATCATGCTGCTCAGCTGGCAATAATCAAGTAGATGAGCAGGCAGGAATTACGCAGCACAGGTGGCAAATGTCAAGGAGATGACAGGCAGGAATCGTGCAGCTCAGCTGGCAATTGTCAAGCAGATGAGCAGACAGTAATCACGCAGCTCAGCAGGCCCTGATCACGTGACTGAGCATGCACTGTTCACTTGGATGATCACACACCTATCACGTGACTGATCATGCACTTATCACGTGGCTCTCATGCACTCATCACGTGATTGCACATGTACTGATCACATAATTGTATGCACTGATCACGTGGCTATCATGCACTGATGACCTGGGTGATCATGCACTGATCATGTGACTGATCATGCACTGATCACGTAGCTATCTTGCACTGATCACTTGGCTGCTCATGCACTGATCACGTGACTGCACATGCACTGATCACGTGACTTATCATGCACTGATCACGTAGCTATCTTGCACTGATCATTTGTCTGATCATACACTCATCACGGGATTGATCGTGCACTGATTACGGCGCTATCATGCATTGACTACATGACTCCACATGCACTGATCACGTGGATGATCATGCACTGATCACGTGACTGACCATGCACTGATCACGTGACTGATTATGCACTGATTACGTGGCTGATCATGCACTGATCACGTGGCTATCATGCACTGATCACGAGACTGATCATGCAATGATCACGTAGCTACCATGTACTGGTCAGGTGACTGATCATGCACTGATCACGTAAATGATCATGCACTGGTCATGTGGCTGATCATGCATTGATCACGTGACTGATCATGCACTGATCACGTGACTGATCATGCACTGATCACGTGACTTATCATGCACTGATCACGTGGCTATCATGCACTGATACCGTGACTGAGCATGGACTGATCACATGACTATCATGTAGTGATCACGTGACTTAATGGCGCTGATCATGTGACTGATCATGCGCTGATCATGTTTGCTATCATACACTGATCATGTGCCTCTGGAGGCAATAAACACAGAGCTGAGTAGGCACGAATCAAACAGTCAGCAGGCAATAATCATGGAACTCAGCTGTGAGGAATCATGCTGCTCAGCTGGCAATAATCAAGCAGCTGAGCAGGCAGGAATTATGCAGCACAGCGGGAAATTGTCAAGCAGATGACAGGCAGGAATCGTGCAGCTCAGCTGGCAATTGTCAAGCAGATGAGCAGACAGGAATCACGAAGCTCAGCAGGCCCTGATCATGTGACTGAGCATGCACTGTTCACGTGGCTGATCATACACTGATCACGTGATTGATCATGCACTGATCACTTGGATATCATGCACTGATCACGTGGCTGATCATACACTGATCACATGACTGCCCATGCACTGATTACGTGGATGATCATATGCTGATCATGTGACAGATCATGCAGGGATTATGTGGCGATCATGCACTGATCAAGTGGCTGATCATACTCTGCTCACGAAACTGATCATGCACTGATCACGTGGCTATCATCCACTGCTCACGTGGCTGATCATGCAGTGATTACTTAGCTACCGTGTACTGGTCACCTGAGTGATCATGCACTGATCACGTAATTGATCATGCACTGATCATGTGGCTGATCATGCACTGATCACGTGGCTGATCATACACTAGTCACGTGACTGATCATGCACTGATCACGTGACTGATCATGCACTGATCACGGGACTGATTATGCACTGATCACTTGGCTGGTCATACACTGATGACGTGCTGGGTCATGAACTGATCACGTGGCTGATCATGCACTGATCACTTGGCTGGTCATACACTGATCACGTGACTGATCATGCACTGATACCGTGGCTGATCAAGCACTGATCACGTGGCTATAATGCACTTCTCACGTGGCTGATCATGCAATGATCACGCAGCTACCCTGTACTGGTCACATGACTGATATTGCACTGATCACGTGACTGATCATGCACAGATCACGAAAATGATCATGGACTGTTCACGTGACTGATCATGTACTGATCACGTGACTGATCATGCACTGATCACCTGACTCATCATGCACTGATCACGTGGCTGATCATGCAATGATCACATAGCAACCATGTACTGGTCACGTGACTGATCATGCACTGATCACGTAATTAATCCTGCACTGATCACCTGACTCATCATGCACTGATCCGGTGGCTGATCACACACGTATCACGTGACTGATCATGTACAGATCACTTGACTAATCATGAAGTGATCACGTGGCTATCCTGCACTGATCACGTGGATATCATGCACTGATCACGTTACTGATCACACACGTATCACGTGACTGATCATGCACTGATCACGTGGCTATCATGCACTGATCACGTGGCTATAATGCACTGATATCATGCACTGGTCACGTGGCTTATCACACACGTATCACGTGACTGATCATGCACTGATCACGTGGCTATCATGCACAGATCATGTGGCTGATCATGCAATGATCACGTAGCTACCATGTACTGGTCACGTGACTGTTCATGCACTCATCACGTGGCTGATCATGCACTGATCACGTGACTGATCATGCACTGATCACGTGGCTGATCATGCACTGATCACGTGGCTCTCATGCACTGCTCACCTGGCTGATCATGCAATGATCACGCAGCTACAATGTACTGGTCACATGACTGATCATGCACTGATCACGTAATAGATCATGCACTGATCACCTGGCTTATCATGCATTGATTATGTGATTCATCATGTGCTGATCATGTTTGGTGTCATACACTGATCATGTGCCTCTGGAGGCAATGAACAAAGAGCTGAGTAGGCAGGAATCAGTAGGCAATAATCATGGAACTCAGCTCTGAGAAATCATGCTGCTCAGCTGGCAATAATCAAGTAGATGAGCAGGCAGGAATTATGCAGCACAGATGGCAATTGTCAAGGAGATGACAGGCAGGAATCGTACAGCTCAGCTGGCAATTGTCAAGCAGATGAGCAGACAGTAATCACGAAGCTCAGCAGGCCCTGATCACATGACTGAGCATGCACTGTTCACGTCGCTGATCACACACCTATCACGTGAATGATCATGCACTGACCACGTGGCTCTCATGCACAGATCACGTGATTCTGCATGCACTGATCACGTAATTGTATGCACTGCTCACGTGGCTATCATGCACTGATGACGTGGCTGATCATGCACTGATCATGTGACTGATCATGCACTGATCACGTAGCTATCTTGCACTGGTCACTTGGCTGATCAGACACTCATCATGGGACTGATCGTGCACTGATTGCGGCGCTATAATGCATTGACTACATGACTCCACATGCACTGATCACGTGCATGATCATGCACTGATCACGTGGCTATCATGCACTGATCATTTGGCTGGTCATACACTGATCATGTGCCTGGTCATGCACTGATCATGTGGCTGATCATGCACTGATCACGTGACTGATCATGCACTGATCACGTGTCTATCATGCACTGATCACGTGGCTATCATGCACAGATCACGTGGCTGATCATGCAATGATCACGTAGCTACCATGTACTGGTCACGTGACTGATCATGCACTGATCACGTGGCTGATCATGCACTGATCACGTGACTGATCATGCACTGATCTCGTGGCTGATCATGAACTGATCACGTGGCTATCATGCACTGCTCACGTGGCTGATCATGCAATGATCACGCAGCTACCATGTACTGGTCACATGACTGATCATGCACTGATCACGTACTTGATCATGCACTGATCACCTGGCTTATCATGCATTGATCATGTGACTCATCATGTGCTGATCATGTTTGGTGTCATACACTGATCATGTGCCTCTGGAGGCAATGAACACAGAGCTGGGTAGGCAGGAATCATTCAGCAGGCAATAATCTTGGAACTCAGCTCTGAGAAATCATGCTGCTCAGCTGGCAATAATCAAGTAGATGAGCAGGCAGGAATTACGCAGCACAGGTGGCAAATGTCAAGGAGATGACAGGCAGGAATCGTGCAGCTCAGCTGGCAATTGTCAAGCAGATGAGCAGACAGTAATCACGCAGCTCAGCAGGCCCTGATCACGTGACTGAGCATGCACTGTTCACTTGGATGATCACACACCTATCACGTGACTGATCATGCACTTATCACGTGGCTCTCATGCACTCATCACGTGATTGCACATGCACTGATCACATAATTGTATGCACTGATCACGTGGCTATCATGCACTGATGACCTGGGTGATCATGCACTGATCATGTGACTGATCATGCACTGATCACGTAGCTATCTTGCACTGATCACTTGGCTGCTCATGCACTGATCACGTGACTGCACATGCACTGATCACGTGACTTATCATGCACTGATCACGTAGCTATCTTGCACTGATCACTTGTCTGATCATACACTCATCACGGGATTGATCGTGCACTGATTACGGCGCTATCATGCATTGACTACATGACTCCACATGCACTGATCACGTGGATGATCATGCACTGATCACGTGACTGACCATGCACTGATCACGTGACTGATTATGCACTGATTACGTGGCTGATCATGCACTGATCACGTGGCTATCATGCACTGATCACGAGACTGATCATGCAATGATCACGTAGCTACCATGTACTGGTCAGGTGACTGATCATGCACTGATCACGTAAATGATCATGCACTGGTCATGTGGCTGATCATGCACTGATCACTTGGCTGGTCATACACTGATCACGTGACTGATCATGCACTGATACCGTGGCTGATCAAGCACTGATCACGTGGCTATAATGCACTTCTCACGTGGCTGATCATGCAATGATCACGCAGCTACCCTGTACTGGTCACATGACTGATATTGCACTGATCACGTGACTGATCATGCACAGATCACGAAAATGATCATGGACTGTTCACGTGACTGATCATGTACTGATCACGTGACTGATCATGCACTGATCACCTGACTCATCATGCACTGATCACGTGGCTGATCATGCAATGATCACGTAGCAACCATGTACTGGTCACGTGACTGATCATGCACTGATCACGTAATTAATCCTGCACTGATCACCTGACTCATCATGCACTGATCCGGTGGCTGATCACACACGTATCACGTGACTGATCATGTACAGATCACTTGACTAATCATGAAGTGATCACGTGGCTATCCTGCACTGATCACGTGGATATCATGCACTGATCACGTTACTGATCACACACGTATCACGTGACTGATCATGCACTGATCACGTGGCTATCATGCACTGATCACGTGGCTATAATGCACTGATATCATGCACTGGTCACGTGGCTTATCACACACGTATCACGTGACTGATCATGCACTGATCACGTGGCTATCATGCACAGATCATGTGGCTGATCATGCAATGATCACGTAGCTACCATGTACTGGTCACGTGACTGTTCATGCACTCATCACGTGGCTGATCATGCACTGATCACGTGACTGATCATGCACTGATCACGTGGCTGATCATGCACTGATCACGTGGCTCTCATGCACTGCTCACCTGGCTGATCATGCAATGATCACGCAGCTACAATGTACTGGTCACATGACTGATCATGCACTGATCACGTAATAGATCATGCACTGATCACCTGGCTTATCATGCATTGATTATGTGATTCATCATGTGCTGATCATGTTTGGTGTCATACACTGATCATGTGCCTCTGGAGGCAATGAACAAAGAGCTGAGTAGGCAGGAATCAGTAGGCAATAATCATGGAACTCAGCTCTGAGAAATCATGCTGCTCAGCTGGCAATAATCAAGTAGATGAGCAGGCAGGAATTATGCAGCACAAATGGCAATTGTCAAGGAGATGACAGGCAGGAATCGTACAGCTCAGCTGGCAATTGTCAAGCAGATGAGCAGACAGTAATCACGAAGCTCAGCAGGCCCTGATCACATGACTGAGCATGCACTGTTCACGTCGCTGATCACACACCTATCACGTGAATGATCATGCACTGACCACGTGGCTCTCATGCACAGATCACGTGATTCTGCATGCACTGATCACGTAATTGTATGCACTGCTCACGTGGCTATCATGCACTGATGACGTGGCTGATCATGCACTGATCATGTGACTGATCATGCACTGATCACGTAGCTATCTTGCACTGGTCACTTGGCTGATCAGACACTCATCATGGGACTGATCGTGCACTGATTGCGGCGCTATAATGCATTGACTACATGACTCCACATGCACTGATCACGTGCATGATCATGCACTGATCACGTGGCTATCATGCACTGATCATTTGGCTGGTCATACACTGATCATGTGCCTGGTCATGCACTGATCATGTGGCTGATCATGCACTGATCACGTGACTGATCATGCACTGATCACGTGTCTATCATGCACTGATCACGTGGCTATCATGCACAGATCACGTGGCTGATCATGCAATGCTCACGTAGCTACCATGTACTGGTCACGTGACTGATCATGCACTGATCACGTGGCTGATCATGCACTGATCACGTGACTGATCATGCACTGATCTCTTGGCTGATCATGAACTGATCACGTGGCTATCATGCACTGCTCACGTGGCTGATCATGCAATGATCACGCAGCTACCATGTACTGGTCACGTGACTGATCATGCACTGCTCACGTGGCTGATCATGCAATGCTCACGTAGCTACCATGTACTGGTCACGTGACTGATCATGCACTGATCACGTGGCTGATCATGCACTGATCACGTGACTGATCATGCACTGATCTCGTGGCTGATCATGAACTGATCACGTGGCTATCATGCACTGCTCACGTGGCTGATCATGCAATGATCACGCAGCTACCATGTACTGGTCACATGACTGATCATGCACTGATCACGTACTTGATCATGCACTGATCACCTGGCTTATCATGCATTGATCATGTGACTCATCATGTGCTGATCATGTTTGGTGTCATACACTGATCATGTGCCTCTGGAGGCAATGAACACAGAGCTGGGTAGGCAGGAATCATTCAGCAGGCAATAATCTTGGAACTCAGCTCTGAGAAATCATGCTGCTCAGCTGGCAATAATCAAGTAGATGAGCAGGCAGGAATTACGCAGCACAGGTGGCAAATGTCAAGGAGATGACAGGCAGGAATCGTGCAGCTCAGCTGGCAATTGTCAAGCAGATGAGCAGACAGTAATCACGCAGCTCAGCAGGCCCTGATCACGTGACTGAGCATGCACTGTTCACTTGGATGATCACACACCTATCACGTGACTGATCATGCACTTATCACGTGGCTCTCATGCACTCATCACGTGATTGCACATGCACTGATCACATAATTGTATGCACTGATCACGTGGCTATCATGCACTGATGACCTGGGTGATCATGCACTGATCATGTGACTGATCATGCACTGATCACGTAGCTATCTTGCACTGATCACTTGGCTGCTCATGCACTGATCACGTGACTGCACATGCACTGATCACGTGACTTATCATGCACTGATCACGTAGCTATCTTGCACTGATCACTTGTCTGATCATACACTCATCACGGGATTGATCGTGCACTGATTACGGCGCTATCATGCATTGACTACATGACTCCACATGCACTGATCACGTGGATGATCATGCACTGATCACGTGACTGACCATGCACTGATCACGTGACTGATTATGCACTGATTACGTGGCTGATCATGCACTGATCACGTGGCTATCATGCACTGATCACGAGACTGATCATGCAATGATCACGTAGCTACCATGTACTGGTCAGGTGACTGATCATGCACTGATCACGTAAATGATCATGCACTGGTCATGTGGCTGATCATGCATTGATCACGTGACTGATCATGCACTGATCACGTGACTGATCATGCACTGATCACGTGACTTATCATGCACTGATCACGTGGCTATCATGCACTGATACCGTGACTGAGCATGGACTGATCACATGACTATCATGTAGTGATCACGTGACTTAATGGCGCTGATCATGTGACTGATCATGCGCTGATCATGTTTGCTATCATACACTGATCATGTGCCTCTGGAGGCAATAAACACAGAGCTGAGTAGGCACGAATCAAACAGTCAGCAGGCAATAATCATGGAACTCAGCTGTGAGGAATCATGCTGCTCAGCTGGCAATAATCAAGCAGCTGAGCAGGCAGGAATTACGCAGCACAGCGGGAAATTGTCAAGCAGATGACAGGCAGGAATCGTGCAGCTCAGCTGGCAATTGTCAAGCAGATGAGCAGACAGGAATCACGAAGCTCAGCAGGCCCTGATCATGTGACTGAGCATGCACTGTTCACGTGGCTGATCATACACTGATCACGTGATTGATCATGCACTGATCACTTGGATATCATGCACTGATCACGTGGCTGATCATACACTGATCACATGACTGCCCATGCACTGATCACGTGGATGATCATATGCTGATCATGTGACAGATCATGCAGGGATTATGTGGCGATCATGCACTGATCAAGTGGCTGATCATACTCTGCTCACGAAACTGATCATGCACTGATCACGTGGCTATCATCCACTGCTCACGTGGCTGATCATGCAGTGATTACTTAGCTACCGTGTACTGGTCACCTGAGTGATCATGCACTGATCACGTAATTGATCATGCACTGATCATGTGGCTGATCATGCACTGATCACGTGGCTGATCATACTCTGCTCACGTGACTGATCATGCACTGATCACGTGACTGATCATGCACTGATCACGGGACTGATTATGCACTGATCACTTGGCTGGTCATACACTGATGACGTGCTGGGTCATGAACTGATCACGTGGCTGATCATGCACTGATCACTTGGCTGGTCATACACTGATCACGTGACTGATCATGCACTGATACCGTGGCTGATCAAGCACTGATCACGTGGCTATAATGCACTTCTCACGTGGCTGATCATGCAATGATCACGCAGCTACCCTGTACTGGTCACATGACTGATATTGCACTGATCACGTGACTGATCATGCACAGATCACGAAAATGATCATGGACTGTTCACGTGACTGATCATGTACTGATCACGTGACTGATCATGCACTGATCACCTGACTCATCATGCACTGATCACGTGGCTGATCATGCAATGATCATGTAGCAACCATGTACTGGTCACGTGACTGATCATGCACTGATCACGTAATTAATCCTGCACTGATCACCTGACTCATCATGCACTGATCACGTGGCTGATCACACACGTATCACGTGACTGATCATGAACTGATCACGTGGCTATCATGCACTGATCTCGTGGCTATCATGCACTGATCACGTGGCTGAATATGCAATGATCTCGTAGCTACCATGTACTGGTCACGTGACTGATCTTGCACTGATCACGTAATTGATCATGCACTGATCACGTGGCTGATCAAGCACTGATCACGTGACTACCATGCACTGCTAACCTGGCTGATCATGCAATGATCACACAGTTACCATGTACTGGTCACGTGACTGATCATGCACTGATCATGTGTCTGATCATGCACCGATCACGTGACTGATCATGCACTGATCACGTGACTGATCATGCACTGATCACGTGGCTATCATGCACTGATCACTTGGCTGGTCATACACTGATCACGCAGCTAACATGTTCTGGTCACGTGACTGATCATGCACTGATGACGTAATTGATCATGCACTGATCAAGTGGCTATCATGCACTGATCACATGGCTGGTCATACACTGATCACGTGCCTGGTTATGCACAGATTACATGACTGATCATGCACTGATCACCTCACTGATCATGCACTGATCACGTGGCTATCATGCACTACTCACGTGGCTGATCATGCAATGATCACGTAGCAACGATGTACTGGATCAGTTGGGGCTGGTCCCCTGCAGGTGGAGACCGAACAGGGACTTCAGGAGGCAATACTCAAAGAGCTGAGCAGACGCGAACCACGCAATCAGCAGGCAATAAGCATGGAGCTCAGCAGTGACGAATCATGCTGCTCAACTGGCAATAATCAAGCACGTGACCAGGCAGGAATCACGCAGCTCAGCTGGCAATTGTTAAGCAGATGAGCCGACAGGAATCACGCAGCTCAGATGGCAATTGTCATGCAGATGAGCCAGCAGGAATCACGCAGCTCAGCAGGCCCTGATCACGTGACTCTGCAGGCACTGATAATGTGGCTGATCAAGTCCAGATCACGTGACTGAGCATGCACTGATCACGTGGCTATCATGCACTGATGACGAGACTGCGCATGCACTGATGACGTGGCTGATCAGGCACTGATATCATGGCTCATCATGCACTGATCACGTGTTTATCAGGCAATGATCAGTGACTGACAGGCGCTTATCATGGGACTGTGCACGCACTGACCACGTGGCGATCATGCACTGATCACGTGACTGTGCATGCACTGATGAAGTGGCTGTTCGGGCACTGATCACGTGTTTATCAGGCAGTGATCAGTGACTGACTGGCGCTGATCAGGGGACTGTGCACGCACTGATCAGGTGGCTGATCAGGAACTGACCACCTGACTGCGCATGCAGTGATCACGTGGCTGGTCGTTCACTGATCACGTGTTTATCATCCGGTGATCACGTGACTGAGAGGCGCTGATCACGTGACTGTGCCGTCAGTGATCACGTGGCTGAGCAGGCACTGATATCGTGACTGAGCATGCACTGATCATGTGCCGGGAGCCGGGGAGGCATTCCACTCTGGACAAAGGTCATGAGGAAGGAGGCTCGGCATACACAAATGCGGGATCGAGCCTCAGGAGTCCACCCGGATATTCTCGAGCATCTCCCCCAAAAACCGGAGTCTGCCTACTGTATTGCTTTGTGCTCTCACCTCTGATTTCACTGGGGGCTGTCCCCCACCACCATCTCGCTCTCTCTGTCAAAGAGTTAACTTACAGTTCCAATTCATAAAGTTCCTTGTCATTCTTCCCTTTAACTTCCAGCTGAGTCTCCATCTGGAGCGCGGAACCCACCACGCTTACTAATTATGCCTGGGCTGCTAAGACCCACTCGAGAAGGTGTCTAGGGTGAGGCACCTTTCGCTATTCGAGAGGGCGCCTGCGGCCTACGTAAGTGGTGCAAACTTCTTGTCTTGAAGTTTGATTGGTCTTCCGCGTAAACCAAGCTACTCAGTCTCTTTTCTCCACCGAATTTTCCTACCGAGCTCTCCTCATACTATCATTCTTGACATCTCTGATTAGCATACAAATAGTCGCCTAGGCCATCTCTCCTTCGAATACCCTGGATCAGTTGGGGCTGGTCCCCGGCAGGTGGCAACCGAACAGGGACCTCAGGAGACAATACTCAAAGAGCTGAGCAGACACGAACCACGCAATCAGCAGGCAATAAGCATGGAGCTCAGCAGTGACGAATCATGCTGCTCAACTGGCAATAATCAAGCACGTGACCAGGCAGGAATCACGCAGCTCAGCTGGCAATTGTCAAGCAGATGAGCCGCAGGAATCACGCAGCTCAGCAGGCCCTGATCAAGTGACTCTGCAGGCACTGATCACGTGGCTGATCAAGTCCAGATCACGTGACTGAACATGCACTGATCACGTGGCTATCATGCACTGATGACGTAACTGCGCATGCACTGATGACGTGGCTAATCGGGCACTGATCACATGGCTCATCATGCACTGATCACGTGTTTATCAGGCAATGATCAGTGACTGACAGGCGCTGATCATGGGACTGTGCACGCACTGATCACGTGGCTATCATGCACTGATGTCGTGACTGCGCATGCACTGATGAGGTGGCTGTTCGGGCACTGATCACGTGTTTATCAGGCAGTGATCAGTGACTGACAGGCGCTGATCAGGGGACTGTGCACGCACTGATCAGGTGGCTGATCAGGAACTGACCACCTGACTGCGCATGCAGTGATCACGTGGCTGGTCGTTCACTGATCACGTGTTTATCATCCGGTGATCACGTGACTGAGAGGCGCTGATCACGTGACTGTGCCGTCAGTGATCACGTGGCTGAGCAGGCACTGATATCGTGACTGAGCATGCACTGATCATGTGCCGGGAGCCGGGGAGGCATTCCACTCTGGACAAAGGTCATGAGGAAGGAGGCTCGGCATACGCAAATGCGGGATCGAGCCTCAGGAGTCCACCCGGATATTCTCGAGCATCTCCCCCCAAAAAAACCGGAGTCTGCCTAATGTATTGCTTTGTGCTCTCACCTCTGATTTCACTGGGGGCTGTCCCCCACCACCATCTCGCTCTCTCTGTCAAAGAGTTAACTTACAGCTCCAATTCATAAAGTTCCTTGTCATTCTTCCCTTTAACTTCCAGCTGAGTCTCCATCTGGAGCGCGGAACCCACCACGCTTACTAATTATGCCTGGGCTGCTAAGACCCACTCGAGAAGGTGTCTAGGGTGAGGCACCTTTCGCTATTCGAGAGGGCACCTGCGGCCTACGTAAGTGGTGCAAACTTCTTGTCTTGAAGTTTGATTGGTCTTCCGCGTAAACCAAGCTACTCAGTCTCTTTTCTCCACCGAATTTTCCTACTGAGCTCTCCTCATACTATCATTCTTGACATCTCTGATTAGCATATAAATGGTCGCCTAGGCCATCTCTCCTTCGAATACCCTGGATCAGTTGGGGCTGGTCCCCGGCAGGTGGCGACCGAACAGGGACCTCAGGAGGCAATACTCAAAGAGCTGAGCAGACACGAACCACGCAATCAGCAGGCAATAAGCATGGAGCTCAGCAGTGACGAATCATGCTGCTCAGCTGGCAATAATCAAGCACGTGACCAGGCAGGAATCACGCAGCTCAGCTGGCAATTGTCAAGCAGATGGGCCGACAGGAATCACGCAGCTCAGATGGCAATTGTCATGCAGATGAGCCGACAGGAATCACGCAGCTCAGCTGGCAATTGTCATGCAGATGAGCCGGCAGGAATCACGCAGCTCAGCAGACCCTGATCACGTACTCTGCCGGCACTGATCACGTGGCTGATCAAGTACAGATCACATGACTGAGCATGCACTGATCACGTGGCTATCATGCACTGATGACGTGACTGCGCATGCACGGATGACGTGTTTATCAGGCAATGATCAGTGACTGACAGGCGCTGATCATGGGACTGCACGCACTGATCACGTGGCTATCATGCACTGATCACGTGACTTCGCATGCACGGATGACGTGGCTGTTCGGGCACTGATCACGTGTTTATCAGGCAGTGATCAGTGACTGACAGGCGCTGATCAGGGGACTGTGCACGCACTGATCAGGTGGCTGATCAGGAACTGACCACCTGACCGCGCATGCAGTGATCACGTGGCTGGTCGTTCACTGATCACGTGTTTATCATACGGTGATCACGTGACTGAGAGGCGCTGATCACGTGACTGTGCCGTCAGTGATCACGTGGCTGATCATGCACTGATATCGTGACTGAACATGCAGTGATCATGTGCCAGGAGCCGGGGAGGCATTCCACTCTGGACAAAGGTCATGAGGAAGGAGGCTCGGCATACGCAAATGCGGGATCGAGCCTCAGTAGTCCACCCGGATATTCTCGAACATCTCCCCCCCAAAAAAACCGGAGTGTGCCTACTGTATTGCTTTGTGCTCTCACCTCTGATTTCACTGGGGGCTGTCCCCCACCACCATCTCGCTCTCTCTGTCAAAGAGTTAACTTACAGCTCCAATTCATAAAGTTCCTTGTCATTCTTCCCTTTAACTTCCAGCTGAGTGTCCATCTGGAGCACGGAACCCACCACGCTTACTAATTATGCCTGGGCTGCTAAGACCCACTCGAGAAGGTGTCTAGGGTGAGGCACCTTTCACTATTCTAGACGGCGCCTGCGGCCTACGTAAGTGGTGCAAACTTCTTGTCTTGAAGTTTGATTGGTCTTCCACATAAACCAAGCTACTCAGTCTCTTTTCTCCACCGAATTTTCCTACTGAGCTCTCCTCATACTATTATTCTTGACATCTCTGATTAGCATATAAAGAGTCGCCTAGGCCATCTCTCCTTCGAATACCCTGGATCAGTTGGGGCTGGTCCCCGGCAGGTGGCGACCGAACAGGGACCTCAGGAGGCAATACTCAAAGAGCTGAGCAGACACGAACCACGCAATCAGCAGGCAATAAGCATGGAGCTCAGCAGTGACGAATCATGCTGCTCAACTGGCAATAATCAAGCACGTGACCAGGCAGGAATCACGCAGCTCAGCTGGCAATTGTCAAGCAGATGAGCCCACAGGAATCACGCAGCTCAGATGGCAATTGTCATGCAGATGAGCCGGCAGGAATCACGCTGCTCAGCAGGCCCTGATCACGTGACTCTGCAGGCACTGATCACGTGGCTGATCAAGTGCAGATCACGTGACTGAGCATGCACTGATCACGTGGCAATCATGCACTGATGACGTGACTGCGCATGCACTGATGACGTGGCTGATCAGGCACTGATCACATGGCTCATCATGCACTGATCACGTGTTTATCAGGCAATGATCAGTGACGGACAGGCGCTGATCATGGGACTGCACGCACTGATCACGTGGCTATCATGCACTGATCACGTGACTGCGCATGCACGGATGACGTGGCTGTTCGGGCACTGATCACGTGTTTATCAGGCAGTGATCAGTGACTGACAGGCGCTGATCAGGGGACTGTGCACGCACTGATCAGGTGGCTGATCAGGAACTGACCACCTGACCTCGCATGCAGTGATCACGTGGCTATCATGCCCTGATGACGTGACTGGGCATGCACTGATGACGTGGCTGTTCGGGCACTGATCACATGGCTCATCATGCACTGATCACGTGTTTATCAGGCAATGATCAGTGACTGACAGGCGCTGATCATGGGACTGCACGCACTGATCACGTGGCTATCATGCACTGATCACGTGACTGCGCATGCACGGATGACGTGGCTGTTCGGGCACTGATCACGTGTTAATCAGGCAGTGATCAGTGACTGACAGGCGCTGATCAGGGGACTGTGCACGCACTGATCAGGTGGCTGATCAGGAACTGACCACCTGACCGCGCATGCAGTGATCACATGGCTGGTCGTTCACTGATCACGTGTTTATCGTACGGTGATCACGTGACTGAGAGGCGCTGATCACGTGACTGTGCCGTCAGTGATCACGTGGCTGATCATGCACTGATATCGTGACTGAACATGCACTGATCATGTGCCGGGAGCCGGGGAGGCATTCCACTCTGGACAAACTTCATGAGGAAGGAGGCTCGGCATACGCAAATGCGGGATCGAGCCTCAGGAGTCCACCCGGATATTCTCGAACATCTCCCCCCAAAAAAACCGGAGTGTGCCTACTGTATTGCTTTGTGCTCTCACCTCTGATTTCACTGGGGGCTGTCCCCCACCACCATCTCGCTCTCTCTGTCAAAGAGTTAACTTACAGCTCCAATTCATAAAGTTCCTTGTCATTCTTCCCTTTAACTTCCAGCTGAGTCTCCATCTGGAGCGCGGAACCCACCACGCTTACTAATTATGCCTGGGCTGCTAAGACCCACTCGAGAAGGTGTCTAGGGTGAGGCACCTTTCGCTATTCGAGAGGGCGCCTGCGGCCTACGTAAGTGGTGCAAACTTCTTGTCTTGAAGTTTGATTGGTCTTCCGCATAAACCAAGCTACTCAGTCTCTTTTCTCCACCGAATTTTCCTACTGAGCTCTCCTCATACTATTATTCTTGACATCTCTGATTAGCATATAAAGAGTCGCCTAGGCCATCTCTCCTTCGAATACCCTGGATCAGTTGGGGCTGGTCCCCGGCAGGTGGCGACCGAACAGGGACCTCAGGAGGCAATACTCAAAGAGATGAGCAGACACGAACCACGCAATCAGCAGGCAATAAGCATGGAGCTAAGCAGTGACGAATCATGCTGCTCAACTGGCAATAATCAATCACGTGAGCAGGCAGGAATCATGCAGCTCAGCTCGCAATTGTCAAGCAGATGAGCCGACAGGAATCATGCAGCTCAGCTGGCAATTGTCATGCAGATGAGCCGGCAGGAATCACGCCCCTCAGCAGGCCCTGATCACGTGACTCTGCAGGCACTGATCACGTGGCTGATCAAGTCCAGATCACGTGACTGAGCATGTACCGATCACGTGGCTATCATGCACTGATGACGTGACTGCACATGCACTGATGACGTGGCTCATCGGGCACTGATCACATGGCCTATCATGCACTGATCACGTGTTTATAACGCAATGATCAGTGACGGACAGGCGCTGATCATGGGACTGTGCACGCACTGATCACCTGGCTATCATGCACTGATCACGTGACTGCGCATGCAGTGATGACGTGGCTGTTCGGGCACTGATCACGTGTTTATCAGGCAGTGATCAGTGACTGACAGGCGCTGATCAGGGGACTGTGCACGCACTGATCAGGTGGCTGATCAGGAACTGACCACCTGACCGCGCATGCAGTGATCACGTGGCTGGTCGTTCACTGATCACGTGTTTATCATACGGTGATCACGTGACTGAGAGGCGCTGATCACGTGACTGTGCCGTCAGTGATCACGTGGCTGAGCACGCACTGATATCGTGACTGAGCATGCACTGATCATGTGCCGGGAGCCGGGGAGGCATTCCACTCTGGACAAAGGTCATGAGGAAGGAGGCTCGGCATACGCAAATGCGGGATCGAGCCTCAGGAGTCCACCCGGATATTCTCGAACATCTCCCCCCAAAAAAACCGGAGTGTGCCTCCTGTTTTGCTTTGTGCTCTCACCTCTGATTTCACTGGGGGCTGTCCCCCAACACCATCTCGCTCTCTCTGTCAAAGAGGTAACTTACAGCTCCAATTCATAAAGTTCCTTGTCATTCTTCCCTTTAACTTCCAGCTGAGTGTCCATCTGGAGCACGGAACCCACCACGCTTACTAATTATGCCTGGGCTGCTAAGACCCACTGGAGAAGGTGTCTAGGGTGAGGCACCTTTCGCTATTCGAGAGGGCGCCTGCGGCCTACGTATGTGGTGCAAACTTCTTGTCTTGAAGTTTGATTGGTCTTCCGCATAAACCAAGCTACTCAGTCTCTTTTCTCCACCGAATTTTCCTACTGAGCTCTCCTCATATTATTATTCTTGACATCTCTGATTAGCATATAAATAGTCGCCTAGGCCATTTCTTCTTCGAATACCCTGGATCAGTTGGGGCTGGTCCCCGGCAGGTGGCGACCGAACAGGGACCTCAGGAGGCAATACTCAAAGAGCTGAGCAGACACGAACCACGCAATCAGCAGGCAATAAGCATGGAGCGCAGCAGTGACGAATCATGCTGCTCAACTGGCAATAATCAAGCACGTGACCAGGCAGGAATCACGCAGCTCAGCTGGCAATTGTCAAGCAGATGAGCCCACAGGAATCATGAAGCTCAGATGACAACTGTCATGCAGATGAGCCGGAAGGAATCACGGAGCTCAGCAGGCCCTGATCACGTGACTCTGCAGGCACTGATCACGTGGCTGATCAAGTCCAGATCACGTGACTGAGCATGCACTGATCACGTGGCTATCATGCACTGATGACGTGACTGCCCATGCACTGATGACGTGGCTGATCAGGCACTGATCACATGGCTCATCATGCACTGATCACGTGTTTATCAGGCAATGATCAGTGGCTGACAGGGGCTGATCATGGGACTGTGCACGCACTGATCACCTGGCTATATGCACTTATCACTTGACTGCGCATGCAGTGATGACGTGGCTGTTCGGGCACTGATCACGTGTTTATCAGGCAGTGATCAGTGACTGACAGGCGCTGATCAGGGGACTGTGCACGCACTGATCAGGTGGCTGATCAGGAACTGACCACCTGACTGCGCATGCAGTGATCACGTGGCTGGTCGTTCACTGATCACGTGTTTATCCTACGGTGATCACGTGACTGAGAGGCGCTGATCACGTGACTGTGCCGTCAGTGATCACGTGGCTGAGCAGGCACTGATATCGTGACTGAGCATGCACTGATCATGTGCCGGGAGCCGGGGAGGCATTCCACTCTGGACAAAGGTCATGACGAAGGAGGCTCGGCATACGCAAATGCGGGATCGAGCCTCAGGAGTCCACCCGGATATTCTCGAGCATCTCCCACCCCCCCAAAAATAACCGGAGTCTGCCTCCTGTATTGCTTTGTGCTCTCACCTCTGATTTCACTGGGGGCTGTCCCCCACCACCATCTCGCTCTCTCTTTCAAAGAGTTAACTTACAGCTCCAATTCATAAAGTTCCTTGTCATTCTTCCCTTTAACTTCCAGCTGAGTCTCCATCTGGAGCGCGGAACCCACCACGCTTACTAATTATGCCTGGGCTGCTAAGACCCACTCGAGAAGGTGTCTAGGGTGAGGCAACTTTCGCTATTCGAGAGGGCGCCTGCGGCCTACGTAAGTGGTGCAAACTTCTTGTCTTGAAGTTTGATTGGTCTTCCGCGTAAACCAAGCTACTCAGTCTCTTTTCTCCACCGAATTTTCCTACTGACCTCTCCTCATACTATTATTCTTGACAACTCTGATTAGCATATAAATAGTCTCCTAGGCCATCTCTCCTTCGAATACCCTGGATCAGTTGGGGCTGGTCCCCGGCAGGTGGCGACCGAACAGGGACCTCAGGAGCCGATACTCAAAGAGCTGAGCAGACACGTACCTTGCAATCAGCAGGCAATAAGCATGGAGCTCAGCAGTGACGAATCATGCTGCTCAACCTGCAATAATCAAGCACGTGACCAGGCAGGAATAACGCAGCTCAGCTGGCTATTGTCAGGCAGATGAGCCGACAGGAATCACACAGCTCAGCTGGCAATTGTCATGCAGATGACGCGGCAGGAATCACGCAGCTCAGCAGGCCCTGATCACGTGACTCTGCAGGCACTGATCACGTGGCTGATCACACACCTATCACGTGAATGATCATGCACAGCTCACGTGGCTGATCATGCAGTGATCACGCAGCTACCATGTACTGGTCACATGACTGATCATGCACTGATCACCTAATGGATCATGCACTGATCACCTGGCTTATCATGCATTCATCATGTGACTGATCAGGTGCTGATCATGTTTGGTGTCACACACTGATCATGTGCATCTGGAGGCAATGAACAAAGAGCTGAGTAGGCAGGAATCAGTCAGCAGGCTATAATCATGGAACTCAGCTCTGAGAAATCATGCTGCTCAGCTGGCAATAATGAAGTAGATGAGCAGGCAGGAATTATGCAGCACAGGTGGCAATTGTCAAGGAGATGACAGGCTGGAATCGTACAGCTCAGCTGGCAATTGTCAAGCAGTTGAGCAGACAGTAATCACGCAGCTCAGCAGGCCCTGATCACGTGACTGAGCATGCACTGTTCACGTCGCTGATCACACACCTATCACGTGAATGATCATGCACTGACCACGTGGCTCTCATGCACTGATCACGTTATTGCACATGCACTGATCACGTAATTGTATGCACTGCTTATGTGGCTATCATGCACTGATGACGTGGCTGATCATGCACTGATCATGTGATTGATCATGCACTGATCACGTAGCTATCTTGCACTGATCACTTGGCTGATCATACACTCATCACGGGACTGATCGTGCACTGATTACGGCGCTATCATGCATTGATTACATGACTCCACAAGCACTGATCACGTGGATGATCATTCACTGATCACGTGACTGACCATGCACTTATCACGTAATTGATCATGCACTGATCATGTGGCTGATCATGCACTGACCACGTGACTGATCATGCACTGATCACGTGGCTCTCATGCACTGATCACTTGGCTGATCATACACTCATCACGGGACTGATCGTGCACTGATTACGGCACTATCATGCATTGATTACATGACTCCACAAGCACTGATCACGTGGATGATCATTCACTGATCACGTGACTGACCATGCACTTATCACGTAATTGATCATACACTGATCACGTGACTGATCATGCACTGATCACGTGACTGATCATGCACTGATCACGTGGCTCTCATGCACTGATCACTTGGCTGGACATACACTGATCACGTGCCGGGTCATGCACTGATCACGTGGCTGATCATGCACTGATCTCGTGTCTGATCATGCACTGATCACGTGGCTATCATGCACTGCTCACGTGGCTGATCATGCAATGATCACGCAGCTACCATGTACTGGTCACATGACTGATCATGCACTGATCACGTGACTGATCATGCAGTGATCACGTGGCTATCATGCACTACTCACGTGGCTGATCATGCAATGATCATGTAGCTACCATATACAGGTCACGTGAATGATCATACACCCCTCAGGTGACTGATCATGCACTGATCACGTGGCTACCATGCACTGATCACGAGACTGATCATGCACTGATCACGTCTATATCATGCACTGATCACATGACTGCCCATGCACTGATCACGTGGATGAATCATGTGAGAGATCATTTACTGATCACGTGGCTGATCATGCACTGATATCGTTACTGAGCATGGACTGATCACATGACTATCATGTAGTGATCACGTGACTTAATGGCGCTGATCATGTGACTGATCATGCGCTGATCATGTTTGCTCTCATACACTGATCATGTGCCTCTGGAGGCAATAAAGAAAGAGCTGAGTAGGCACGAATCAAACAGTCAGCAGGCAATAATCATGGAACTCAGCTGTGAGGAATCATGCTGCTCAGCTGGCAATAATCAAGCAGCTGAGCAGGCAGGAATTACGCAGCACAGCGGGAAACTGTCAAGCAGATGACAGGCAGGAATCGTGCAGCTCAGCTGGCAATTGTCAAGCAGATGAGCAGACAGGAATCACGAAGCTCAGCAGGCCCTGATCATGTGACTGAGCATGCACTGTTCACGTGGCTGATCATACACTGATCACGTGATTGATCATGCACTGATCACTTGGATATCATGCACTGATCACGTGGCTGATCATACACTGATAACATGACTGCCCATGCACTCATCACGTGGATGATCATATGCTGATCATGTGACAGATCATGCAGGGATTATGTGGCGGTCATGCACTGATCAAGTGGCTGATCATACTCTGCTCATGAAACTGATCATGCACTGATCACGTGGCTATCATCCACTGCTCACGTGGCTGATCATGCAGTGATTACTTAGCTACCGTGTACTGGTCACCTGAGTGATCATGCACTGATCACGGGACTGATTATGCACTGATCACTTGGCTGGTCATACACTGATCACGTGCTGGGTCATGAACTGATCACGTGGCTGATCATGCACTGATCACTTGGCTGGTCATACACTGATCACGTGACTGATCATGCACTGATACCGTGGCTGATCAAGCACTGATTACGTGGCTATAATGCACTTCTCACGTGGCTGATCATGCAATGATCACGCAGCTACCCTGTACTGGTCACATGACTGATATTGCACTGATCACGTGACTGATCATGCACAGATCACGAAAATGATCATGGACTGTTCACGTGACTGATCATGTACTGATCATGTGACTGATCATGCACTGATCATCTGACTCATCATGCACTGATCACGTGGCTGATCATGCAATGATCACGTAGCTGATCATGCAATGATCACGTAGCAACCATGTACTGGTCACGTGACTGATCATGCACTGATCAAGTAATTAATCCTGCACTGATCACCTGACTCATCATGCACTGATCACGTGGCTGATCACACACGTATCACGTGACTGATTATGCACTGATGACGTGGCTATCATGCACTGATCACGTGGCTATCATGCACTGAACATGTGAATAATCATGCACTGATCACGTGACTAATCATGCACTGCTAACTTGGCTGATCATTCAATGATCACACAGCTACCATGTACTGGTCACGTGACTGGTCATGCACTGATGACGTAATTGATCATGCACTGATCATGTGGCTGATCATGCACTGATCACGTGACTGATCATGCACTGATCACGTGACTGATCATGCAGTGATCACGTGCCTATCATGCACTTATCACATGGCTGCTCATACACTGATCATATAGCTACCATGTACCGGTCACGTGAATGATCATACACCCATCAGGTGACTGATCATGCACTGATCACCTGGCTATCATGCACTGACCACGAGACTGAAAATGCACTGATCACGTCTAATCATGCACTGTTCACATGACTGCCCATGCACTGATCACGTGGATGATCATACACTAATCATGTGACAGATCATGCACTGATCACGTGGCTGATCATGCAATGATCACGTAGCTACCATGTACTGGTCCCGTGAGTGATCATGCACTGATCACGTAATTGATCATGCACTGATCACGTGGCTGATCATGCACTGATCACCTGGCTAATCATGCATTCATCATGTGACTGATCATGTGCTAAACATGTTTGGTGTCACACACTGATCATGTGCATCTGGAGGCAATGAACAAAGAGCAGAGTAGGCAGGAATCAGTCAGCAGGCTATAATCATGGAACTCACTTCTGAGAAATCATGCTGTTCAGCTGGCAATAATCAAGTAGATGAGCAGGCAGGAATTATGCAGCACAGGTGGCCATTGTCAAGGAGATGACAGGCAGGAATGGTACAGCTCAGCTGGCAATTTTCAAGCAGATGAGCAGACAGTAATCACGCAGCTCAGCAGGCCCTGATCACGTGACTGAGCATGCACTGTTCACGTCGCTGATCACACACCTATCACGTGAATGATCATGCACTGATCACGTGGTTCTCATGCACTGATCACGTGATTGCGCATGCACTGATCACGTAATTATATGCAGTGCTCAGGTGGCTATGATGCACTGATGACATGGCTGATCATGCACTGATCATGTGACTGATCATGCACTGATCACGTAGCTATCTTGCACTGATCACTTGGCTGATCATACACTCATCACGGGACTGATCGTGCACTGATATCGGCGCTATCATGCATTGACTACATGACTCCACATGCACTGATCACGTGGATGATCATACACTGATCACGTGGCTATCATGCACTACTCACCTGGCTGATCATGCAATGATCACCTAGCTACCATGTACTGGTCACGTGACTGATCATGCACTGATCACGTAATTGATCATGCACTGGTCATTTGGCTGATCATGCACTGATCACGTGGCTTGTCATACACTGATCACGTGACTGATCATGCACTGATCACGTGGCTATCATGCACTGATCACGTGGCTATCATGCACAGATCACGTGGCTGATCATGCAATGATCACGTAGCTACCATGTACTGGTCACGTGACTGATCATGCACTGATCACGTGGCTGATCATGCACTGATCACGTGACTGATCGTGCACTGTTCACGAGACTCATCATGCACTGATCACGTGGATATCATGCACTGATCACGTGTTTCATCATACACTGTTCTCGTGTCTGTTCATGCACTGCTCACGTGGCTGATCATACACTGTTCACGTAACTGATCATGCACTGATCACGTGGATATCATGCACTGATCACGTGGCTGAAAATGCACTGTTCACGTGGCTTACCACACACCTGTCACGTGACTGATCATGCACTGATCACGTGGCACTCATGCACTGATCACGTGGCTGATCATACTCTGCTCACGTAACTGATCATGCACACATCACGTGGCTATCAGGCACTTCTCACCTGGCTGGTCATGCAATGTTCACGTAGCTACCATATACTGGTCACGTGACTGATCATGCTCAGATCACGTAAATGATCATGCACTGTTCAGTTGACTGATCATGTACTGATCACGTGACTGATCATGCACTGATCACGTGGCACTCATGCACTGATCACGTGGCTGATCATACTCTGCTCACGTAACTGATCATGCACACATCACGTGGCTATCAGGCACTTCTCACCTGGCTGGTCATGCAATGTTCACATAGCTACCATATACTGGTCACGTGACTGATCATGCTCACATCACGTAAATGATCATGCACTGTTCAGTTGACTGATCATGTACTGATCACGTGACTGATCATGCACTGATCACGTGGCTATCATGCACTGCTCACATGACTGATCATGCACTGATCACGTGGCTATCATGCACTGCTAACTTGGCTGATCATGCAATGACCACGCAGCTACCATGTACTGGTCACGTGACTGATCATGCACTGATGACGTATTGATCATGCACTGATCATGTGGCTGATCATGCACTGATCACGTGACTGATCATGCACTGATCACGTGGCTGATCATGCCCTGATCTCGTGGCTATCATGCACTTATCACATGGCTGGTCATACACTGATCATATAGCTACCATGTACCGGTCACATGAATGATCATACACCCATCAGGTGACTGATCATGCATTGATCACGTGGCTATCATGCACTGACTACGGGACTGATCATCCACTGGTCACGTCTAATCATGCACTGATCACATGACTGCCCATGCACTGATCACGTGGATGATCATACACTAATCATGTGACAAAACATGCACTGATCACGTGGCTGATCATGCACTGATACCGTGACTGAGCATGGACTGATCACATGACTATCATGTAGTGATCACGTGACTTAATGGCGCTGATCATGTGACTGATCATGCGCTGATCATGTTTGCTATCATACACTGATCATGTGCCTCTGGAGGCAATAAACAAAGAGCTCAGTAGGCACGAATCAAACAGTCAGCAGGCAATTATCATGGAACTCAAGTGTGAGGAATCATGCTGCTCATCTGGCAATAATCAAGCAGCTGAGCAGGCAGGAATTACACAGCACAGCTGGCAATTGTCAAGCAGATGACATGCAGGAATCATGCAGCTCAGCTGGCAATTTTCAAGCAGATGAGCAGACAGTAATCACGCAGCTCAGCAGGCCCTGATCACGTGACTGAGCATGCACTATTCACGTGGCTGATCATACACTGATCACGTGATGATCATGCACTGATCACTTGGATATCATGCACTGATCACGTGGCTGATCATACACTGTTCACGTGTCTGAACTTGCACTGATCACGTGGCTGATCATACACTGCTCAGGTAACTGATCATGCACTGATCACCTGGCTATCATGCACTGATCACGTGGCTGAACATGCAGTGTTCACGTGGCTGATCACACACCTGTCACGTGACATATCATGCACTGATCACGTGGCACTCATGCACTGATCAAGTGGCTGATCATACTCTGCTCACGTAACTGATCATGCACACATCACGTGGCTATCATGCACTGCTCACGTGGCTCGTCAAGGAATGATCACGTAGCTACCATATACTGGTCACGTGACTGATCATGCAATGATCACGTGGGTCTCATGCACTGATCACGTGGCTATCATGCACTGATCATGTGGATATCATGCACTGATCACGTGGCTATCATGCACTGATATCATGCACTGATCACGTGGCTGATAACACACGTATCACATGACTGGTCATGCACTGATCACGTGACAATCATGCACTGATCACGTGGCTATCATGCACTGATCACGTGGCTGATCATGCACTGATCACGTGGCTGATCATGCACTGATCACGTGACTGATCATGCACTGATCACGTGGCTTATCATGCACTGATCATGTGACTGATCATGCACTGATCATGTTTGGTGTCACACACTGATCATGTGCCTCTGCAGGCAATGAACAAAGAGCTGAGTAGGCACGAATCAGTCAGCAGGCTATAATCATGGAACTCAGCTGTGAGAAATCATGCTGCTCAGCTGGCAATAATCAAGTAGATGAGCAGGCAGGAATTATGCAGCACAGGTGGCAATAGTCAAGCAGATGACAGGCAGGAATCGTACAGCTAAGCTGGCAATTGTCAAGCAGATGAGCAGACAGTAATCACGCAGCTCAGCAGGCCCTGATCACGTGACTGAGCATGCACTGATCACGTGGCTGATCACACACTGATCACGTGACTAATCATGCACTGATCACGTGGCTATCATGCACTGATCACGTGACTGATCATGCACTGATCACGTGACTGTCATGCACTGATCACGTGGCTGATCATGCACTGATCACGTGGCTGATCATGCACTGATCACGTGGCTATCATGCACTGATCACGTGGCTGATCATGCACTGATCACGGGACTGATCATGCACTGATCACGGGCTATCATGCACTGTCACATGACTGACATGCACTGATCACGTGGCTGATCATGCACTGATCACGTGACTGATCATGCACTGATCACGTGGCTGATCATGCACTGATCACGTGACTGATCATGCACTGATCACGTGACTGATCATGCACTGATCACGTGGCTATCATGCACTGATCACGTGGCTGATCATGCACTGATCACGTGACTGATCATGCACTGATCACGTGACTGATCATGCACTGATCACGTGACTGATCATGCACTGATCACGTGACTGATCATGCACTGATCACGTGGCTGATCATGCACTGATCACGTGACTGATCATGCACTGATCACGTGACTGATCATGCACTGATCACGTGGCTGATCATGCACTGATCACGTGACTGATCATGCACTGATCACGTGGCTATCATGCACTGATCACGTGGGATCATGCACTGATCACGTGGCTGATCATGCACTGATCACGTGACTGATCATGCACTGATCACGTCTATATCATGCACTGATCACGTGACTGATCATGCACTGATCACGTGGATGATCATGCACTGATCACGTGACTGATCATGCACTGATCACGTGGCTATCATGCACTGATCACGTGGCTGATCATGCACTGATCACGTAGCTACCATGCACTGATCACGTGACTGATCATGCACTGATCACGTAATTGATCATGCACTGATCACGTGACTGATCATGCACTGATCACGTGACTGATCATGCACTGATCACGTGACTGATCATGCACTGATCACGTGGCTATCATGCACTGATCACGTGGCTGATCATGCACTGATCACGTAGCTACCATGCACTGATCACGTGACTGATCATGCACTGATCACGTAATTGATCATGCACTGATCACGTGGCTGATCATGCACTGATCACGTGGCTGATCATGCACTGATCACGTGACTGATCATGCACTGATCACGTGACTGATCATGCACTGATCACGTGGCTATCATGCACTGATCACGTGGCTGATCATGCACTGATCACGTGCCTGATCATGCACTGATCACATGACTGATCATGCACTGATCACGTGACTGATCATGCACTGATCACGTGGCTATCATGCACTACTCACGTGGCTGATCATGCAATGATCATGTAGCTACCATGTACTGGTCACGTGACTGATCATACACCCATCAGGTGACTGATCATGCACTGATCACGTGGCTGATCATGCACTGATCACGTGACTGATCATGCACTGATCACGTGACTGATCATGCACTGATCACATGGCTATCATGAACTGATCACGTGGCTGATCATGCACTGATCACGTGGCTGATCATGCACTGAGACCGTGACTGAGCATGGACTGATCACATGACTATCATGTAGTGATCACGTGACTTAATGGCACTGATCATGTGACTGATCATGCACTGATCATGTTTGCTCTCATACACTGATCATGTGCCTCTGGAGGCAATAAACAAAGAGCTGAGTAGGCACGAATCAAACAGTCAGCAGGCAATAATCATGGAACTCAGCTGTGAGGAATCATGCTGCTCAGCTGGCAATAATCAAGCAGCTGAGCAGGCAGGAATTACGCAGCACAGCTGGCAATTGTCAAGCAGATGACAGGCAGGAATCATGCAGCTCAGCTGGCAATTGTCAAGCAGATGAGCAGACAGTAATCACGCAGCTCAGCAGGCCCTGATCACGTGACTGAGCATGCACTGTTCACGTGGCTGATCACACACTGTCACGTGACATATCATGCACTGATCACGTGGCATCATGCACTGATCACGTGGCTGATCATACACTGATCAGGTGACTGATCATGCACTGATCACGTGGCTATCATGCACTGATCACGTGACTGATCATGCACTGTTCGTCTATATCATGCACTGATCACATGACTGCCCATGCACTGATCACGTGGATGATCATACACTAATCACGTGACAGATCATGCACTGATCACGTGGCTGATCATGCACTGATACCGTGACTGAGCATGGACTGATCACATGACTATCATGTAGTGATCACGTCACTTAATGGCGCTGATCATGTGACTGATCATGCGCTGATCATGTTTGCTATCATACACTGATCATGTGCCTCTGGAGGCAATAAACAAAGAGCTGAGTAGGCACGAATCAAACAGTCAGCAGGCAATAATCATGGAACTCAGGTGTTAGGAATCATGCTGCTCACCTGGCAATAATCAAGCAGCTGAGCCGGCAGGAATTACGCAGCACAGCTGGCAATTGTCAAGCAGATGAGCAGACAGTAATCACGCAGCTCAGCAGGCCCTGATCACGTGACTGAGCATGCACTGTTCACGTGGCTGATCATACACTGATCACGTGACTGATCATGCACTGATCACGTGGATATCATGCACTGATCACGTGGCTGATCATACACTGATCACGTGTCTGACCATGCACTGATCACGTGGCTGATCATACACTGATCACGTAACTGATCATGCACTGATCACGTGGCTATCATGCACTGATCACGTGGCTGATCATGCACTGATCACGTGGCTGATCACACACTGTCACGTGACATATCATGCACTGATCACGTGGCACTCATGCACTGATCACGTGGCTGATCATACACTGATCACGTAACTGATCATGCACACATCACGTGGCTATCATGCACTGATCACGTGGCTGATCATGCAATGATCACGTAGCTACCATATACTGGTCACGTGACTGATCATGCACTGATCACGTAAATGATCATGCACTGATCACGTGACTGATCATGCACTGATCACGTGACTGATCATGCACTGATCACGTGGCTACATGCACTGATCACGTGACTGATCATGCACTGATCACGTAACTGATCATGCACTGATCACGTGGCTGATCATGCACTGATCACGTGACTGATCATGCACTGATCACGTGGCTGATCATGCACTGATCACGTGACTGATCATGCACTGATCACGTGGCTATCATGCACTGATCACGTGGCTGATCATGCACTGATCACGTGGCTGATCATGCACTGATCACGTGGCTGATCATGCACTGATCACGTAACTGATCATGCACTGATCACGTGACTGATCATGCACTGATCACGTGGCTGATCATGCAATGATCACGTAGCTACATGCACTGATCACGTGACTGATCATGCACTGATCACGTAACTGATCATGCACTGATCACGTGGCTATCATGCACTGATCACGTGGCTGATCATGCACTGATCACGCAGCTATCATGCACTGATCACGTGACTGATCATGCACTGATCACGTGACTGATCATGCACTGATCACGTGGCTTATCATGCATTGATCATGTGACTGATCATGTGCTGATCATGTTTGGTGTCATACACTGATCATGTGCCTCTGGAGGCAATGAACAAAGAGCTGAGTAGGCACGAATCAGTCAGCAGGCTATAATCATGGAACTCAGCTGTGAGAAATCATGCTGCTCAGCTGGCAATAATCAAGCAGATGAGCAGGCAGGAATTATGCAGCACATGTGGCAATTGTCAAGCAGATGACAGGCAGGAATCGTGCAGCTCAGCTGGCAATTGTCAAGCAGATGAGCAGACAGTAATCACGCAGCTCAGCAGGCCCTGATCACGTGACTGAGCATGCACTGTTCACGTGGCTGATCACACACTGATCACGTGACTGATCATGCACTGATCACGTGGCTATCATGCACTGATCACGTGATGATCATGCACTGATCACGTGGCTGTCATGCACTGATCACGTGGCTATCATGCACTGATCACGTGGCTGATCATGCACTGATCACGTGACTGATCATGCACTGATCACGTGGCTATCATGCACTGATCACGTGGCTGATCATGCACTGATCACGGGACTGATCATGCACTGATCACGGGCTATCATGCACTGACTACATGACTGACATGCACTGATCACGTGGCTGATCATGCACTGATCACGTGACTGATCATGCACTGATCACGTGACTGATCATGCACTGATCACGTGGCTGATCATGCACTGATCACGTGGCTACCATGCACTGATCACGTGACTGATCATGCACTGATCACGTAACTGATCATGCACTGATCACGTGGCTGATCATGCACTGATCACGTGACTGATCATGCACTGATCACGTGACTGATCATGCACTGATCACGTGGCTGATCATGCACTGATCACGTGGCTATCATGCACTGATCACGTGGCTGATCATGCACTGATCACGTGGCTATCATGCACTGATCACGTGACTGATCATGCACTGATCACGTGGCTGATCATGCACTGATCACGTGACTGATCATGCACTGATCACGTGACTGATCATGCACTGATCACGTGCTATCATGCACTGATCACGTGGCTGATCATGCACTGATCACGTGGCTGATCATGCACTGATCACGTGGCTGATCATGCACTGATCACGTGACTGATCATGCACTGATCACGTGGCTATCATGCACTGATCACGTGGCTGATCATGCACTGATCACGTGGATGACATCACACTGATCACGTGACTGATCATGCACTGATCACGTGGCATCATGCACTGATCACGTGGCTGATCATGCAATGATCACGTAGCTATCATGCACTGATCACGTGACTGATCATGCACTGATCACGTGAATGATCATGCACTGATCACGTGACTGATCATGCACTGATCACGTGACTGATCATGCACTGATCACGTGGCTATCATGCACTGATCACGTGGCTGATCATGCACTGATCACGTAGCAACCATGTACTGGTCACGTGACTGATCATGCACTGATCACGCAATTGATCATGCACTGATCACGTGACTGATCATGCACTGATCACGTGGCTGATCACACACTGATCACGTGACTGATCATGCACTGATCACGTGGCTATCATGCACTGATCACGTGGCTATCATGCACTGATCACGTGGCTATCATGCACTGATCACGTGGCTGATCACACACTGATCACGTGACTGATCATGCACTGATCACGTGGCTATCATGCACTGATCACGTGGCTGATCATGCACTGATCACGTGCTATCATGCACTGATCACGTGACTGATCATGCACTGATCACGTGGCTGATCATGCACTGATCACGTGGCTGATCATGCACTGATCACGTGACTGATCATGCACTGATCACGTGACTGATCATGCACTGATCACGTGGCTATCATGCACTATCACGTGGCTGATCATGCAATGATCACGTAGCTACCATGTACTGGTCACGTGACTGATCATGCACTGATCACGTGACTGATCATGCACTGATCACGTGGCTGATCATGCACTGATCACGTGACTGATCATGCACTGATCACGTGACTGATCATGCACTGATCACGTGGCTATCATGCACTGATCACGTGGCTGATCATGCACTGATCACGTGGCTGATCATGCACTGATACCGTGACTGATCATGGACTGATCACATGACTATCATGTAGTGATCACGTGACTTAATGGCACTGATCATGTGACTGATCATGCACTGATCATGTTTGCTCTCATACACTGATCATGTGCCTCTGGAGGCAATAAACAAAGAGCTGAGTAGGCACGAATCAAACAGTCAGCAGGCAATAATCATGGAACTCAGCTGTGAGGAATCATGCTGCTCAGCTGGCAATAATCAAGCAGCTGAGCAGGCAGGAATTACGCAGAACAGCTGGCAATTGTCAAGCAGATGACAGGCAGGAATCATGCAGCTCAGCTGGCAATTGTCAAGCAGATGAGCAGACAGTAATCACGCAGCTCAGCAGGCCCTGATCACGTGACTGAGCATGCACTGATCACGTGGCTGATCACACACTGTCACGTGACATATCATGCACTGATCACGTGGCATCATGCACTGATCACGTGGCTGATCATACACTGATCAGGTAACTGATCATGCACTGATCACGTGGCTATCATGCACTGATCACGAGACTGATCATGCACTGTTCGTCTATATCATGCACTGATCACATGACTGCCCATGCACTGATCACGTGGATGATCATACACTAATCTTGTGACAGATCATGCACTGATCACGTGGCTGATCATGCACTGATACCGTGACTGAGCATGGACTGATCACATGACTATCATGTAGTGATCACGTCACTTAATGGCGCTGATCATGTGACTGATCATGCGCTGATCATGTTTGCTATCATACACTGATCATGTGCCTCTGGAGGCAATAAACAAAGAGCTGAGTAGGCACGAATCAAACAGTCAGCAGGCAATAATCATGGAACTCAGGTGTTAGGAATCATGCTGCTCACCTGGCAATAATCAAGCAGCTGAGCCGGCAGGAATTACGCAGCACAGCTGGCAATTGTCAAGCAGATGAGCAGACAGTAATCACGCAGCTCAGCAGGCCCAGATCACGTGACTGAGCATGCACTGTTCACGTGGCTGATCATACACTGATCACGTGATTGATCATGCACTGATCACTTGGATATCATGCACTGATCACGTGGCTGATCATACACTGATCACGTGTCTGACCATGCACTGATCACGTGGCTGATCATACACTGCTCACGTAACTGATCATGCACTGATCACGTGGCTATCATGCACTGATCACGTGGCTGATCATGCACTGATCACGTGGCTGATCACACACTGTCACGTGACATATCATGCACTGATCACGTGGCACTCATGCACTGATCACGTGGCTGATCATACACTGCTCACGTAACTGATCATGCACACATCACGTGGCTATCATGCACTGCTCACGTGGCTGATCATGGAATGATCACGTAGCTACCATATACTGGTCACGTGACTGATCATGCACTGATCACGTAAATGATCATGCACTGATCACGTGACTGATCATGCACTGATCACGTGACTGATCATGCACTGATCACGTGGCTATCATGCACTGATCACGTGACTGATCATGCACTGATCACGTAACTGATCATGCACTGATCACGTGGCTGATCATGCACTGATCACGTGACTGATCATGCACTGATCACGTGGCTGATCATGCACTGATCACGTGACTGATCATGCACTGATCACGTGGCTATCATGCACTGATCACGTGGCTGATCATGCACTGATCACGTGGCTGATCATGCACTGATCACGTGGCTGATCATGCACTGATCACGTGACTGATCATGCACTGATCACGTGGCTGATCATGCACTGATCACGTGGCTGATCATGCAATGATCACGTAGCTACTATGCACTGATCACGTGACTGATCATGCACTGATCACGTGACTGATCATGCACTGATCACGTGGCTATCATGCACTGATCACGTGGCTGATCATGCACTGATCACGCAGCTACCATGCACTGATCACATGACTGATCATGCACTGATCACGTAACTGATCATGCACTGATCACGTGGCTTATCATGCACTGATCATGTGACTGATCATGTGCTGATCATGTTTGGTATCATACACTGATCATGTGCCTCTGGAGGCAATGAACAAAGAGCTGAGTAGGCACGAATCAGTCAGCAGGCTATAATCATGGAACTCAGCTGTGAGAAATCATGCTGCTCAGCTGGCAATAATCAAGCAGATGAGCAGGCAGGAATTATGCAGCACATGTGGCAATTGTCAAGCAGATGACAGGCAGGAATCGTGCAGCTCAGCTGGCAATTGTCAAGCAGATGAGCAGACAGTAATCACGCAGCTCAGCAGGCCCTGATCACGTGACTGAGCATGCACTGTTCACGTGGCTGATCATACACTGATCACGTGACTGATCATGCACTGATCACGTGGCTATCATGCACTGATCACGTGACTGATCATGCACTGATCACGTAATTGTCATGCACTGATCACGTGGCTATCATGCACTGATCACGTGGCTGATCATGCACTGATCACGTGACTGATCATGCACTGATCACGTGGCTATCATGCACTGATCACGTGGCTGATCATGCACTGATCACGGGACTGATCATGCACTGATCACGGGCTATCATGCACTGATCACATGACTGACATGCACTGATCACGTGGCTGATCATGCACTGATCACGTGACTGATCATGCACTGATCACGTGACTGATCATGCACTGATCACGTGGCTGATCATGCACTGATCACGTGGCTATCATGCACTGATCACGTGACTGATCATGCACTGATCACGTAACTGATCATGCACTGATCACGTGGCTGATCATGCACTGATCACGTGACTGATCATGCACTGATCACGTGACTGATCATGCACTGATCACGTGGCTGATCATGCACTGATCACGTGGCTATCATGCACTGATCACGTGGCTGATCATGCACTGATCACGTGGCTATCATGCACTGATCACGTGACTGATCATGCACTGATCACGTGGCTGATCATGCACTGATCACGTGACTGATCATGCACTGATCACGTGACTGATCATGCACTGATCACGTGCTATCATGCACTGATCACGTGGCTGATCATGCACTGATCACGTGGCTGATCATGCACTGATCACGTGGCTGATCATGCACTGATCACGTGACTGATCATGCACTGATCACGTGGCTATCATGCACTGATCACGTGGCTGATCATGCACTGATCACGTGGCTGACATCACACTGATCACGTGACTGATCATGCACTGATCACGTGGCATCATGCACTGATCACGTGGCTGATCATGCACTGATCACGTAGCTATCATGCACTGATCACGTGACTGATCATGCACTGATCACGTGACTGATCATGCACTGATCACGTGACTGATCATGCACTGATCACGTGACTGATCATGCACTGATCACGTGGCTATCATGCACTGATCACGTGGCTGATCATGCACTGATCACGTAGCTACCATGCACTGATCACGTGACTGATCATGCACTGATCACGCAATTGATCATGCACTGATCACGTGACTGATCATGCACTGATCACGTGGCTGATCATGCACTGATCACGTGACTGATCATGCACTGATCACGTGGCTATCATGCACTGATCACGTGGCTATCATGCACTGATCACGTGGCTATCATGCACTGATCACGTGGCTGATCATACACGTATCACGTGACTGATCATGCACTGATCACGTGGCTATCATGCACTGATCACGTGGCTGATCATGCACTGATCACGTAGCTACCATGCACTGATCACGTGACTGATCATGCACTGATCACGTAACTGATCATGCACTGATCACGTGGCTGATCATGCACTGATCACGTGACTGATCATGCACTGATCACGTGGCTGATCATGCACTGATACCGTGACTGAGCATGGACTGATCACATGACTATCATGTAGTGATCACGTGACTTAATGGCGCTGATCATGTGACTGATCATGCGCTGATCATGTTTGCTATCATACACTGATCATGTGCCTCTGGAGGCAATAAACAAAGAGCTGAGTAGGCACGAATCAAACAGTCAGCAGGCAATAATCATGGAACTCAGCTGTGAGGAATCATGCTGCTCAGCTGGCAATAATCAAGCAGCTGAGCAGGCAGGAATTACGCAGCACAGCTGGCAATTGTCAAGCAGATGACAGGCAGGAATCGTGCAGCTCAGGTGGCAATTGTCAAGCAGATGAGCAGACAGTAATCACGCAGCTCAGCAGGCCCTGATCACGTGACTGAGCATGCACTGTTCACGTGGCTGATCATACACTGATCACGTGATTGATCATGCACTGATCACTTGGATATCATGCACTGATCACGTGGCTGATCATACACTGTTCACGTGTCTGACCATGCACTGATCACGTGGCTGATCATACACTGCTCACGTAACTGATCATGCACTGATCACGTGGCTATCATGCACTGATCACGTGGCTGATCATGCACTGATCACGTGGCTGATCATGCACTGATCACGTGACTGATCATGCACTGATCACGTGGCAATCATGCACTGATCACGTGGCTGATCATACACTGATCACGTGACTGATCATGCACTGATCACTGGCTATCATGCACTGATCACGTGGCTATCATGCACTGATCACGTGGCTGATCATGCACTGATCACGTGACTGATCATGCACTGATCACGTCTGATCATGCACTGATCACGTGACTGATCATGCACTGATCACGTGGATGATCATGCACTGATCACGTGACTGATCATGCACTGATCACGTGGCTATCATGCACTGATCACGTGGCTGATCATGCACTGATCACGTAGCTACCATGCACTGATCACGTGACTGATCATGCACTGATCACGTAATTGATCATGCACTGATCACGTGACTGATCATGCACTGATCACGTGACTGATCATGCACTGATCACGTGACTGATCATGCACTGATCACGTGGCTATCATGCACTGATCACGTGGCTGATCATGCACTGATCACGTAGCTACCATGCACTGATCACGTGACTGATCATGCACTGATCACGTGATTGATCATGCACTGATCACGTGACTGATCATGCACTGATCACGTGGCTGATCATGCACTGATCACGTGACTGATCATGCACTGATCACGTGGCTATCATGCACTGATCACGTGGCTGATCATGCACTGATCACGTAGCTATCATGCACTGATCACGTGACTGATCATGCACTGATCACGTGACTGATCATGCACTGATCACGTGACTGATCATGCACTGATCACGTGACTGATCATGCACTGATCACGTGACTGTCATGCACTGATCACGTGGCTATCATGCACTGATCACGTGGCTGATCATGCACTGATCACGTGGCTGATCATGCACTGATCACGTGGCTATCATGCACTGATCACGTGGCTGATCATGCACTGATCACGTAGCTATCATGCACTGGTCACGTGACTGATCATGCACTGATCACGTGGCTGATCATGCACTGATCACGTGACTGATCATGCACTGATCACGTGGCTGATCATGCACTGATCACGTGGCTATCATGCACTGATCACGTGGCTGATCATGCACTGATCACGTGCCTGATCATGCACTGATCACGTGACTGATCATGCACTGATCACGTGGCTATCATGCACTGATCACGTGGCTGATCATGCACTGATCACGTGGCTGATCATGCACTGATACCGTGACTGAGCATGGACTTATCACATGACTATCATGTAGTGATCACGTGACTTAATGGCGCTGATCATGTGACTGATCATGCGCTGATCATGTTTGCTATCATACACTGATCATGTGCCTCTGGAGGCAATAAACAAAGAGCTGAGTAGGCACGAATCAAACAGTCAGCAGGCAATAATCATGGCACTCAACTGTGAGGAATCATGCTGCTCAGCTGGCAATAATCAAGCAGCTGAGCAGGCAGGAATTACGCAGCACAGCTGGCAATTGTCAAGCAGATGACAGGCAGGAATCGTGCAGCTCAGCTGGCAATTGTCAAGCAGATGAGCAGACAGTAATCACGCAGCTCAGCAGGCCCTGATCACGTGACTGAGCATGCACTGTTCACGTGGCTGTTCATACACTGATCACGTGATGATCATGCACTGATCACTTGGATATCATGCACTGATCACGTGGCTGATCATACACTGTTCACGTGTGTGACAATGCACTGATCACGTGGCTGATCATACACTGCTCAGGTAAATGATCATGCACTGATCACGTGGCTGATCATGAAATGATCACGCGGCTACCATGCACTGGTCACGTGACTGATAATGCACTGATCATGTGGCTGATCATGCACTGATCACGTGACTGATCATGCACTGATCACGTGACTGATCATGCACTGATCACGTGGCTATCATGCACTGCTCACGTGGCTGATCATGCAGTGATCACGCAGCTACCATGTACTGGTCACGTGACTGATCATCCACTGATCACGTAATTGATCATGCACTGATCACCTGGCTTATCATGCATTCATCATGTGACTGATCATGTGCTGAACATGTTTGGTGTCACACACTGATCATGTGCATCTGGAGGCAATGAACAAAGAGCTGAGTAGGCAGGAATCAGTCAGCAGGCTATAATCATGGAACTCAGCTCTGAGAAATCATGCTGCTCAGCTGGCAATAATCAAGTAGATGAGCAGGCAGGAATTATGCAGCACATGTGGCAATTGTCAAGGAGATGACAGGCAGGAATCGTACAGCTCAGCTGGCAATTGTCAAGCAGATGAGCAGACAGTAATCACGTAGCTCAGCAGGCCCTGATCACATGACTGAGCATGCACTGTTCACGTCGCTGATCACACACCTATCACGTGAATGATCATGCACTGATCACGTGGCTCTCATGCACTGATCACGTGATTATGCATGCACTGGTCACGTAATTGTATGCACTGCTCACGTGGCTATCATGCACTGATCACGTGGCTGATCATGCACTGATCACGTGACTGATCATGCACTGATCACGTGGCTATCTTGCACTGATTACTTGGCTGATCATGCACTCATCACGGGACTGATCGTGCACTGATTACGGCGCTATCATGCATTGACTACATGACTCCACATGCACTGATCACGTGGATGATCATGCACAGATCACGTGACTGACCATGCACTGATCACGTGACTGATTATGCACTGATCACGTGGCTGATCATGCACTGATCACGTGGCTACCATGTACTGATCACGTGATTGATCATGCACTGATCACGTAATTGATCATGCACTGGTCATGTGGCTGATCATGCACTGATCACGTGACTCATCATGCACTGATCACGTGACTCATCATGCACTGATCACGTGGCTATCATGCAGTGATCACGTGGCTCTCATGCCCTGATCACATGGCTGATCATGCACTGATCACGTAGCTATCATGTACTGATCACGTGACTGATCATGCACTGATCACGTGGCTGATCATGCACTGATCACGTGACTGATCATGCACTGTTCACGTGACTCATCATGCACTGACCACGTGCATATCATGCAGTGATCACGTGTTTGATCATACACTGTTCATGTGTCTTACCATGCACTGCTCACGTGGCTGATCATACACTGATCACGTAACTGATCATGCAATGATCACGTGGATATCATGCACTGATCACGTGGCTCAACATGCACTGATCACCTGGATTACAACACACCTGTCACGTGACTGATCATGCACTGATCACGTGGCACTCATGCACTTCTCACGTGGCTCGTCATGGAATATTCACGTAGCTACCATATACTGATCACGTGACTGATCATGCAAAGATCACGTAAATGATCATGCACTGATCAGTTGACTGATCATGCACTGATCACGTGACTGATCATGCACTGATCACGTGGCTATCATGCACTGCTCACGTGGCTGATCATGCAATGATCAGGTAGCAACCATGTACTGGTCACGTGACTGATCATGCACTGATCACGCAATTAATCCTGCACTGATCACCTGACTCATCATGCACTGATCACGTGGCTGATCACACACTGATCACGTGACTGATCATGCACTGATCACGTGGCTATCATGCATTAATCATGTGGCTATCATTCACTGATCACGTGGATATCATGCACTGATCACGTGGCTGATCATGCAATGATCACGTGGCTACCATGTACTGCTCACGTGACTGATCATGCACTGATCACGTAATTGATCATGCACTGATCACGTGGCTGATCATGCACTGATCACGTGACTGATCATGCACTGATCACGTGGCTGATCATGCACTGATACCTTGACTGAGCATGGACTGATCACATGACTATCATGTAGTGATCACGTGACTTAATGGCGCTGATCATGTGACTGATCATGTGCTGATCATGTTTGTTATCATACACTGATCATGTGCCTCTGGAGGCAATAAACAAAGAGCTGAGTAGGCACGAATCAAACAGTCAGCAAGCAATAATCATGGAACTCAGCTGTGAGGAATCATGCTGCTCAGCTGGCAATAATCAAGCAGCTGAGCAGGCAGGAATTACGCAGCACAGCTGGCAATTGTCAAGCAGATGACAGGCAGGAATCGTGCAGCTCAGGTGGCAATTGTCAAGCAGATGAGCAGACAGTAATCACGCAGCTCAGCAGGCCCTGATCACGTGACTGAGCATGCACTGTTCACGTGGCTGATCATACACTGATCACGTGATTGATCATGCACTGATCACTTGGATATCATGCACTGATCACGTGGCTGATCATACACTGTTCACGTGTCTGACCATGCACTGATCACGTGGCTGATCATACACTGCTCACGTAACTGATCATGCACTGATCACGTGGCTATCATGCACTGATCACGTGACTGATCATGCACTGATCACGTGACTGACCATGAACTGATCACGTGACTGATCATGCACTGATGACGTGGCAATCATGCACTGATTACGTGGCTGATCATACACTGATCACGTGACTGATAATGCACTGATCACGTGGCTATCATGCACTCATTACCTGGCTATCGTTCACTGATCATGTGGTTGATCATGCACTGATCACGTAACTGATCTTGCACTGATCACGTCTGTATCATGCACTGGTCACCTGACTGCCCATGCACTGATCACGTGGATAAACATACACTGATCATGTGACAGATCATGCAGTGATCACGCGGCTATCATGCACGGCTCACGTGCCTGATCATGCAATGATCACATAGCTACCATGCACTGATCACGTGAGTGATCATGCACTGATCACGTAATTAATCATACACTGATCACGTGACTTATCAGGCACTGTTCACGTGACTGATCATGCACTGATCACGTGACTGATCATGCACTGATCTCGTTGCTATCATGCACTGTTCACATGGCTGATCATGCAATGATCACGTAGCTATCATGCACTGGTCACGTGACTATCATGCACTGATCACGTGATTGATCATGCACTGATCACGTGACTGGTCATGCACTGATCACGTGGCTGATCATGCACTGATCACGTGACTGATCATGCACTGATCACGTGGCTATCATGCACTGATCACGTAGCTGGTCATGCAATGATCACGTAGTTACCATGCACTGATCACGTGACTGATCATGCACTGATCACGTAACTGATCATGCACTGTTCACGTGACTGATCATGTACTGATCACGTGATTGAGCATGCACTGATCACGTGATTGTATGCACTGCTCACGTGGCTATCATGCACTGATCACGTGGCTGATCATGCACTGATCACGTGGCTGATCATGCACTGATCACGTGGCTATCATGCACTGATCACGTGGCTGATCATGCACTGATCACGTAGCTACCATGCACTGGTCACGTGACTGATCATGCACTGATCACGTGGCTGATCATGCACTGATCACGTGACTGATCATGCACTGATCACGTGGCTGATCATGCACTGATCACGTGGCTATCATGCACTGATCACGTGGCTGATCATGCACTGATCACGTGCCTGATCATGCACTGATCACGAGACTGATCATGCACTGATCACGTGGCTATCATGCACTGATCACGTGGCTGATCATGCACTGATCACGTGGCTGATCATGCACTGATACCGTGACTGAGCATGGACTGATCACATGACTATCATGTAGTGATCACGTGACTTAATGGCGCTGATCATGTGACTGATCATGCGCTGATCATGTTTGCTATCATACACTGATCATGTGCCTCTGGAGGCAATAAACAAAGAGCTGAGTAGGCACGAATCAAACAGTCAGCAGGCAATAATCATGGCACTCAACTGTGAGGAATCATGCTGCTCAGCTGGCAATAATCAAGCAGCTGAGCAGGCAGGAATTACGCAGCACAGCTGGCAATTGTCAAGCAGATGACAGGCAGGAATCGTGCAGCTCAGCTGGCAATTGTCAAGCAGATGAGCAGACAGTAATCACGCAGCTCAGCAGGCCCTGATCACGTGACTGAGCATGCACTGTTCACGTGGCTGATCATACACTGATCACGTGATGATCATGCACTGATCACTTGGATATCATGCACTGATCACGTGGCTGATCATACACTGTTCACGTGTCTGACATGCACTGATCACGTGGCTGATCATACACTGCTCACGTAACTGATCATGCACTGATCACGTGGCTGATCATGCAATGATCACGTAGCTATCATGTACTGGTCACGTGACTGATCATGCACTGATCACGTGGCTGATCATGCACTGATCACGTGGCTGATCATGCACTGATCACGTGACTGATCATGCACTGATCACGTGGCTATCATGCACTGCTCACGTGGCTGATCATGCACTGATCACGTAGCTACCATGTACTGGTCACGTGACTGATCATGCACTGATCACGTAATTGATCATGCACTGATCACGTGGCTTATCATGCACTGATCATGTGACTGATCATGCACTGATCATGTTTGGTGTCATACACTGATCATGTGCATCTGGAGGCAATGAACAAAGAGCTGAGTAGGCAGGAATCAGTCAGCAGGCTATAATCATGGAACTCAGCTCTGAGAAATCATGCTGCTCAGCTGGCAATAATCAAGTAGATGAGCAGGCAGGAATTATGCAGCACATGTGGCAATTGTCAAGGAGATGACAGGCAGGAATCGTACAGCTCAGCTGGCAATTGTCAAGCAGATGAGCAGACAGTAATCACGCAGCTCAGCAGGCCCTGATCACGTGACTGAGCATGCACTGTTCACGTGGCTGATCACACACTTATCACGTGACTGATCATGCACTGATCACGTGGCTATCATGCACTGATCACGTGATGATCATACACTGATCACGTGGCTGTCATGCACTGATCACGTGGCTATCATGCACTGATCACGTGGCTGATCATGCACTGATCACGTGACTGATCATGCACTGATCACGTAGCTATCATGCACTGATCACGTGGCTGATCATACACTGATCACGGGACTGATCATGCACTGATCACGGGCTATCATGCACTGATACATGACTGACATGCACTGATCACGTGGCTGATCATGCACTGATCACGTGACTGATCATGCACTGATCACGTGACTGATCATGCACTGATCACGTGGCTGATCATGCACTGATCACGTAGCTACCATGCACTGATCACGTGACTGATCATGCACTGATCACGTAATTGATCATGCACTGATCACGTGGCTGATCATGCACTGATCACGTGACTGATCATGCACTGATCACGTGACTGATCATGCACTGATCACGTGGCTGATCATGCACTGATCACGTGGCTATCATGCACTGATCACGTGGCTGATCATGCACTGATCACGTGGCTATCATGCACTGATCACGTGACTGATCATGCACTGATCACGTGGCTGATCATGCACTGATCACGTGACTGATCATGCACTGATCACGTGACTGATCATGCACTGATCACGTGCTATCATGCACTGATCACGTGGCTGATCATGCACTGATCACGTGGCTGATCATGCACTGATCACGTGGCTGATCATGCACTGATCACGTGACTGATCATGCACTGATCACGTGGCTATCATGCACTGATCACGTGGCTGATCATGCACTGATCACGTGGATGACATCACACTGATCACGTGACTGATCATGCACTGATCACGTGGCATCATGCACTGATCACGTGGCTGATCATGCAATGATCACGTAGCTACCATGCACTGATCACGTGACTGATCATGCACTGATCACGTAACTGATCATGCACTGATCACGTGACTGATCATGCACTGATCACGTGACTGATCATGCACTGATCATGTGGCTATCATGCACTGATCACGTGGCTGATCATGCAATGATCAGGTAGCAACCATGTACTGGTCACGTGACTGATCATGCACTGATCACGCAATTAATCCTGCACTGATCACCTGGCTCATCATGCACTGATCACGTGGCTGATCACACACGTATCACGTGACTGATCATGCACTGATCACGTGGCTATCATGCATTAATCATGTGGCTATCATTCACTGATCACGTGGATATCATGCACTGATCACGTGGCTGATCACACACGTATCACATGACTGATCATGCACTCATCACGTGGCTATCATGCACTGATCACGTGGCTGATCATGCAATGATCACGTAGCTACCATGTACTGCTCACCTGACTGATCATGCACTGATCACGTAACTGATCATGCACTGATCACGTGGCTGATCATGCACTGATCACGTGACTGATCATGCACTGATCACGTGGCTGATCATGCACTGATACCTTGACTGAGCATGGACTGATCACATGACTATCATGTAGTGATCACGTGACTTAATGGCGCTGATCATGTGACTGATCATGTGCTGATCATGTTTGTTGTCATACACTGATCATGTGCCTCTGGAGGCAATAAACAAAGAGCTGTGTAGGCACGAATCAAACAGTCAGCAAGCAATAATCATGGAACTCAGCTGTGAGGAATCATGCTGCTCAGCTGGCAATAATCAAGCAGCTGAGCAGGCAGGAATTACGCAGCACAGCTGGCAATTGTCAAGCAGATGACAGGCAGGAATCGTGCAGCTCAGGTGGCAATTGTCAAGCAGATGAGCAGACAGTAATCACGCAGCTCAGCAGGCCCTGATCACGTGACTGAGCATGCACTGTTCACGTGGCTGATCATACACTGATCACGTGATTGATCATGCACTGATCACTTGGATATCATGCACTGATCACGTGGCTGATCATACACTGTTCACGTGTCTGACCATGCACTGATCACGTGGCTGATCATACACTGCTCACGTAACTGATCATGCACTGATCACGTGGCTATCATGCACTGATCACGTGACTGATCATGCACTGATCACGTGACTGACCATGAACTGATCACGTGACTGATCATGCACTGATGAGTTCGGAATCATGCACTGATTACTTGGCTGATCATACACTGATCACGTGACTGATAATGCACTGATCATCTGGCTATCGTGCACTCATTACCTGGCTATCGTTCACTGATCATGTGGTTGATCATACACTGATCACGAGACTGATCTTGCACTGATCACGTCTGTATCATGCACTGGTCACCTGACTGCCCATGCACTGATCACGTGGATAAACATACACTGATCATGTGACAGATCATGCAGTGATCACGCGGCTATCATGCACGGCTCACGTGCCTGATCATGCAATGATCACATAGCTACCATGTACTGGTCACGTGAGTGATCATGCACTGATCACGTAATTAATCATACACTGATCAGGTGACTTATCAGGCACTGTTCACGTGACTGATCATGCACTGATCACGTGACTGATCATGCACTGATCTCGTTGCTATCATGCACGGTTCACATGGCTGATCATGCAATGATCACGTAGCTACCATGTACTGGTCACGTGACTATCATGCACTGATCACGTCATTGATCATGCACTGATCACGTGACTGGTCATGCACTGATCACGTGGCTGATCATGCACTGATCACGTGACTGATCATGCACACACCACGTGGCTATCATGCACTGCTCACGTAGCTGGTCATGCAATGATCACGTAGTTACCATATACTGGTCACGTGACTGATCATGCACAGATCACGTAAATGATCATGCACTGTTCCCGTGACTGATCATGTACTGATCACGTGATTGCGCATGCACTGATCACGTAATTGTATGCACTGCTCACGTGGCTATCATGCACTGATGACGTGGCTGATCATGCACTGATCACGTAGCTATCTTGCACTGATCACTTGGCTGATCATGCGCTCATCACGGGACTGATCGTGCACTGATCACGGCGCTATCATGCATTGTCTACATGACTCCACATGCACTGATCACGTGGATGATCATGCACTGATCACTTGACTGACCATGCACTGATCACGTGAATGATCATGCACTGATCACGTGGCTGATCATGCACTGAGCACGTAATTGATCATGCACTGATCATTTGGCTGATCATGCACTGATCACGAGGCTGATCATGCACTGATCACGTGGCTATCATGCACTGCTCACGCGGCTGTTCTTGCAATGATCACGTAGCTACCATGTACTGGTCACGTTAGTGATCATGCACTGATCATGTAATTGATCATGCACTGATCAGTTGACTTATCATGCACTGTTCACGTGAGTGATCATGCACTGATCACGTGACGGATCATGCACTGATCTCGTGGCTATCATGAACGGCTCATGTGGCTGATTATGCAATGATCACCTAGCTACCATATACTGGTCACGTGACTCATCATGCACTGATCATGTAATTGATCATGCACTGATCATGTGGCTGATCATGCACTGATTACGTGGCTGATCATCCACTGATCACGTGACTGATCATGCACTGATCTCGTGACTGATCATGCACTGATCACGTGGCTATCATGCACTGATCACTTGGCTGGTCATACACTGATCACGTGCCTGGTCATGCACAGATTACATGACTGATCATGCAGTGAACACGTGACTGATCATGCACTGATCACGTGGCTATCATGCACTACTCACCTGGCTGATCATGCAATGATCATGTAGCTACCATGTACCGGTCAGGTGACTGATCATACACCCACCAGGTGACGGATCATGCACTGATCACGTGGCTGATCATACACTGATCACCTGCCTGGTCATGCACAGATCACGTGACAAATAATGAACTGATCACATAGCTATCATGAACTGATCACCTGGCTAATCATGCACTGATCACGTGGCTGATCATGCACTGATACCGTGACTGAGCATGGACTGATCACATGACTATCATGTAGTGATCACGTGACTTAATGGCTCTGATCATGTGACTGATCATGCGCTGATCATGTTTGCTATCATACACTGATCATGTGCCTATGGAGGCAATAAACAAAGAGCTGAGTAGGCACGAATCAAACAGTCAGCAGGCAATAATCATGGAACTCAGGTGTGAGGAATCATGCTGCTCAGCTGGCAATAATCAAGTAGATGAGCAGGCAGGAATTACGCAGCACAGGTGGCAATTGTCAAGGAGATGACAGGCAGGAATCGTGCAGCTCAGCTGGAAATTGTCAAGCAGATGAGCAGACATTAATCACGCAGCTCAGCAGGCCCTGATTACGTGACTGAGCATTCAGTGTTCACATGGCTGATCACACACGTATCACGTGACTGATCATGCACTGATCATGTGACTGATCATGCACTGATCACGTAGCTATCTTGCACTGATCACTTCGCTGATCATACACTCATCACGGGACTGATGGTGCACTGATAACGGCGCTATCCTGCATTGACTACATGACTCCACATGCACTGATCACGTGGATGATCATACACTGATCACGTGGCTGATCATACACTGTTCACGTATCTGACCATGCACTGATCACTTGGCTATCATGCACTGAATACGTGGCTGAACATGCACTGTTCACGTGGCTGATCACACACCTGTCACGTGACATATCATGCACTGATCACCTGGCACTCATGCACTGATCACGTGGCTGATCATACTCTGCTCACGTAACTGATCATGCACACATCACGTGGCTATCATGCACACTCACGTGGTTCGTCATGGAATGATCACAAAGCTACCAGATACTGGTCACGTGACTGATCATGCACAGATCACGTAAAAGATCATGCACTGTTCACGTGACTGATCATGTACTGATCACGTGACTGATAATGCACTGATCACGTATCTATCATGCTCTGCTTACGTGGCTGATCATGCAACGATCATGTAGCAACCATGTACTGGTCTCGTGACTGATCATGCACTGATCACGTAATTGATCCTGCACTGATCACGTGGCTCATCACGCACTGATCCGGTGGCTGATCACACACGTATCACGTGACTGATCATGTACAGATCACTTGACTAATCATGAAGTGATCACGTGGCTATCCTGCACTGATCACGTGAATATCATGCACTGATCACGTTACAGATCACACACGTATCACGTGACTGATCATGCACTGATCACGTGGCTATCATGCACTGATCACGTGGCTATAATGCACTGATATCATGCACTGGTCATGTGGCTTATCACACACGTATCACGTGACTGATCATGCACTGATCACGTGGCTATCATGCACAGATCATGTGGCTGATCATGCAATGATCACGTAGCTACCATGTACTGGTCACGTGACTGTTCATGCACTGATCACGTGGCTGATCATGCACTGATCACGTGACTGATCATGCACTGATCACGTGGCTGATCATGCACTGATCACGTGGCTCTCATGCACTGCTCACCTGGCTGATCATGCAATGATTACGCAGCTACAATGTACTGGTCACATGACTGATCATGCACTGATCACGTAATAGATCATGCACTGATCACCTGGTTATCATGCATTGATTATTTGATTCATCATGTGCTGATCATGTTTGGTGTCATACACTGATCATGTGCCTCTGGAGGCAATGAACAAAGAGCTGAGTAGGCAGGAATCAGTAGGCAATAATCATGGAACTCAGCTCTGAGAAATCATGCTGCTCAGCTGGCAATAATCAAGTAGATGAGCAGGCAGGAATTATGCAGCACAGATGGCAATTGTCAAGGAGATGACAGGCAGGAATCGTACAGCTCAGCTGGCAATTGTCAAGCAGATGAGCAGACAGTAATCACGAAGCTCAGCAGGCCCTGATCACATGACTGAGCATGCACTGTTCACGTCGCTGATCACACACCTATCACGTGAATGGTCATGCACTGACCAAGTGGCTCTCATGCACAGATCACGTGATTCTGCATGCACTGATCACGTAATTGTATGCACTGCTCACGTGGCTATCATGCACTGATGACGTGGCTGATCATGCACTGATCATGTGACTGATCATGCACTGATCACGTAGCTATCTTGCACTGGTCACTTGGCTGATCAGACACTCATCATGGGACTGATCGTGCACTGATTGCGGCGCTATAATGCATTGACTACATGACTCCACATGCACTGATCACGTGCATGATCATGCACTGATCACGTGGCTATCATGCACTGATCATTTGGCTGGTCATACACTGATCATGTGCCTGGTCATGCACTGATCATGTGGCTGATCATGCACTGATCACGTGACTGATCATGCACTGATCACGTGTCTATCATGCACTGATCACGTGGCTATCATGCACAGATCACGTGGCTGATCATGCAATGATCACTTAGCTACCATGTACTGGTCACGTGACTGATCATGCACTGATCACGTGGCTATCATGCACTGCTCACGTGGCTGATCATGCAATGATCACGCAGCTACCATGTACTGGTCACATGACTGATCATGCACTGATCACGTACTTGATCATGCACTGATCACCTGGCTTATCATGCATTGATCATGTGACTCATCATGTGCTGATCATGTTTGGTGTCATACACTGATCATGTGCCTCTGGAGGCAATGAACACAGAGCTGGGTAGGCAGGAATCATTCAGCAGGCAATAATCTTGGAACTCAGCTCTGAGAAATCATGCTGCTCAGCTGGCAATAATCAAGTAGATGAGCAGGCAGGAATTACGCAGCACAGGTGGCAAATGTCAAGGAGATGACAGGCAGGAATCGTGCAGCTCAGCTGGCAATTGTCAAGCAGATGAGCAGACAGTAATCACGCAGCTCAGCAGGCCCTGATCACGTGACTGAGCATGCACTGTTCACTTGGATGATCACACACCTATCACGTGACTGATCATGCACTTAACACGTGGCTCTCATGCACTCATCACGTGATTGCAAATGCACTGATCACATAATTGTATGCACTGATCACGTGGCTATCATGCACTGATGACCTGGGTGATCATGCACTGATCATGTGACTGATCATGCACTGATCACGTAGCTATCTTGCACTGATCACTTGGCTGCTCATGCACTGATCACGTGACTACACATGCACTGATCACGTGACTTATCATGCACTGATCATGTAGCTATCTTGCACTGATCACTTGGCTGATCATACACTCATCACGGGATTGATCGTGGACTGATTACGGCGCTATCATGCATTGACTACAGACTCCACATGCACTGATCACGTGGATGATCATGCACTGATCACGTGACTGACCATGCACTGATCACGTGACTGATTATGCACTGATCACGTGGCTATCATGCACTGATCACGAGACTGATCATGCACTGATCACGTCGCTGATCATGCACTGATCACGTGACTGACCATGCACTTATCACGTGGCTGATCATGCACTGATCACGTGGCTATCATGCACTGATCACGAGACTGATCATGCAATGATCACGTAGCTACCATGTACTGGTCAGGTGACTGATCATGCACTGATCACGTAAATGATCATGCACTGGTCATGTGGCTGATCATGCATTGATCACGTGACTGATCATGCACTGATTACGTGACTGATCATGCACTGATCACGTGACTTATCATGCACTGATCACGTGGCTATCATGCACTGATACCGTGACTGAGCATGGACTGATCACATGACTATCATGTAGTGATCACGTGACTTAATGGCACTGATAATGTGACTGATCATGCGCTGATCATGTTTGCTATCATACACTGATCATGTGCCTCTGGAGGCAATAAACACAGAGCTGAGTAGGCACGAATCAAACAGTCAGCAGGCAATAATCATGGAACTCAGCTGTGAGGAATCATGCTGCTCAGCTGGCAATAATCAAGCAGCTGAGCAGGCAGGAATTACGCAGCACAGCGGGAAATTGTCAAGCAGATGACAGGCAGGAATCGTGCAGCTCAGCTGGCAATTGTCAAGCAGATGAGCAGACAGGAATCACGAAGCTCAGCAGGCCCTGATCATGTGACTGAGCATGCACTGTTCACGTGGCTGATCATACACTGATCACGTGATTGATCATGCACTGATCACTTGGATATCATGCACTGATCACGTGGCTGATCATACACTGATCACATGACTGCCCATGCACTGATCACGTGGATGATCATATGCTGATCATGTGACAGATCATGCAGGGATTATGTGGCGATCATGCACTGATCAAGTGGCTGATCATACTCTGCTCACGAAACTGATCATGCACTGATCATGTGGCTATCATCCACTGCTCACGTGGCTGATCATGCAGTGATTACTTAGCTACCGTGTACTGGTCACCTGAGTGATCATGCACTGATCACGTAATTGATCATGCACTGATCATGTGGCTGATCATGCACTGATCACGTGGCTGATCATACACTGGTCACGTGACTGATCATGCACTGATCACGTGACTGATCATGCACTGATCACGGGACTGATTATGCACTGATCACTTGGCTGGTCATACACTGATCACGTGCTGAGTCATGAACTGATCACGTGGCTGATCATGCACTGATCACTTGGCTGGTCATACACTGATCACGTGACTGATCATGCACTGATACCGTGGCTGATCAAGCACTGATCACGTGGCTATAATGCACTACTCACGTGGCTGATCATGCAATGATCACGCAGCTACCCTGTACTGGTCACATGACTGATATTGCACTGATCACGTGACTGATCATGCACAGATCACGAAAATGATCATGGACTGTTCACGTGACTGATCATGTACTGATCACGTGACTGATCATGCACTGATCACCTGACTCATCATGCACTGATCACGTGGCTGATCATGCAATGATCACGTAGCAACCATGTACTGGTCACGTGACTGATCATGCACTGATCACGTAATTAATCCTGCACTGATCACCTGACTCATCATGCACTGATCCGGTGGCTGATCACACACGTATCACATGACTGATCATGAACTGATCACGTGGCTATCATGCACTGATCTCGTGGCTATCATGCACTGATCACGTGGCTGAATATGCAATGATCTCGTAGCTACCATGTACTGGTCACGTGACTGATCTTGCACTGATCACGTAATTGATCATGCACTGATCACGTGGCTGATCAAGCACTGATCACGTGACTACCATGCACTGCTAACCTGGCTGATCATGCAATTATCACGCAGCTACCATGTACTGGTCACGTGACTGATCATGCACTGATCATGTGTCTGATCATGCACCGATCACGTGACTGATCATGCACTGATCACGTGACTGATCATGCACTGATCACGTGGCTATCATGCACTGATCACTTGGCTGGTCATACACTGATCACGCAGCTAACATGTTCTGGTCACGTGACTGATCATGCACTGATGACGTAATTGATCATGCACTGATCAAGTGGCTATCATGCACTGATCACATGGCTGGTCATACACTGATCACGTGCCTGGTCATGCTCAGATTACATGACTGATCATGCACTGATCACCTCACTGATCATGCACTGATCACGTGGCTATCATGCACTACTCACGTGGCTGATCATGCAATGATCATGTAGCTACCATGTACTGGTCACGTGACTGATCATACACTGATCACCTGCCTGGTCATGCACAGATCACGTGACTAATCATGAACTGATCACGTAGCTATCATGCACTGATCACCTGGTTGATCATGCACTGAACACGTGGCTATCATGCAATGATCACGTGGCTATCATGCACCGGTGACGTGGCTGTTCATGCACTGATACCGTGACTGAGCATGGACTGATCACATGACTATCATGTAGTGATCACGTGACTTAATGGCGCTGATCATGTGACTGATCATGCGCTGATCATGTTTGCTATCATACACTGATTATGTGCCTCTGAAGGCAATAAACAAAGAGCTGAGTAGGCACGAATCAAACAGTCAGCAGGCAATAATCATGGAACTCACGTGTGAGGAATCATGCTGCTCAGCTGGCAATAATCAAGCAGCTGAGCAGGCAGGAATTACGCAGCACAGCTGGCAATTGTCAAGCAGATGACAGTCCGGAATCGTGCAGCTCAGGTGGCAATTGTCAAGCAGATGAGCAGACAGTAATCACGCAGCTCAGCGGGCCCTGATCACGTGACTGAGCATGCACTGTTCACGTGGCTGATCATACACTGATCACGTGATTGATCATGCACTGATCACTTGGATATCATGCACTGTTCACGTGGCTGATCATACACTGATCACGTGATTGACCATGCACTGATCACTAGGATATAATGCACTGATCACGTGGCTATCATGCACTGATCACGTGGCTGAACATGCACTGTTCACATGGCTGATCACACACCTGTCACGTGACTGATCATGCACTGATCACGTGGCAATCATGCACTGATCACTTGGATGATCATCTCTGCTCACATAACTGATCATGCACACATCACGTGACTATCTTGCACTGCTAACGTGGCTGGTCATGCAATGATCACCTAGCTAACATATACTGGCCACGTGACTGATCATGCACAGAACACGTAAATGATCATGCACTGTTCACGTGACTGATCATGTACTGATCACGTGACTGGTCATGCACTGATCACGTGGCTGATCATCTCTGCTCACATAACTGATCATGCACAGATCACGTAAATGATCATGCACTCTTCACGTGACTGATCATGTACTGATCACGTGACTGGTCATGCACTGAACACTTGGCTATCATGCCCTGCTCACGTGGCTGAACATGCAATATTCACGCAGCTACCATGTACTAGTCACGTGACTGATCATTCACTGATCACGTAATTGATCATGCACTGATCAGCTGACTTATCATGCACTGTTCACGTGACTGATCATGCGCTGATCACGTGACTGATCATGCACTGATCTCGTGGCTATCATGCACGGCTCACGTGGCTGATCATGCAATGATCACATAGCTACCATGTACTGGTCACGTGAGTGATCATGCACTGATCTCGTAGTTGATCACGCACTGATCAGCTGACTTATCATGCACTGTTCACGTGACTGATCATGCACTGATCTCGTGGCTATCATGCACGGCTCACGTGGGTGATCATGCAATGATCACGTAGCTACCATGTACTGGTCACGTGACAGATCATGCACTGATCACGTAATTGATCATGCACTGATCACGTGGCTGATCATGCACTGATCACATGACTGATCATGCACTGATCACGTGGCTGATCATGCACTGATCACTTGGCTATCATGCACGGCTCACGTGGGTGATCATGCAATGTTCATGTAGCAATCATGTACTGGTCACCTGACTGATTGCACTGATCACGTAATTGATCCTGCACTGATCACGTGGCTCATCATGCACTGATCACGTGACTGTTCACGCACTGATCACTTGACTGATCATGCACTTATCACTTGGCTATAATGCCCTGATTACATGGCTGATCATACACTTTTCACGTGCCTGGTCATGCACAGATCACGTGACTAATCATGAACTGATCACGTGGCTATAATTCACTGATTACGTGGATATCAGGCACTGATTACGTGCCTGTCAGACACAGATCACGTGACTAATCATGAACTGATCACGTAGGTATCATGCACTGATCACGTGGCTGATCATGCACTGATCACGTGACTGATCATGTACTGATCACGTGGCTATCATGCACTGCTCACGTGGCTGATCATGCAAAGATCACGCAGCTACCATGTACTGGTCACATGACTGATCATGCACTGATCACGTAATTGATCATGCACTGATCACCTGGCTTATCATGCATTGATTATGTGACTCATCATGTGCTGATCATGTTTGCTGTCATACACTGATCATGTGCCTCTGGAGGCAATGAACAAAGAGCTGAGTAGGCAGGAAACAGTCAGCAGGCAATAATCCTGGAACTCAGCTCTGAGAAATCATGCTGCTCAGCTGGCAATAATCAAGTAGATGACCAGGCAGGAATTATGCAGCACAGGTGGCAATTGTCAAGGAGATGACAGGCAGGATTCGTACAGCTCAGCTGGCAATTGTCAAGCAGATGAGCAGACAGTAATCACGAAGCTCAGCAGGCCCTGATCACGTGACTGAGCATGCACTGTTCACGTCGCTGATCACACACCTATCACGTGAATGATCATGCACTGATCACGGGGCCCTCATGCACAGATCACGTGATTGCGCATGCACTGATCACGTAATTGTATGCACTGCTCACGTGGCTGTCATGCACTGATGACGTGGCTGATCATGCACTGATCATGTGACTGATCATGAAATGATCACGTAGCTATCTTGCACTGTTCACTTGGCTGATCATACACTCATCACGGGACTGATCGAGCACTGATTGCGGCATTATCATGCATTGAATACATGACTCCACATGCACTGATCACGTGGATGATCATGCACTGATCACGTGGTTATCATGCAGTGATCATTTGGCTGTTCATAAACTGATCATATGCCTGGTCATGCACTTATCATGTGGCTGATCATGCACTGATCACGTGACTGATCATGCACTGATCACGTGGCTATCATGCACTGATCACGTGGCTATCATGAACAGATCAGGTGGCTGATCATGCAATGATCACGTAGCTACCATGTACTGGTCACGTGACTGATCATGTACTGATCACGTGGCTGAACATGCACTGATATCGTGACTGATCATGCACTGATCACGTGGCTGATCATGAACTGATCACGTGACTAATCATGAACTGATCACGTAGCTATCATGCACTGATCACCTGGCTGATCATGCAATGATCACGTGGCTGATCATGCACTGATACCGTGACTGAGCATGGACTGATCACATCACTATCATGTAGTGATCACGTGACTTAATGGCACTGACCATGTGACTGATCATGCGCTGATCATGTTTGCTATCATACACTGATCATGTGCCTCTGGAGGCAATGAACAAAGAGCTGAGTAGGCAGGAAACAGCCAGCAGGCTATAATCATGGGACTCAGCTGTGAGGAATCACGCAGCTCAGCTGGCAATTGTCAAGCAGATGAGCCGACAGGAATCACGCAGCTCAGATGGCAATTGTCATGCAGATGAGCTGGCAGGAATCACGCACCTCAGCAGGCCCTGATCACGTGACTCTGCAGGCACTGATCACGTGGCTGATCAACTCCAGATCACGTGACTGAGCATGCACCGATCACGTGGCTATCATGCACTGATGAGGTGAATGGGCATGCACTGATGACGTGGCTGATCGGGTACTGATCACATGGCTCATCATGCACTGATCACTTGTTTATCAGGCAATGATCAGTGACGGACAGGCGCTGATCATGGGACTGTGCACGCACTGATCACCTGGCTATCATGCACTGATCACGTGACTGCGCATGCACTGATGACGTGGCTGAGCAGGCACTGATATCGTGACTGAGCATGCACTGATCATGTGCCGGGAGCCGGGGAGGCATTCCACTCTGGACAAAGGTCATGAGGAAGGAGGCTCGGCATACGCAAATGCGGGATCTTGCCTCAGGAGTCCACCCGAATATTCTCGAGCATCTCCCCCCCAGAAAAACCGGAGTCTGCTTAGTGTATTGCTTTGTGCTCTCACCTCTGATTTCACTGGGGGCTGTCCCCCACCACCATCTCGCTCTCTCTGTCAAAGAGTTAACTTACAGCTCCAATTCATAAAGTTCCTTGTCATTCTTCCCTTTAACTTCCAGCTGAGTCTCCATCTGGAGCGCGGAACCCACCACGCTTACTAATTATGCCTGGGCTGCTAAGACCCACTCCAGAAGGTGTCTAGGGTGAGGCACCTTTCGCTATTCGAGAGGGCACCTGCGGCCTACGTAAGTGGTGCAAACTTCTGGTCTTGAAGTTTGATTGGTCTTCGCGTAAACCAAGCTACTCAGCCTCTTTTCTCCACCGAATTTTCCTACTGAGCTCTCCTCATACTATTATTCTTGACATCTCTGATTAGCATATAAATAGTCGCCTAGGCCATCTCTCCTTCAAATACCCTGGATCAGTTGGGGCTGGTCCCCTGCTGGTCGCGACCGAACAGGGACCTCAGGAGGCAATACTCAAAGAGCTGAGCAGACACGAACCACGCAATCAGCAGGCAATAAGCATGGAGCTCAGCAGTGACGAATCATGCTGCTCAACTGGCAATAATCAAGCTCGTGACCAGGCAGGAATCACGCAGCTCAGCTGGCAATTGTCAAGCAGATGAGCCCACAGGAATCACGCAGCTCAGATGGCAATTGTCATGCAGATGAGCCGGCAGGAATCACGCAGCTCAGCAGGCCCTGATCACGTGACTCTGCAGGCACTGATCACGTGGCTGATCAAGTACAGATCACGTGACTGAGCATGCACTGATCACGTGGTTATCATGCAGTGATCATTTGGCTGTAAATAAACTGATCATATGCCTGGTCATGCACTTATCATGTGGCTGATCATGCACTGATCACGTGACTGATCATGCACTGATCACGTGGCTATCATGCACTGATCACGTGGCTATCATGAACAGATCAGGTGGCTGATCATGCAATGATCACGTAGCTACCATGTACTGGTCACGTGACTGATCATGTACTGATCACGTGGCTGATCATGCACTGATCACGTGACTGATCATGCACTGATCACGTGGCTGATCATGAACTGATCACGTGACTAATCATGAACTGATCACGTAGCTATCATGCACTGATCACCTGGCTGATCATGCAATGATCTCGTGGCTGATCATGCACTGATACCGTGACTGAGCATGGACTGATCACATCACTATCATGTAGTGATCACGTGACTTAATGGCACTGACCATGTGACTGATCATGCGCTGATCATGTTTGCTATCATACACTGATCATGTGCCTCTGGAGGCAATGAACAAAGAGCTGAGTAGGCAGGAAACAGCCAGCAGGCTATAATCATGGGACTCAGCTGTGAGGAATCACGCAGCTCAGCTGGCAATTGTCAAGCAGATGAGCCGACAGGAATCACGCAGCTCAGATGGCAATTGTCATGCAGATGAGCTGGCAGGAATCACGCACCTCAGCAGGCCCTGATCACGTGACTCTGCAGGCACTGATCACGTGGCTGATCAAGTCCAGATCACGTGACTGAGCATGCACCGATCACGTGGCTATCATGCACTGATGACGTGAATGCGCATGCACTGATGACGTGGCTGATCGGGTACTGATCACATGGCTCATCATGCACTGATCACTTGTTTATCAGGCAATGATCAGTGACGGACAGGCGCTGATCATGGGACTGTGCACGCACTGATCACCTGGCTATCATGCACTGATCACGTGACTGCGCATGCACTGATGACGTGGCTGTTCAGGCACTGATCACGTGTTTATCAGGCAGTGATCAGTGACTGACAGGCACTGATCAGGGGACTGTGCACGCACTGATCAGGTGGCTGATCAGGAACTGACCACCTGACCTCGCATGCAGTGATCACGTGGCTGGTCGTTCACTGATCACGTGTTTATCATACGGTGATCATGTGTCTGAGAGGCGCTGATCACGTGACTGTGCCGTCAGTGATCACGTGGCTGAGCAGGCACTGATATCGTGACTGAGCATGCACTGATCATGTGCCGGGAGCCGGGGAGGCATTCCACTCTGGACAAAGGTCATGAGGAAGGAGGCTCGGCATACGCAAATGCGGGATCTTGCCTCAGGAGTCCACCCGAATATTCTCGAGCATCTCCCCCACAAAAAAACCGGACTCTGCCTAATGTATTGCTTTGTGCTCTCACCTCTGATTTCACTGGGGGCTGTCCCCCACCACCATCTCGCTCTCTCTGTCAAAGAGTTAACTTACAGCTCCAATTCATAAAGTTCCTTGTCATTCTTCCCTTTAACTTCCAGCTGAGTCTCCATCTGGAGCGCGGAACCCACCACGCTTACTAATTATGCCTGGGCTGCTAAGACCCACTCGAGAAGGTGTCTAGGGTGAGGCACCTTTCGCTATTCGAGAGGGCGCCTGCGGCCTACGTAAGTGGTGCAAACTTCTGGTCTTGAAGTTTGATTGGTCTTCCGCGTAAACCAAGCTACTCAGCCTCTTTTCTCCACCGAATTTTCCTACTGAGCTCTCCTCATACTATTATTCTTGACATCTCTGATTAGCATATAAATAGTCGCCTAGGCCATCTCTCCTTCAAATACCCTGGATCAGTTGGGGCTGGTCCCCTGCTGGTGGCGACCGAACAGGGACCTCAGGAGGCAATACTCAAAGAGCTGAGCAGACACGAACCACGCAATCAGCAGGCAATAAGCATGGAGCTCAGCAGTGATGAATCATGCTGCTCAACTGGCAATAATCAAGCTCGTGACCAGGCAGGAATCACGCAGCTCAGCTGGCAATTGTCAAGCAGATGAGCCCACAGGAATCACGCAGCTCAGATGGCAATTGTCATGCAGATGAGCCGGCAGGAATCACGCAGCTCAGCAGGCCCTGATCACGTGACTCTGCAGGCACTGATCACGTGGCTGATCAAGTACAGATCACGTGACTGAGCATGCACGGATGCCGTGGCTATCATGCACTGATCACGTGACTATCATGCACTGATCACGTGACTGCGCATGCACTGATGACGTGGCTGTTCGGGCACTGATCACGTGTTTATCAGGCAATGATCAGTGACTGACAGGCTCTGATCATGGGACTGTGCACGCACTGATCACGTGGATGATCATGCACTGATCACGTGACTGACCATGCACTGATCACGGACTGATTATGCACTGATTACGTGGCTGATCATGCACTGATCACGTGGCTATCATGCACTGATCACGAGACTGATCATGCAATGATCACGTAGCTACCATGTACTGGTCAGGTGACTGATCATGCACTGATCACGTAAATGATCATGCACTGGTCATGTGGCTGATCATGCATTGATCACGTGACTGATCATGCACTGATCACGTGACTGATCATGCACTGATCACGTGACTTATCAAGCACTGATCACGAGACTGATCATGCAATGATCACGTAGCTACCATGTACTGGTCAGGTGACTGATCATGCACTGATCACGTAAATGATCATGCACTGGTCATGTGGCTGATCATGCATTGATCACGTGACTGATCATGCACTGATCACGTGACTGATCATGCACTGATCACATCACTGCCCATGCACTGATCACGTGGATGATCATATGCTGATCATGTGACAGATCATGCAGGGATTATGTGGCGATCATGCACTGATCAAGTGGCTGATCATACTCTGCTCACGAAACTGATCATGCACTGATCACGTGGCTATCATCCACTGCTCACGTGGCTGATCATGCAGTGATTACTTAGCTACCATGTACTGGTCACCTGAGTGATCATGCACTGATCACGTAATTGATCATGCACTGATCATGTGGCTGATCATGCACTGATCACGTGGCTGATCATACACTGGTCATGTGACTGATCATGCACTGATCACGTGACTGATCATGCACTGATCACGGGACTGATTATGCACTGTCACTTGGCTGGTCATACACTCATCACGTGCTGGGTCATGAACTGATCACGTGGCTGATCATGCACTGATCACTTGGCTGGTCATACACTGATCACGTGACTGATCATGCACTGATACCGTGGCTGATCAAGCACTGATCACGTGGCTATAATGCACTTCTCACGTGGCTGAACATGCAATGATCACGCAGCTACCCTGTACTGGTCACATGACTGATATTGCACTGATCACGTCACTGATCATGCACAGATCACGAAAATGATCATGGACTGTTCACGTGACTGATCATGTACTGATCACGTGACTGATCATGCACTGATCACGTGGCTGATCATGCAATGATCACGTAGGAACCATGTACTGGTCACGTGACTGATCATGCACTGATCACGTAATTAATCCTGCACTGATCACCTGACTCATCATGCACTGATCACGTGGCTGATCACGCAATGATCACTTAGCAACCATGTACTGGTCACGTGACTGATCATGCACTGATCACGTAATTAATCCTGCACTGATCACCTGACTCATCATGCACTGATCACGTGGCTGATCACACACGTATCACGTGACTGATCATGAACTGATCACGTGGCTATCATGCACTGATCTCGTGGCTATCATGCACTGATCACGTGGCTGAATATGCAATGATCTCGTAGCTACCATGTACTGGTCACGTGACTGATCTTGCACTGATCACGTAATTGATCATGCACTGATCACGTGGCTGATCAAGCACTGATCACGTGACTACCATGCACTGCTAACCTGGCTGATCATGCAATTATCACGCAGCTACCATGTACTGGTCACGTGACTGATCATGCACTGCTCATGTGTCTGATCATGCACCGATCACGTGACTGATCATGCAGTGATCACGTGACTGATCATGCACTGATCACGTGGCTATCATGCACTGATCACTTGGCTGGTCATACACTGATCACGCAGCTAACATGTTCTGGTCACGTGACTGATCATGCACTGATGACGTAATTGATCATGCACTGATCAAGTGGCTATCATGCACTGATCACATGGCTGGTCATACACTGATCACGTGCCTGGTCATGCACAGATTACATGACTGATCATGCACTGATCACCTCACTGATCATGCACTGATCACGTGGCTATCATGCACTACTCACGTGGCTGATCATGCAATGATCATGTAGCTACCATGTACGGGTCACGTGAATGATCATACACCCATCAGGTGACTGATCGTCAACTGATCACGTGGCTATCATGCACTATTCACGTGGCTGATCATACACTGATCACCTGCCTGGTCATGCACAGATCACGTGACTAATCATGAACTGATCACGTAGCTATCATGCACTGATCACCTGGTTGATCATGCACTGAACACGTGGCTATCATGCAATGATCACGTGGCTATCATGCACCGGTGACGTGGCTGTTCATGCACTGATACCGTGACTGAGCATGGACTGATCACATGACTATCATGTAGTGATCACGTGACTTAATGGCGCTGATCATGTGACTGATCATGCGCTGATCATGTTTGCTATCATACACTGATAATGTGCCTCTGAAGGCAATAAACAAAGAGCTGAGTAGGCACGAATCAAACAGTCAGCAGGCAATAATCATGGAACTCACGTGTGAGGAATCATGCTGCTCAGCTGGCAATAATCAAGCAGCTGAGCAGGCAGGAATTACGCAGCACAGCTGGCAATTGTCAAGCAGATGACAGTCCGGAATCGTGCAGCTCAGCTGGCAATTGTCAAGCAGATGAGCAGACAGTAATCACGCAGCTCAGCAGGCCCTGATCACGTGACTGAGCATGCACTGTTCACGTGGCTGATCATACACTGATCACGTGATTGATCATGCACTGATCACTTGGATATCATGCACTGTTCACGTGGCTGATCATACACTGATCACGTGATTGACCATGCACTGATCACTAGGATATAATGCACTGATCACGTGGCTATCATGCACTGATCACGTGGCTGAACATGCACTGTTCACATGGCTGATCACACACCTGTCACGTGACTGATCATGCACTGATCACGTGGCAATCATGCACTGATCACTTGGATGATCATCTCTGCTCACATAACTGATCATGCACACATCACGTGACTATCTTGCACTGCTAACGTGGCTGGTCATGCAATGATCACCTAGCTACCATATACTGGCCACGTGACTGATCATGCACAGAACACGTAAATGATCATGCACTGTTCACGTGACTGATCATGTACTGATCACGTGACTGGTCATGCACTGATCACGTGGCTGATCATCTCTGCTCACATAACTGATCATGCACAGATCACGTAAATGATCATGCACTCTTCACGTGACTGATCATGTACTGATCACGTGACTGGTCATGCACTGAACACTTGGCTATCATGCCCTGCTCACGTGGCTGAACATGCAATATTCACGCAGCTACCATGTACTGGTCACGTGACTGATCATTCACTGATCACGTAATTGATCATGCACTGATCAGCTGACTTATCATGCACTGTTCACGTGACTGATCATGCGCTGATCTCGTGGCTATCATGCACGGCTCACGTGGCTGATCATGCAATGATCACGTAGCTACCATGTACTGGTCACGTGAGTGATCATGCACTGATCTCGTAGTTGATCACGCACTGATCAGCTGACTTATCATGCACTGTTCACGTGACGGATCATGCACTGATTTCGTGGCTATCATGCACGGCTCACGTGGGTGATCATGCAATGATCACGTAGCTACCATGTACTGGTCACGTGACAGATCATGTACTGATCACGTAATTGATCATGCACTGATCACGTGGCTGATCATGCACTGATCACATGACTGATCATGCACTGATCACGTGGCTGATCATGCACTGATCACTTGGCTATCATGCACGGCTCACGTGGGTGATCATGCAATGTTCACGTAGCAATCATGTACTGGTCACCTGACTGATCATGCACTGATCACGTAATTGATCCTGCACTGACAACGTGGCTCATCATGCACTGATCACGTGACTGTTCACGCACTGATCACTTGACTGATCATGCACTTATCACTTGGCTATAATGCCCTGATTACATGGCTGATCATACACTTTTCACGTGCCTGGTCATGCACAGATCACGTGACTAATCATGAACTGATCACGTGGCTATAATTCACTGATTACGTGGATATCAGGCACTGATTACGTGCCTGTCAGGCACAGATCACGTGACTAATCATGAAGTGATCACGTAGGTATCATGAACTGATCACGTGGCTGATCATGCACTGATCACGTGACTGATCATGTACTGATCACGTCGCTGATCATGCACTGATCACGTGGCTATCATGCACTGCTCACGTGGCTGATCATGCAAAGATCACGCAGCTACCATGTACTGGTCACATGACTGATCATGCACTGATCACGTAATTGATCATGCACTGATCACCTGGCTTATCATGCATTGATTATGTGACTCATCATGTGCTGATCATGTTTGCTGTCATACACTGATCATGTGCCTCTGAAGGCAATGAACAAAGAGCTGAGTAGGCAGGAAACAGTCAGCAGGCAATAATCATGGAACTCAGCTCTGAGAAATCATGCTGCTCAGCTGGCAATAATCAAGTAGATGACCAGGCAGGAATTATGCAGCACAGGTGGCAATTTTCAAGGAGATGACAGGCAGGATTCGTACAGCTCAGCTGGCAATTGTCAAGCAGATGAGCAGTCAGTAATCACGAAGCTCAGCAGGCCCTGATCACGTGACTGAGCATGCACTGTTCACGTCGCTGATCACACACCTATCACGTGAATGATCATGCACAGATCACGTGATTGCGCATGCACTGATCACGTAATTGTATGCAGTGATCACGTGGCTATCATGCACTGATGACGTGGCTGATCATGCACTGATCATGTGACTGATCATGAAATGATCATGTAGCTATCTTGCACTGTTCACTTGGCTGATCATACACTCATCACGGGACTGATCGTGCACTGATTGCGGCGCTGTCATGCATTGAATAAATGACTCCACATGCACTGATCACGTGGATGATCATGCACTGATCACGTGACTGACCATGCACTGATCACGTGACTGATCATGCACTGATCACGTGGTTATCATGCAGTGATCATTTGGCTGTTCATAAACTGATCATATGCCTGGTCATGCACTTATCATGTGGCTGATCATGCACTGATCACGTGATTGATCATGCACTGATCACGTGGCTATCATGCACTGATCACGTGGCTATCATGAACAGATCAGGTGGCTGATCATGCAATGATCACGTAGCTACCATGTACTGGTCACGTGACTGATCATGTACTGATCACGTGGCTGATCATGCACTGATCACGTGACTGATCATGCACTGATCACGTGGCTGATCATGAACTGATCACGTGACTAATCATGAACTGATCACGTAGCTATCATGCACTGATCACCTGGCTGATCATGCAATGATCACGTGGCTGATCATGCACTGATACCTTGACTGAGCATGGACTGATCACATCACTATCATGTAGTGATCACGTGACTTAATGGCACTGACCATGTGACTGATCATGCGCTGATCATGTTTGCTATCATACACTGATCATGTGCCTCTGGAGGCAATGAACAAAGAGCTGAGTAGGCAGGAATCAGCCAGCAGGCTATAATCATGGGACTCAGCTGTGAGGAATCACGCAGCTCAGCTGGCAATTGTCAAGCAGATGAGCCGACAGGAATCACGCAGCTCAGATGGCAATTGTCATGCAGATGAGCTGGCAGGAATCACGCACCTCAGCAGGCCCTGATCACGTGACTCTGCAGGCACTGATCACGTGGCTGATCAAGTCCAGATCACGTGACTGAGCATGCACCGATCACGTGGCTATCATGCACTGATGACGTGAATGCGCATGCACTGATGACGTGGCTGATCGGGCACTGATCACATGGCTCATCATGCACTGATCACTTGTTTATCAGGCAATGATCAGTGACGGACAGGCGCTGATCATGGGACTGTGCACGCACTGATCACCTGGCTATCATGCACTGATCACGTGACTGCGCATGCACTGATGACGTGGCTGTTCGGGCACTGATCACGTGTTTATCAGGCAATGATCAGTGACTGACAGGCTCTGTTCATGGGACTGTGCACGCACTGATCACGTGGCTATCATGCACTGATCACGTGACTGCGCATGCACTGATGACGTGGCTGTTCGGGCACTGATCACGTGTTTATCAGGCAGTGATCAGTGACTGACAGGCGCTGATCAGGGGACTGTGCACGCACTGATCAGGTGTCTGATCAGGAACTGACCACCTGACCGTGCATGCAGTGATCACGTGGCTGGTCGTTCACTGATCACGTGTTTATCATACGGTGATCACGTGACTGAGAGGCGCTGATCACGTGACTGTGCCGTCAGTGATCACGTGGCTGAGCAGGCACTGATATCGTGACTGAGCATGCACTGATCATGTGCCGGGAGCCGGGGAGGCATTCCACTCTGGACAAAGGTCATGAGGAAGGAGGCTCAGCATACGCAAATGCGGGATCGAGCCTCAGGAGTCCACCCGGATATTCTCGAGCATCTCCCCCCCAAAAACACCAGAGTCTGCCTACTGTATTGCTTTGTGCTCTCACCTCTGATTTCACTGGGGGCTGTCCCCCACCACCATCTCGCTCTCTCTGTCAAAGAGTTAACTTACAGCTCCAATTCATAAAGTTCCTGGTCATTCTTCCCTTTAACTTCCAGCTGAGTCTCCATCTGGAGCGCAGAACCCACCACGCTTACTAATTATGCCTGGGCTGCTAAGACCCACTCGAGAAGGTGTCTAGGGTGAGGCAACTTTCGCTATTCGAGACGGCACCTGTGGCCTACGTAAGTGGTGCAAATTTCTTGTCTTGAAGTTTGATTGGTCTTCCGCGTAAACCAAGCTACTCAGTCTCTTTTCTCCACCGAATTTTCCTACTGAGCTCTCCTCATACTATTATTCTTGACATCTCTGATTAGCATATAAATAGTCGCCTAGGCCATCTCTCCTTCGAATACCCTGGATCAGTTGGGGCTGGTCCCCGGCAGGTGGCGACCGAACAGGGACCTCAGGAGGTGATACTCAAAGAGCTGAGCAGACACGAACCACGCAATCAGCAGGCAATAAGCATGGAGCTCAGCAGTGACGAATCATGCTGCTCAACTGGCAATAATCAAGCACGTGACCAGGCAGGAATCACGCAGCTCAGCTGGCAATTGTCAAGAAGATGAGCCGACAGGAATCACGCAGCACAGATGGCAATTGTCAAGCAGATGAGTCGACAGGAATCACGCAGCTCAGATGGCAATTGTTATGCAGATGAGCCGGCAGGAATCACGCAGCTCAGCAGACCCTGATCACGTGATTCTGAAGGCACTGATCACGTGGCTGATCAAGTACAGATCACATGACTAAGCATGCACTGATCACGTGGCTATCATGCACTGATGACGTGACTGCGCATGCACTGTTGACGTGGCTGATCAGGCACTGATCACATGGCTCATCATGCACTGATCACGTGTTTATCAGGCAATGATCAGTGACTGACAGGCGCTGATCATGGGACTGTGCACGCACTGATCACGTGGCTATCATGCACTGATCACGTGACTACACATGCATTGATGATGTGGCTGTTCGGGCAATGATCACGTGTTTATCAGGCAGTGATCAGTGACTGACAGGCGCTGATCAGGGGACTGTGCACGCACTGATCAGGTGGCTGATCAGGAACTGACCACCTGACTGCGCATGCAGTGATCACGTGGCTGGTCGTTCACTGATCACGTGTTTATCCTACGGTGATCACGTGACTGAGAGGTGCTGATCACGTGACTGTGCCGTCAGTGATCACGTGGCTGAGCACCCACTGATACCGTGACTGAGCATGCACTGATCATGTGCCGGGAGCCGGGGAGGCATTCCACTCTGGACAAAGGTCATGAGGAAGGAGGCTCGGCATACGCAAATGCGGGATCGAGCCTCAGGAGTCCACCCGGATATTCTCGAGCATCTCCCCCCCCCAAAAAACCAGATTCTGCCTACTGTATTGCTTTGTGCTCTCACCTCTGATTTCACTGGGGGCTGTCCCCCACCACCATCTCGCTCTCTCTGTCAAAGAGTTAACTTACAGCTCCAATTCATAAAGTTCCTTGTCATTCTTCCCTTTAACTTCCAGCTGAGTCTCCATCTGGAGCGCGGAACCCACCACGCTTACTAATTATGCCTGGGCTGCTAAGACCCACTCGAGAAGGTGTCTAGGGTGAGGCACCTTTCGCTATTCGAGAGGGCGCCTGCGGCCTACGTAAGTGGTGCAAACTTCTTGTCTTGAAGTTTGATTGGTCTTCCGCGTAAACCAAGCTACTCAGTCTCTTTCTTCCCCGAATTTTCCTACAGAGCTCTCCTCATACTATTATTCTTGACATCTCTGATTAGCATATAAATAGTCGCCTAGGCCATCTCTCCTTCGAATACCCTGGATCAGTTGGGGCTGGTCCCCGGCAGGTGGCGACCGAACAGGGACCTCAGGAGGCGATACTCAAAGAGCTGAGCAGACACGAACCACGCAATCAGCAGGCAATAAGCATGGAGCTCAGCAGTGACGAATCATGCTGCTCAACTGGCAATAATCAAGCCCGTGACCAGGCAGGAATCACGCAGCTCAGCTGGCAATTGTCAAGCAGATGAGCCGACAGGAATCACGCAGCTCAGATGGCAATTGTCAAGCAGATGAGCCGACAGGAATCACGCAGCTCAGATGGCAATTGTCATGCAGATGAGCCGGCAGGAATCACGCAGCTCAGCAGGCCCTGATCACGTGACTCTGCAGGCACTGATCACGTGGCTGATCAAATCCAGATCACGTGACTGAGCATGCACTGATCACGTGGCTATCATGCACTGATCACGTGACTGCGCATGCACTGATGACGTGGCTGATCAGGAACTGATCACATGGCTCATCATGCACTGATCACGTGTTTATCAGGCAATGATCAGTGACTGACAGGCGCTGATCAGGGGACTGTGCACGCACTGATCAGGTGGCTGATCAGGAACTGACCACCTGACTGCACATGCAGTGATCACGTGGCTGGTCGTTCACTGATCACGTGTTTATCCTACGGTGATCACGTGACTGAGAGGCGCTGATCACGTGAATGTGCCGTCAGTGATCACGTGGCTGAGCACGCACTGATACCGTGACTGAGCATGCACTGATCATGTGCCGGGAGCCGGGGAGGCATTCCACTCTGGACAAAGGTCATGAGGAAGGAGGCTCGGCATACGCAAATGCGGGATCGAGCCTCAGGAGTACACCCGGATATTCTCGAGCATCTCCCCCCCAAAAAAACCAGAGTCTGCCTACTGTATTGCTTTGTGCTCTCACCTCTGATTTCACTGGGGGCTGTCCCCCACCACCATCTCGCTCTCTCTGTCAAAGAGTTAACTTACAGCTCCAATTCATAAAGTTCCTTGTCATTCTTCCCTTTAACTTCCAGCTGAGTCTCCATCTGGAGCGCGGAAACCACCACACTTACTAATTATGCCTGGGCTGCTAAGACCCACTCCAGAAGGTGTCTAGGGTGAGGCAACTTTCGCTATTCGAGAGGGCACCTGCGGCCTACGTAAGTGGTGCAAACTTCTTGTCTTGAAGTTTGATTGGTCTTCCGCGTAAACCAAGCTACTCAGTCTCTTATCTCCACCGAATTTTCCTACTGAGCTCTCCTCATATTATTATTCTTGACATCTCTGAATTGCATATAAATAGTCGCCTAGGCCATCTCTCCTTCTAATACCCTGGATCAGTTGGGGCTGGTCCCCGGCAGGTGGCGACCGAACAGGGACCTCAGGAGGCGATACTCAAAGAGCTGAGCAGACATGAACCACGCAATCAGCAGGCAATAAGCATGGAGCTCAGCAGTGACGAATCATGCTGCTCAACTGGCAATAATCAAGCACGTGACCAGGCAGGAATCACGCAGCTCAGCTGGCAATTGTCAAGCAGATGAGCCGACAGGAATCAAGCAGCTCAGATGGCAATTGTAAAGCAGATGAGCCGACAGGAATAACGCAGCTCAGATAGCAATTGTTATGCAGATGAGCCGGCAGGAATCACGCAGCTCAGCAGACCCTGATCACGTGATTCTGAAGGCACTGATCACGTGGCTGATCAAGTCCAGATCACGTGACTGAGCATGCACTGATCACGTGGCTATCATGCTCTGATGACGTGACTGCGCATGCACTGATGACGTGGCTGATCAGGCACTGATCACATGGCTCATCATGCACTGATCACGTGTTTATCAGGCAATGATCAGTGACTGACAGGCGCTGATCATGGGACTGTGCACGCACTGATCACGTGGCTATCATGCACTGATCACGTGACTGCGCATGCACTGATGACGTGGCTGTTTGGGCACTGATCACGTGTTTATCAGGCAGTGATCAGTGACTGACAGGCGCTGATCATGGGACTGTGCACGCACTGATCACGTGGCTATCATGCACTGATCACGTGACTGCGCATGCACTGATGACGTGGCTGTTCGGGCAATGATCACGTGTTTATCAGGCAGTGATCAGTGACTGACAGGCGCTGATCAGGGGACTGTGCACGCACTGATCAGGTGGCTGATCAGGAAATGACCACCTGACTGCGCATGCAGTGATCACGTGGCTGGTCGTTCACTGATCACGTGTTTATCCTACGGTGATCACGTGACTGAGAGGCGCTGATCACGTGACTGTGCCGTCAGTGATCACGTGGCTGAGCACGCACTGATACCGTGACTGAGCATGCACTGATCATGTGCTGGGAGCCGGGGAGGCATTCCTCTCTGGACAAAGGTCATGAGGAAGGAGGCTCGGCATACGCAAATGCGGGATCGAGCCTCAGGAGTCCACCCGGATATTCTCGAGCATCTCCCCCCCAGAAAAACCGGAGTCTGCCTACTCTATTGCTTTGTGCTCTCACCTCTGATTTCACTGGGGGCTGTCCCCCACCACCATCTCGCTCTCTCTTTCAAAGAGTTAACTTACAGCTCCAATTCATGAAGTTCCTTGTCATTCTTCCCTTTAACTTTCAGCTGAGTCTCCATCTGGAGCGCGGAACCCACCACGCTTACTAATTATGCCTGGGCTGCTAAGACCCACTCGAGAAGGTGTCTAGGGTGAGGCACCTTTAGCTATTCGAGAGGGCGCCTGCGGCCTACGTAAGTGGTGCAAACTTCTTGTCTTGAAGTTTGATTGGTCTTCCGCGTAAACCAAGCTACTCAGTCTCTTTTCTCCACCGAATTTTCCTACTGAGCTCTCCTCATACTATTATTCTTGACATCTCTGATTAGCATATAAATAGTCGCCTAGGCCATCTCTCCTTCGAATACCCTGGATCAGTTGGGGCTGGTCCCCGGCAGGTGGCGACCGAACAGGGACCTCAGGAGGCGATACTCAAAGAGCTGGGCAGACACGAACCACGCAATCAGCAGGCAATAAGCATGGAGCTCAGCAGTGACGAATCATGCTGCTCAACTGGCAATAATCAAGCACGTGACCAGGCAGGAATCACGCAGCTCAGCTGGCAATTGTCAAGCAGATGAGCCGACAGGAATCACGCAGCTCAGATGGCAATTGTCAAGCAGATGAGCCGACAGGAATAACGCAGCTCAGATAGCAATTGTTATGCAGATGAGCCGGCAGGAATCACGCAGCTCAGCAGACCCTGATCACGTGATTCTGAAGGCACTGATCACATGGCTGATCAAGTCCAGATCACGTGACTGAGCATGCACTGATCACGTGGCTATCATGCACTGATGACGTGACTGCGCATGCACTGATGACGTGGCTGATCAGGCACTGATCACATGGCTCATCATGCACTGATCACGTGTTTATCAGGCAATGATCAGTGACTGACAGGCGCTGATCATGGGACTGTGCACGCACTGATCACGTGGCTATCATGCACTGATCACGTGACTGCGCATGCACTGATGACGTGGCTGTTCGGGCACTGATCAAGTGTTTATCAGGCAGTGATCAGTGACTAACAGGCGCTGATCATGGGACTGTGCACGCACTGATCACGTGGCTATCATGCACTGATCACGTGACTACACATGCATTGATGAGGTGGCTGTTCGGGCAATGATCACGTGTTTATCAGGCAGTGATCAGTGACTGACAGGCGCTGATCAGGGGACTGTGCACGCACTGATCAGGTGGCTGATCAGGAACTGACCACCTGACTGCGCATGCAGTGATCACGTGGCTGGTCGTTCACTGATCACGTGTTTATCCTACGGTGATCACGTGACTGAGAGGCGCTGATCACGTGACTGTGCCGTCAGTGATCACGTGGCTGAGCACGCACTGATACCGTGACTGAGCATGCACTGATCATGTGCCGGGAGCCGGGGAGTCATTCCTCTCTGGACAAAGGTCATGAGGAAGGAGGCTCGGCATACGCAAATGCGGGATCGAGCCTCAGGAGTCCACGCGGATATTCTCGAGCATCTCCCCCCCAGAAAAACCGGAGTCTGCCTACTCTATTGCTTTGTGCTCTCACCTCTGATTTCACTGGGGGCTGTCCCCCACCACCATCTCGCTCTCTCTGTCAAAGAGTTAACTTACAGCTCCAATTCATAAAGTTCCTTGTCATTCTTCCCTTTAACTTCCAGCTGAGTCTCCATCTGGAGCGCGGAACCCACCACGCTTACTAATTATGCCTGGGCTGCTAAGACCCACTCGAGAAGGTGTCTAGGGTGAGGCACCTTTCGCTATTCGAGAGGGCACCTGCGGCCTACGTAAGTGGTGCAAACTTCTTGTCTTGAAGTTTGATTGGTCTTCGGCGTAAACCAAGCTACTCAGTCTCTTTTCTCCACCGAATTTTCCTACTGAGCTCTCCTCATACTATTATTCTTGACATCTCTGATTAGCATATAAATAGTCGCCTAGGCCATCTCTCCTTCGAATACCCTGGATCAGTTGGGGCTGGTCCCCGGCAGGTGGTGACCGAAGAGGGACCTCAGGAGGCGATACTCAAAGAGCTGAGCAGACACGAACCACGCAATCAGCAGGCAATAAGCATGGAGCTCAGCAGTGACGAATCATGCTGCTCAACTGGCAATAATCAAGCACGTGACCAGGCAGGAATCACGCAGCTCAGCTGGCAATGGTCAAGCAGATGAGCCGACAGGAATCACGCAGCTCAGATGGCAATTGTCAAGCAGATGAGCCGACAGGAATAACGCAGCTCAGATAGCAATTGTTATGCAGATGAGCCGGCAGGAATCACGCAGCTCAGCAGACCCTGATCACGTGATTCTGAAGGCACTGATCACGTGGCTGATCAAGTCCAGATCACGTGACTGGGCATGCACTGATCACGTAGCTATCATGCACTGATGACGTGACTGTGCATGCACTGATGACGTGGCTGATCAGGCACTGATCACATGGCTCATCATGCACTGATCACGTGTTTATCAGGCAATGATCAGTGACTGACAGGCGCTGATCATGGGACTGTGCACGCACTGATCACGTGGCTATCATGCACTGATCAAGTGACTGCGCATGCACTGATGACGTGGCTGTTCGGCACTGATCACGTGTTTATCAGGCACTGATCAGTGACTGAAAGGCGCTGATCATGGGACTGTCACGCACTGATCACGTGGCTATCATGCACTGATCACGTGTTTATCAGGCATGATCAGTGACTGACAGGCTCTGATCATGGGACTGTGCACGCACTAATCACGTGGCTATCATGCACTGATCACGTGACTGCGCATGCACTGATGACGTGGCTGTTCGGGCACTGAGCACGTGTTTATCAGGCAGTGATCAGTGACTGACAGGCGCTGATCAGGGGACTGTGCACGAACTGATCAGGTGGCTGATCAGGAACTGACCACCTGACTGCGCATGCAGTGATCACGTGGCTGGTCGTTCACTGATCACGTGTTTATCCTACGGTGATCACGTGACTGAGAGGCGCTGATCACGTGACTGTGCCGTCAGTGATCACGTGGCTGAGCACGCACTGATATCGTGACTGAGCATGCACTGATCATGTGCCGGGAGCCGGGGAGGCATTCCACTCTGGACAAAGGTCATGAGGAAGGAGGCTCGGCATACGCAAATGCGGGATCGAGCCTCAGGAGTCCACCCGGATATTCTCGAGCATCTCCCCCCCAAAAAAACCAGAGTCTGCCTACTGTATTGCTTTGTGCTCTCACCTCTGATTTCACTGGGGGCTGTCCCCCACCACCATCTCTCTCTCTCTGTCAAAGAGTTAACTTACAGCTCCAATTCATAAAGTTCCTTGTCATTCTTCCCTTTAACTTCCAGCTGAGTCTCCATCTTGAGCGCGGAACCCACCACGCTTACTAATTATGCCTGGGCTGCTAAGACCCACTCGAGAAGGTGTCTAGGGTGAGGCACCTTTCGCTATTCGAGAGGGCGCCTGCGGCCTACGTAAGTGGTGCAAACTTCTTGTCTTGAAGTTTGATTGGTCTTCGGCGTAAACCAAGCTACTCAGTCTCTTTTCTCCACCGAATTTTCCTACTGAGCTCTCCTCATACTATTACTCTTGACATCTCTGATTAGCATATAAATAGTTGCCTAGGCCATCTCTCCTTCGAATACCCTGGATCAGTTGGGGCTGGTCCCCGGCAGGTGGCGACCGAACAGGGACCTCAGGAGGCGATACTCAAAGAGCTGAGCAGACACGAACCACGCAATCAGCAGGCAATAAGCATGGAGCTCAGCAGTGACGAATCATGCTGCTCAACTGGCAATAATCAAGCCCGTGACCAGGCAGGAATCACGCAGCTCAGCTGGCAATTGTCAAGCAGATGAGCCGACAGGAATCACGCAGCTCAGATGGCAATTGTCATGCAGATGAGCCGGCAGGAATCACGCAGCTCAGAAGGCAATTGTCATGCAGATGAGCCGGCAGGAATCACGCAGCTCAGCAGGCACTGATCACGTGACTCTGCATGCACTGATCACGTGGCTGATCAAGGCCAGATCACGTGACTGATCATGCACTGATCACGTGGCTATCATGCACTGATCACGTGACTGCGCATGCACTGATCACGTGGCTGATCATGCACTGATCACGTGGCTGATCATGCACTGATCACGTGTTTATCAGGCAGTGATCAGTGACTGACAGGCGCTGATCAGGGGACTGTGCACGCACTGATCAGGTGGCTGATCAGGAACTGACCACCTGACTGCACATGCAGTGATCACGTGGCTGGTCGTTCACTGATCACGTGTTTATCATACGGTGATCACGTGACTGAGAGGCGCTGATCACGTGAATGTGCCGTCAGTGATCACGTGGCTGAGCACGCACTGATATCGTGACTGAGCATGCACTGATCATGTGCCGGGAGCCGGGGAGGCATTCCACTCTGGACAAAGGTCATGAGGAAGGAGGCTCGGCATACGCAAATTCGGGATCGAGCCTCAGGAGTACACCCAGATATTCTCGAGCATCTCCCCCCCCAAAAAACCAGAGTCTGCCTACTGTATTGCTTTGTGCTCTCACCTCTGATTTCACTGGGGGCTGTCCCCCACCACCATCTCGCTCTCTCTGTCAAAGAGTTAACTTACAGCTCCAATTCATAAACTTCCTTGTCATTCTTCCCTTTAACTTCCAGCTGAGTCTCCATCTGGAGCGCGGAACCCACCACGCTTACTAATTATGCCTGGGCTGCTAAGACCCACTCCAGAAGGTGTCTAGGGTGAGGCAACTTTCGCTATTCGAGAGGGCACCTGCGGCCTACGTAAGTGGTGCAAACTTCTTGTCTTGAAGTTTGATTGGTCTTCCGCGTAAACCAAGCTACTCAGTCTCTTTTCTCCACCGAATTTTCCTACTGAGCTCTCCTCATATTATTATTCTTGACATCTCTGAATAGCATATAAATAGTCGCCTAGGCCATCTCTCCTTCGATTACCCTGGATCAGTTGGGGCTGGTCCCCGGCAGGTGGCGACCGAACAGGGACCTCAGGAGGCAATACTCAAAGAGCTGAGCAGACACGAACCACGCAATCAGCAGGCAATAAGCATGGAGCTCAGCAGTGACGAATCATGCTGCTCAACTGGCAATAATCAAGCACGTGACCAGGCAGGAATCACGCAGCTCAGCTGGCAATTGTCAAGCAGATGAGCCGACAGGAATCACGCAGCTCAGCTGGCAATTGTCAAGCAGATGAGCCGACAGGAATCACGCAGCTCAGATAGCAATTGTTATGCAGATGAGCCGGCAGGAATCACGCAGCTCAGCAGGCCCTGATCACGTGATTCTGCAGGCACTGATCACGTGGCTGATCAAGTCCAGATCACGTGACTGAGCATGCACTGATCACGTGGCTATCATGCTCTGATGACGTGACTGCGCATGCACTGATGACGTGGCTGATCAGGCACTGATCACATGGCTCATCATGCACTGATCACGTGTTTATCAGGCAATGATCAGTGACTGACAGGCGCTGATCATGGGACTGTGCACGCACTGATCACGTGGCTATCATGCACTGATCACGTGACTGCGCATGCACTGATGACGTGGCTGTTTGGGCACTGATCACGTGTTTATCAGGCAGTGATCAGTGACTGACAGGCGCTGATCATGGGACTGTGCACGCACTGATCACGTGGCTATCATGCACTGATCACGTGACTACACATGCACTGATGACGTTGCTGTTCGGGCACTGATCACGTGTTTATCAGGCAGTGATCAGTGACTGACAGGCGCTGATCAGGGGACTGTGCACGCACTGATCAGGTGGCTGATCAGGAACTGACCACCTGACTGCGCATGCAGTGATCACGTGGCTGGTCGTTCACTGATCACGTGTTTATCCTACGGTGATCACGTGACTGAGAGGCGCTGATCACGTGACTGTGCCGTCAGTGATCACGTGGCTGAGCACGCACTGATATCGTGACTGAGCATGCACTGATCATGTGCCGGGAGCCGGGGAGGCATTCCTCTCTGGACAAAGGTCATGAGGAAGGAGGCTCGGCATACGCAAATGCGGGATCGAGCCTCAGGAGTCCACCCGGATATTCTCGAGCATCTCCCCCCCAGAAAAACCGGAGTCTGCCTACTCTATTGCTTTGTGCTCTCACCTCTGATTTCACTGGGGGCTGTCCCCCACCACCATCTCGCTCTCTCTTTCAAAGAGTTAACTTACAGCTCCAATTCATAAAGTTCCTTGTCATTCTTCCCTTTAACTTCCAGCTGAGTCTCCATCTGGAGCGCGGAACCCACCACGCTTACTAATTATGCCTGGGCTGCTAAGACCCACTCGAGAAGGTGTCTAGGGTGAGGCACCTTTCGCTATTCGAGAGGGCACCTGCGGCCTACGTAAGTGGTGCAAACTTCTTGTCTTGAAGTTTGATTGGTCTTCCGCGTAAACCAAGCTACTCAGTCTCTTTTCTCCACCGAATTTTCCTACTGAGCTCTCCTCATACTATTATTCTTGACATCTCTGATTAGCATATAAATAGTCGCCTAGGCCATCTCTCCTTCGAATACCCTGGATCAGTTGGGGCTGGTCCCCGGCAGGTGGCGACCGAACAGGGACCTCAGGAGGCGATACTCAAAGAGCTGAGCAGACACGAACCACGCAATCAGCAGGCAATAAGCATGGAGCTCAGCAGTGACGAATCATGCTGCTCAACTGGCAATAATCAAGCACGTGACCAGGCAGGAATCACGCAGCTCAGCTGGCAATTGTCAAGCAGATGAGCCGACAGGAATCACGCAGCTCAGATGGCAATTGTCAAGCAGATGAGCCGACAGGAATCACGCAGCTCAGATAGCAATTGTCATGCAGATGAGCCGGCAGGAATCACGCAGCTCAGCAGGCCCTGATCACGTGATTCTGCAGGCACTGATCACGTGGCTGATCAAGTCCAGATCACGTGACTGAGCATGCACTGATCACGTGGCTATCATGCACTGATGACGTGACTGCGCATGCACTGATGACGTGGCTGATCAGGCACTGATCACATGGCTCATCATGCACTGATCACGTGTTTATCAGGTAATGATCAGTGACTGACAGGCGCTGATCATGGGACTGTGCACGCACTGATCACGTGGCTATCATGCACTGATCACGTGACTGCGCATGCACTGATGACGTGGCTGTTCGGGCACTGATCACGTGTTTATCAGGCAGTGATCAGTGACTGACAGGCGCTGATCATGGGACTGTGCACGCACTGATCACGTGGCTATCATGCACTGATCACGTGACTGCATGCACTGATGACGTGGCTGTTCGGGCAATGATCACGTGTTTATCAGGCAGTGATCAGTGACTGACAGGCGCTGATCAGGGGACTGTGCCCGCACTGATCAGGTGGCTGATCAGGAACTGACCACCTGACTGCGCATGCAGTGATCACGTGGCTGGTCGTTCACTGATCACGTGTTTATCCTACGGTGATCACGTGACTGAGAGGCGCTGATCACGTGACTGTGCCGTCAGTGATCACGTGGCTGAGCACGCACTGATATCGTGACTGAGCATGCACTGATCATGTGCCGGGAGCCGGGGAGGCATTCCTCTCTGGACAAAGGTCATGAGGAAGGAGGCTCGGCATACACAAATGCGGGATCGAGCCTCAGGAGTCCACGCGGATATTCTCGAGCATCTCCCCCCAAAAAACCGGAGTCTGCCTACTCTATTGCTTTGTGCTCTCACCTCTGATTTCACTGGGGGCTGTCCCCCACCACCATCTCGCTCTCTCTGTCAAAGAGTTAACTTAAAGCTCCAATTCATAAAGTTCCTTGTCATTCTTCCCTTTAACTTCCAGCTGAGTCTCCATCTAGAGCGCGGAACCCACCACGCTTACTAATTATGCCTGGGCTGCTAAGACCCACTCGAGAAGGTGTCTAGGGTGAGGCACCTTTCGCTATTCGAGAGGGCACCTGCGGCCTACGTAAGTGGTGCAAACTTCTTGTCTTGAAATTTGATTGGTCTTCCGCGTAAACCAAGCTACTCAGTCTCTTTTCTCCACCGAATTTTCCTACTGAGCTCTCCTCATACTATTATTCTTGACATCTCTGATTAGCATATAAATAGTCGCCTAGGCCATCTCTCCTTCGAATACCCTGGATCAGTTGGGGCTGGTCCCCGGCAGGTGGTGACCGAACAGGGACCTCAGGAGGCAATACTCAAAGAGCTGAGCAGACACGAACCACGCAATCAGCAGGCAATAAGCATGGAGCTCAGCAGTGACGAATCATGCTGCTCAACTGGCAATAATCAAGCACGTGACCAGGCAGGAATCACGCAGCTCAGCTGGCAATGGTCAAGCAGATGAGCCGACAGGAATCACGCAGCTCAGCTGGCAATTATCAAGCAGATGAGCCGACAGGAATCACGCAGCTCAGCTGGCAATTGTCATGCAGATGAGCTGGCAGGAATCACGCAGCTCAGCAGGCCCTGATCACGTGACTCTGCAGGCACTGATCACGTGGCTGATCAAGTCCAGATCACGTGACTGAGCATGCACTGATCTCGTGGCTATCATTCACTGATGACGTGACTGCCCATGCACTGATGACGTGGCTGATCAGGCACTGATCACATGGCTCATCATGCACTGATCACGTGTTTATCAGGCAATGATCATTGACTGACAGGCTCTGATCATGGGACTGTGCACGCACTAATCACGTGGCTATCATGCACTGATCACGTGACTGCGCATGCACTGATGACGTGGCTGTTCGGGCACTGAGCACGTGTTTATCAGGCAGTGATCAGTGACTGACAGGCGCTGATCAGGGGACTGTGCACGCACTGATCAGGTGGCTGATCAGGAACTGACCACCTGACTGCGCATGCAGTGATCACGTGGCTGGTCGTTCACTGATCACGTGTTTATCCTACGGTGATCACGTGACTGAGAGGCGCTGATCACGTGACTGTGCCGTCAGTGATCACGTGGCTGAGCACGCACTGATATCGTGACTGAGCATGCACTGATCATGTGCCGGGAGCCGGGGAGGCATTCCACTCTGGACAAAGGTCATGAGGAAGGAGGCTCGGCTGCGGGATCGAGCCTCAGGAGTCCACCCGGATATTCTCGAGCATCTCCCCCCCAAAAAAACCAGAGTCTGCCTACTGTATTGCTTTGTGCTCTCACCTCTGATTTCACTGGGGGCTGTCCCCCACCACCATCTCTCTCTCTCTGTCAAAGAGTTAACTTACAGCTCCAATTCATAAAGTTCCTTGTCATTCTTCCCTTTAACTTCCAGCTGAGTCTCCATCTTGAGCGCGGAACCCACCACGCTTACTAATTATGCCTGGGCTGCTAAGACCCACTCGAGAAGGTGTCTAGGGTGAGGCAACTTTCGCTATTCGAGAGGGCGCCTACGGCCTACGTAAGTGGTGCAAACTTCTTGTCTTGAAGTTTGATTGTTTTTCCGCGTAAACCAAGTTACTCAGTCTCTTTTCGCCACCGAATTTTCCTACTGAGCTCTCCTCATACTATTACTCTTGACATCTCTGATTAGCATATAAATAGTTGCCTAGGCCATCTCTCCTTCGAATACCCTGGATCAGTTGGGGCTGGTCCCCGGCAGGTGGCGACCGAACAGGGACCTCAGGAGGCGATACTCAAAGAGCTGAGCAGACACGAACCACGCAATCAGCAGGCAATAAGCATGGAGCACAGCAGTGACGAATCATGCTGCTCAACTGGCAATAATCAAGCACGTGACCAGGCAGGAATCACGCAGCTCAGCTGGCAATTGTCAAGCAGATGAGCCGACAGGTATCACGCAGCTCAGATGGCAATTGTCATGCAGATGAGCCGGCAGGAATCACGCAGCTCAGCAGGCCCTGATCACGTGACTCTGCAGGCACTGATCACGTGGCTGATCAAGTCCAGATCACGAGACTGAGCATGCACTGAACACGTGGCTATCATGCACTGATGACGTGACTGCGCATGCACTGATGACGTGGCTGATCAGGCACTGATCACATGGCTCATCATGCACTGATCACGTGTTTATCAGGCAGTGATCAGTGACTGACAGGCGCTGATCACGTGACTGTGCCGTCAGTGATCACGTGGCTGAGCAGGAACTGATATCGTGACTGAGCATGCACTGATCATGTGCCGGGAGCCGGGGAGGCATTCCACTCTGGACAAAGGTCATGAGGAAGGAGGCTCGGCATACGCAAATGCGGGATCGAGCCTCAGGAGTCCACCCGGATATTCTCGAGCATCTCCCCCCCAGAAAAACCGGAGTCTGCCTACTGTATTGCTTTGTGCTCTCACCTCTGATTTCACTGGGGGCTGTCCCCCACCACCATCTCGCTCTCTCTGTCAAAGAGTTAACTTACAGCTGCAATTCATAAAGTTCCTTGTCATTCTTCCCTTTACCTTCCAGCTGAGTCTCCATCTGGAGCGCGGAACCCACCACGCTTACTAATTATGCCTGGGCTGCTAAGACCCACTCGAGAAGGTGTCTAGGGTGAGGCACCTTTCGCTATTCGAGAGGGCACCTGCGGCCTACGTAAGTGGTGCAAACTTCTTGTCTTGAAGTTTGATTGGTCTTCCGCGTAAACCAAGCTACTCAGTCTCTTTTCTCCACCGAATTTTCCTACTGAGCTCTCCTCATACTATTATTCTTGACATCTCTGATTAGCATATAAATAGTCGCCTAGGCCATCTCTCCTTCGAATACCCTGGATCAGTTGGGGCTGGTCCCCGGCAGGTGGCGACTGAACAGGGACCTCAGGAGGCGATACTCAAAGAGCTGAGCAGACACGAACCACGCAATCAGCAGGCAATAAGCATGGAGCTAAGCAGTGACGAATCATGCTGCTCAACTGGCAATAATCAAGCACGTGACCAGGCAGGAATCACGCAGCTCAGCTGGCAATTGTCAAGCAGATGAGCCGACAGGAATCACGCAGCTCAGATGGCAATTGTCAAGCAGATGAGCCGACAGGTATCACGCAGCTCAGATGGCAATTGTCATGCAGATGAGCCGGCAGGAATCACGCAGCTCAGCAGGCCCTGATCACGTGATTCTGCAGGCACTGATCACGTGGCTGATCAAGTCCAGATCACGTGACTGAGCATGCACTGATCACGTGGCTATCATGCACTGATGATGTGACTGCGCATGCACTGATGACCTGGCTGATCAGGCACTGATCACATGGCTAATCATGCACTAATCACGTGTTTATCAGGCAATGATCAGTGACTGACAGGCGCTGATCATGGGACTGTGCACGCACTGATCACGTGGCTATCATGCACTGATCACGTGACTGCGCATGCACTGATGACGTGGCTGTTCGGGCACTGATCACGTGTTTATCAGGCAGTGATCAGTGACTGACAGGCGCTGATCAGGGGACTGTGCACACACTGATCAGGTGGCTGATGAGGAACTGACCACCTGACTGCGCATGCAGTGATCACGTGGCTGGTCGTTCACTGATCACGTGTTTATCATACGTTGATCACGTGACTGAGAGGCGCTGATCACGTGACTGTGCCGTCAGTGATCACGTGGCTGAGCACGCACTGATATCGTGACTGAGCATGCACTGATCATGTGCTGGGAGCCGGGGAGGCATTCCTCTCTGGACAAAGGTCATGAGGAAGGAGGCTCGGCATACGCAAATGCGGGATCGAGCCTCAGGAGTCCACCCGGATATTCTCGAGCATCTCCCCCCAAAAAACCGGAGTCTGCCTACTCTATTGCTTAGTGCTCACACCTCTGATTTCACTGGGGGCTGTCCCCCACCACCATCTCGCTCTCTCTGTCAAAGAGTTAACTTACAGCTCCAATTCATAAAGTTCCTTGTCATTCTTCCCTTTAACTTCAAGCTGAGTCTCCATCTGGAGCGCGAAACCCACCACGCTTACTAATTATGCCTGGGGTGCTAAGACCCACTCGAGAAGGTGTCTAGGGTGAGGCACCTTTCGCTATTCGAGAGGGCACCTGCGGCCTACGTAAGTGGTGCAAACTTCTTGTCTTGAAGTTTGATTGGTCTTCCGCGTAAACCAAGCTACTTAGTCTCTTTTCTCCACCGAATTTTCCTACTAAGCTCTCCTCATACTATTATTCTTGACATCTCTGATTAGCACATAAATAGTCGCCTAGGCCATCTCTCCTTCGAATACCCTGGATCAGTTGGGGCTGGTCCCCGGCAGGTGGCGACCGAACAGGGACCTCAGGAGGCGATACTCAAAGAGCTGAGCAGACACGAACCACGCAATCAGCAGGCAATAAGCATGGAGCTCAGCAGTGACGAATCATGCTGCTCAACTGGCAATAATCAAGCACGTGACCAGGCAGGAATCCCGCAGCTCAGCTGGCAATTGTCAAGCAGATGAGCCGACAGGAATCACGCAGCTCAGCTGGCAATTGTCAAGCAGATGAGCCGACAGGAATCACGCAGCTCAGATAGCAATTGTCATGCAGATGAGCCGGCAGGAATCACGCAGCTCAGCAGGCCCTGATCACGTAATTCTGCAGGCACTGATCACGTGGCTGATCAAGTCCAGATCACGTGACTGAGCATGCACTGATCACGTGGCTATCATGCACTGATGACGTGACTGAGCATGCACTGATGACGTGGCTGATCAGGCACTGATCACATGGCTCATCATGCACTGATCACGTGTTTATCAGGCAATGATCAGTGACTGACAGGCGCTGATCATGGGACTGTGCATGCACTGATCACGTGGCTATCATGCACTGATCACGTGACTGCGCATGCACTGATGACGTGGCTGTTCGGGCACTGATCAAGTGTTTATCAGGCAGTGATCAGTGACTGACAGGCGCTGATCATGGGACTGTGCACGCACTGATCACGTGGCTATCATGCACTGATCACGTGACTGCGCATCCACTGATGACGTGGCTGTTCGGGCAATGATCACGTGTTTATCAGGCAGTGATCAGTGACTGACAGGCGCTGATCAGGGGACTGTGCACGCACTGATCAGGTGGCTGATCAGGAACTGACCACCTGACTGCGCATGCAGTGATCACGTGGCTGGTCGTTCACTGATCACGTGTTTATCCTACGGTGATCACGTGACTGAGAGGCGCTGATCACGTGACTGTGCCGTCAGTGATCATGTGGCTGAGCAGGCACTGATACCGTGACTGAGCATGCACTGATCATGTGCCGGGAGCCGGGGAGGCATTCCACTCTGGACAAAGGTCATGAGGAAGGAGGCTCGGCATACGCAAATGCGGGATCGAGCCTCAGGAGTCCACCCTGATATTCTCGAGCATCTCCCCCCCAAAAAAACCAGAGTCTGCCTACTGTATTGCTTTGTGCTCTCACCTCTGATTTCACTGGGGGCTGTCCCCCACCACCATCTCGCTCTCTCTGTCAAAGAGTTAACTTACAGCTCCAATTCATAAAGTTCCTTGTCATTCTTCCCTTTAACTTCCAGCTGAGTCTCCATCTGGACCGCGGAACCCACCACGCTTACTAATTATGCCTGGGCTGCTAAGACCCACTCCAGAAGGTGTCTAGGGTGAGGCACCTTTCGCTATTCGAGAGGGCACCTGCGGCCTACGTAAGTGGTGCAAACTTCTTGTCTTGAAGTTTGATTGGTCTTCCGCGTAAACCAAGCTACTCAGTCTCTTTTCTCCACCGAATTTTCCTACTGAGCTCTCCTCATAGTATTATTCTTGACATCTCTGATTAGCATATAAATAGTCGCCTAGGCCATCTCTCCTTCGAATACCCTGGATCAGTTGGGGCTGGTCCCCGGCAGGTGGCGACCAAACAGGGACCTCAGGAGGCGATACTCAAAGAGCTGAGCAGACACGAACCACGCAATCAGCAGGCAATAAGCATGGAGCACAGCAGTGACGAATCATGCTGCTCAACTGGCAATAATCAAGCACGTGACCAGGCAGGAATCACGCAGCTCAGCTGACAATTGTCAAGCAGATGAGCCGACAGGAATCACGCAGCTCAGCTGGCAATTGTCATGCAGATGAGCCGGCAGGAATCACGCAGCTCAGCAGGCCCTGATCACGTGACTCTGCAGGCACTGATCACGTGGCTGATCAAGTCCAGATCACGTGACTGAGCATGCACTGATCACGTGGCTATCATGCACTGATGACGTGACTGCCCATGCACTGATGACGTGGCTGATCAGGCACTGATCACATGGCTCATGATGCACTGATCACGTGTTTATCAGGCAATGATCATTGACTGACAGGCTCTGATCATGGGACTGTGCACGCACTGATCACGTAGCTATCATGCACTGATCACGTGACTGCGCATGCACTGATGACGTGGCTGTTCGGGCACTGATCACGTGTTTATCAGGCAGTGATCAGTGACTGACAGGCGCTGATCAGGGGACTGTGCACGCATTGATCAGGTGGCTGATCAGGAACTGACCACCTGACTGCGCATGCAGTGATCACGTGGCTGGTCGTTCACTGATCACGTGTTTATCATACGGTGATCACGTGACTGAGAGGCGCTGATCACGTGACTGTGCCGTCAGTGATCACGTGGCTGAGCAGGCACTGATACCATGACTGAGCATGCACTGATTATGTGCCGGGAGCCGGGGAGGCATTCCACTCTGGACAAAGGTCATGAGGAAGGAGGCTCGGCATACGCAAATGCGGGATCGAGCCTCAGGAGTCCACCCGGATATTCTCGAGCATCTCCCCCAAAAAAACCGGAGTCTGCCTACTCTATTGCTTTGTGCTCTCACCTCTGATTTCACTGGGGGCTGTCCCCCACCACCATCTCGCTCTCTCTGTCAAAGAGTTAACTTACAGCTCCAATTCATAAAGTTCCTTGTCATTCTTCCCTTTAACTTCCAGCTGAGTCTCCATCTGGAGCGCGGAACCCACCACGCTTACTAATTATGCCTGGGCTGCTAAGACCCACTCGAGAAGGTGTCTAGGGTGAGGCACCTTTCGCTATTCCAGAGGGCGCCTGCGGCCTACGTAAGTGGTGCAAAATTCTTGTCTTGAAGTTTGATTGGTGTTCCGCGTAAACCAAGCTACTCAGTCTCTTTTCTCCACCGAATTTTCCTACTGAGCTCTCCTCATACTATTATTCTTGACATCTCTGATTAGCATATAAATAGTCGCCTAGGCCATCTCTCCTTCGAATACCCTGGATCAGTTGGGGCTGGTCCCCAGCAGGTGGCGACCGAACAGGGACCTCAGGAGGCGATACTCAAAGAGCTGAGCAGACACGAACCACGCAATCAGCAGGCAATAAGCATGGAGCTCAGCAGTGACGAATCATGCTGCTCAACTGGCAATAATCAAGCACGTGACCAGGCAGGAATCACGCAGCTCAGCTGGCAATTGTCAAGCAGATGAGCCGACAGAAATCACGCAGCTCAGATGGCAATTGTCATGCAGATGAGCCGGCAGGATTCACGCAGCTCAGCAGGCCCTGATCACGTGACTCTTCAGGCACTGATCACGTGGCTGATCAAGTCCAGATCACGTGACTGAGCATGCACTGATCACGTGCTTATCATGCACTGATGACGTGACTGCGCATGCACTGATGACGTGGCTGATCGGGCACTGATCACATGGCTCATCATGCACTGATCACGTGTTTATCAGGCAATGATCAGTGACTGACAGGCGCTGATCATGGGACTGTGCACGCACTGATCACGTGGCTATCATGCACTGATCACGTGACTGCGCATGCACTGATGACGTGGCTGTTCGGGCACTGATCACGTGTTTATCAGGCAGTGATCAGTGACTGACAGGCGCTGATCAGGGGACTGTGCACGCACTGATCAGGTGGCTGATGAGGAACTGACCACCTGACTGCGCATGCAGTGATCACGTGGCTGGTCGTTCACTGATCACGTGTTTATCATACGGTGATCACGTGACTGAGAGGCGCTGATCACGTGACTGTGCCGTCAGTGATCACGTGGCTGAGCAGGCACTGATATCGTGACTGAGCATGCACTGATCATGTGCCGGGAGCCGGGGAGGCATTCCACTCTGGACAAAGGTCATGAGGAAGGAGGCTCGGCATACGCAAATGCGGGATCGAGCCTCAGGAGTCCACCCGGATATTCTCGAGCATCTCCCCCCAAAAAACCGGAGTCTGCCTACTGTATTGCTTTGTGCTCTCACCTCTGATTTCACTGGGGGCTGTCCCCCACCACCATCTCGCTCTCTCTGTCAAAGAGTTAACTTACAGCTCCAATTCATAAAGTTCCTTGTCATTCTTCCCTTTAACTTCCAGCTGAGTCTCCATCTGGAGGGCGGAACCCACCACGCTTACTAATTATGCCTGGGCTGCTAAGACCCACTCGAGAAGGTGTCTAGGGTGAGGCACTTTTCGCTATTCGAGAGGGCGCCTGCGGCCTACGTAAGTGGTGCAAACTTCTTCTCTTGAAGTTTGATTGGTCTTCCGCGTAAACCAAGCTACTCAGTCTCTTTTCTCCACCGAATTTTCCTACTGAGCTCTCCTCATACTATTATTCTTGACATCTCTGATTAGCCTATAAATAGTCGCCTAGGCCATCTCTACTTCGAATACCCTGGATCAGTTGGGGCTGGTCCCCGGCAGGTGGCGACCGAACGGGGACCTCAGGAGGCAATACTCAAAAAGCTGAGCAGACACGAACCATGCAATCAGCAGGCAATAAGCATGGAGCTCAGCAGTGACGAATCATGCTGCTCAACTGGCAATAATCAAGCACGTGACCAGGCAGGAATCACGCAGCTCAGCTGACAATTGTCAAGCAGATGAGCCGACAGGTATCACGCAGCTCAGATGGCAATTGTCATGCAGATGAGCCGGCAGGAATCACGCAGCTCAGCAGGCCCTGATCACGTGACTCTGCAGGCACTGATCACGTGGCTGATCAAGTCCAGATCACGTGACTGAGCATGCACTGATCACGTGGCTATCATGCACTGATGACGTGACTGGGCATGCACTGATGACGTGGCTGATCAGGCACTGATCACATGGCTCATCATGCACTGATCACGTGTTTATCAGGCAATGATCAGTGACTGACAGGCGCTGATCAGGGGACTGTGCACGCACTGATCAGGTGGCTGATCAGGAACTGACCACCTGACTGCGCATGCAGTGATCACGTGGCTGGTCGTTCACTGATCACGTGTTTATCATACGGTGATCACGTGACTGAGAGGCGCTGATCACGTGACTGTGCCGTCAGTGATCACGTGGCTGAGCAGGCACTGATATCGTGACTGAGCATGCACTGATCATGTGCCGGGAGCCGGGGAGGCATTCCACTCTGGACAAAAGTCATGAGGAAGGAGGCTCGGCATACGCAAATGCGGGATCGAGCCTCAGGAGTCCACCCGGATATTCTCGAGCATCTCCCCCCCAGAAAAACCGGAGTCTGCCTACTGTATTGCTTTGTGCTCTCACCTCTGATTTCACTGGGGGCTGTCCCCCACCACCATCTCGCTCTCTCTGTCAAAGAGTTAACTTACAGCTCCAATTCATAAAGTTCCTTGTCATTCTTCCCTTTACCTTCCAGCTGAGTCTCCATCTGGAGCGCGGAACCCACCACGCTTACTAATTATGCCTGGGCTGCTAAGACCCACTCGAGAAGGTGTCTAGGGTGAGGCACCTTTGGCTATTCGAGAGGGCGCCTGTGGCCTACGTAAGTGGTGCAAACTTCTTGTCTTGAAGTTTGATTGGTCTTCCGCGTAAACCAAGCTCCTCAGTCTCTTTTCTCCACCGAATTTTCCTACTGAGCTCTCCTCATACTATTATTCTTGACATCTCTGATTAGCATATAAAGAGTCGCCTAGGCCATCTCTCCTTCGAATACCCTGGATCAGTTGGGGCTGGTCCCCGGCAGGTGGCGACCGAACGGGGACCTCAGGAGGCAATACTCAAAGAGCTGAGCAGACACGAACCACGCAATCAGCAGGCAATAAGCATGGAGCTCAGCAGTGACGAATCATGCTGCTCAACTGGCAATAATCAAGCACGTGACCAGGCAGGAATCACGCAGCTCAGCTGGCAATTGTCAAGCAGATGAGCCGACAGGAATCACGCAGCTCAGCTGGCAATTGTCAAGCAGATGAGCCGACAGGAATCACGCAGCTCAGATGGCAATTGTCATGCAGATGAGCCGGCAGGAATCACGCAGCTCAGCAGGCCCTGATCACGTGACTCTGCAGGCACTGATCACGTGGCTGATCAAGTCCAGATCACGTGACTGAGCATGCACTGATCACGTGGCTATCATGCACTGATGACGTGACGGCGCATGCACTGATGACGTGGCTGATGGGCACTGATCACATGGCTCATCATGCACTGATCACGTGTTTATCAGGCAATGATCAGTGACTGACAGGCGCTGATCATGGGACTGTGCACGCACTGATCACGTGGCTATCATGCACTGATCACGTGCCTGCGCATGCACTGATGACGTGGCTGTTCGGGCACTGATCACGTGTTTATCAGGCAGTGATCAGTGACTGACAGGCGCTGATCAGGGGACTGTGCACGCACTGATCAGGTGGCTGATCAGGAACTGACCACCTGACTGCGCATGCAGTGATCACGTGGCTGGTCGTTCACTGATCACGTGTTTATCATACGGTGATCACGTGACTGAGAGGCGCTGATCACGTGACAGTGCCGTCAGTGATCACGTGGCTGAGCAGGCACTGATATCGTGACTGAGCATGCACTGATCATGTGCCGGGAGCCGGGGAGGCATTCCACTCTGGACAAAGGTCATGAGGAAGGAGGCTCGGCATACGCAAATGTGGGATCGAGCCTCAGGAGTCCACCCGGATATTCTCGAGCATCTCCCCCAAAAAAACCGGAGTCTGCCTACGGTATTGCTTTGTGCTCTCACCTCTGATTTCACTGGGGGCTGTCCCCCACCACCATCTCGCTCTCTCTGTCAAAGAGTTAACTTACAGCTCCAATTCATAAAGTTCCTTGTCATTCTTCCCTTTACCTTCCAGCTGAGTCTCCATCTGGAGCGCGGAACCCACCACGCTTACTAATTATGCCTGGGCTGCTAAGACCCACTCCAGAAGGTGTCTAGGGTGAGGCACCTTTCGCTATTCGAGAGGGCACCTGTGGCCTACGTAAGTGGTGCAAACTTCTTGTCTTGAAGTTTGATTGGTCTTCCGCGTAAACCAAGCTCCTCAGTCTCTTTTCTCCACCGAATTTTCCTACTGAGCTCTCCTCATACTATTATTCTTGACATCTCTGATTAGCATATAAAGAGTCGCCTAGGCCATCTCTCCTTCGAATACCCTGGATCAGTTGGGGCTGGTCCCCGGCAGGTGGCGACCGAAAAGGGACCTCAGGAGGCAATACTCAAAGAGCTGAGCAGACACGAACCACGCAATCAGCAGGCAATAAGCATGGAGCTCAGCAGTGACGAATCATGCTGCTCAACTGGCAATAATCAAGCACGTGACCAGGCAGGAATCACGCAGCTCAGCTGGCAATTGTCAAGCAGATGAGCCGACAGGAATCACGCAGCTCAGCTGGCAATTGTCATGCAGATGAGCCGGCAGGAATCACGCAGCTCAGCAGGCCCTGATCACGTGACTCTGCAGGCACTGATCACGTGGCTGATCAAGTCCAGATCACGTGACTGAGCATGCACTGATCACGTGGCTATCATGCACTGATGACGTGACGGCGCATGCACTGATGACGTGGCTGATCGGGCACTGATCACATGGCTCATCATGCACTGATCACGTGTTTATCAGGCAATGATCAGTGACTGACAGGCGCTGATCATGGGACTGTGCACGCACTGATCACGTGGCTATCATGCACTGATCACGTGCCTGCGCATGCACTGATGACGTGGCTGTTCGGGCACTGATCACGTGTTTATCAGGCAGTGATCAGTGACTGACAGGCGCTGATCAGGGGACTGTGCACGCACTGATCAGGTGGCTGATCAGGAACTGACCACCTGACCGCGCATGCAGTGATCACGTGGCTGGTCGTTCACTGATCACGTGTTTATCCTACGGTGATCACGTGACTGAGAGGCGCTGATCACGTGACTGTGCCGTCAGTGATCACGTGGCTGAGCAGGCACTGATATCGTGACTGAGCATGCACTGATCATGTGCCGGGAGCCGGGGAGGCATTCCACTCTGGACAAAGGTCATGAGGAAGGAGGCTCGGCATACGCAAATGCGGGATCGAGCCTCAGGAGTCCACCCGGATATTCTCGAGCATCTCCCCCAAAAAAACCGGAGTCTGCCTACTGTATTGCTTTGTGCTCTCACCTCTGATTTCAATGGGGGCTGTCCCCCACCACCATCTCGCTCTCTCTGTCAAAGAGTTAACTTACAGCTCCAATTCATAAAGTTCCTTGTCATTCTTCCCTTTAACTTCCAGCTGAGTCTCCATCTGGAGCGCGGAACCCACCACGCTTACTAATTATGCCTGGGCTGCTAAGACCCACTCCAGAAGGTGTCTAGGGTGAGGCACCTTTCGCTATTCGAGAGGGCGCCTGCGGACTACGTAAGTGGTGCAAACTTCTTGTCTTGAAGTTTGATTGGTCTTCCGCGTAAACCAAGCTACTCAGTCTCTTTTCTCCACCGAATTTTCCTACTGAGCTCTCCTCATACTATTATTCTTGACATCTCTGATTAGCATATAAAGAGTCGCCTAGGCCATCTCTCCTTCGAATACCCTGGATCAGTTGGGGCTGGTCCCCGGCAGGTGGCGACCCAACAGGGACCTCAGGAGGCAATACTCAAAGAGCTGAGCAGACACGAACCACGCAATCAGCAGGCAATAAGCATGGAGCTCAGCAGTGACGAATCATGCTGCTCAACTGGCAATAATCAAGCACGTGACCAGGCAGGAATCACGCAGCTCAGCTGGCAATTGTCAAGCAGATGAGCCGACAGGAATCACGCAGCTCAGATGGCAATTGTCATGCAGATGAGCCGGCAGGAATCACGCAGCTCAGCAGGCCCTGATCACGTGACTCTGCAGGCACTGATCACGTGGCTGATCAAGTCCAGATCACGTGACTGAGCATGCACTGATCACGTGGCTATCATGCACTGATGACGTGACTGCGCATGCACTGATGACGTGGCTGATCGGGCACTGATCACATGGCTCATCATGCACTGATCACGTGTTTATCAGGCAATGATCAGTGACTGACAGGCGCTGATCATGGGACTGTGCACGCACTGATCACGTGGCTATCATGCACTGATCACGTGACTGCGCATGCACTGATGACGTGGCTGTTCGGGCACTGATCACGTGTTTATCAGGCAGTGATCAGTGACTGACAGGCGCTGATCAGGGGACTGTGCACGCACTGATCAGGTGGCTGATGAGGAACTGACCACCTGACCGCGCATGCAGTGATCACGAGGCTGGTCGTTCACTGATCACGTGTTTATCATACGGTGATCACGTGACTGAGAGGCGCTGATCACGTGACTGTGCCGTCAGTGATCACGTGGCTGAGCAGGCACTGATATCGTGACTGAGCATGCACTGATCATGTGCCGGGAGCCGGGGAGGCATTCCACTCTGGACAAAGGTCATGAGGAAGGAGGCTCGGCATACGCAAATGCGGGATCGAGCCTCAGGAGTCCACCCGGATATTCTCGAGCATCTCCCCCCAAAAAACCGGAGTCTGCCTACTGTATTGCATTGTGCTCTCACCTCTGATTTCACTGGGGGCTGTCCCCCACCACCATCTCGCTCTCTCTGTCAAAGAGTTAACTTACAGCTCCAATTCATAAAGTTCCTTGTCATTCTTCCCTTTACCTTCCAGCTGAGTCTCCATCTGGATCGCGGAACCCACCACGCTTACTAATTATGCCTGGGCTGCTAAGACCCACTCGAGAAGGTGTCTAGGGTGAGGCACCTTTCGCTATTCGAGAGGGCGCCTGCGGCCTACCTAAGTGGTGCAAACTTCTTGTCTTGAAGTTTGATTGGTCTTCCGCGTAAACCAAGCTACTCAGTCTCTTTTCCCCACCGAATTTTCCTACTGAGCTCTCCTCATACTATTATTCTTGACATCTCTGATTAGCATATAAAGAGTCGCCTAGGCCATCTCTCCTTCGAATACCCTGGATCAGTTGGGGCTGGTCCCCGGCAGGTGGCGACCGAACAGGGACTTCAGGAGGCAATACTCAAAGAGCTGAGCAGACACGAACCACGCTATCAGCAGGCAATAAGCATGGAGCTCAGCAGTGACGAATCATGCTGCTCAACTGGCAATAATCAAGCACGTGACCAGGCAGGAATCACGCAGCTCAGCTGGCTATTGTCAAGCAGATGAGCCGACAGGAATCACGCAGCTCAGATGGCAATTGTCATGCAGATGAGCCGGCAGGAATCACGCAGCTCAGCAGGCCCTGATCACGTGACTCTGCAGGCACTGATCACGTGGCTGATCAAGTACAGATCACGTGACTGAGCATGCACTGATCACGTGGCTATCATGCACTGATGACGTGACGGCGCATGCACTGATGACGTGGCTGATCGGGCACTGATCACATGGCTCATCATGCACTGATCACGTGTTTATCAGGCAATGATCAGTGACTGACAGGCGCTGATCATGGGACTGTTCACGCACTGATCACGTGGCTATCATGCACTGATCACGTGCCTGCGCATGCACTGATGACGTGGCTGTTCGGGCACTGATCACGTGTTTATCAGGCAGTGATCAGTGACTGACAGGCGCTGATCAGGGGACTGTGCACGCACTGATCAGGTGGCTGATCAGGAACTGACCACCTGACCGCGCATGCAGTGATCACGTGGCTGGTCGTTCACTGATCACGTGTTTATCATACGGTGATCACGTGACTGAGAGGCGCTGATCACGTGACTGTGCCGTCAGTGATCACGTGGCTGAGCAGGCACTGATATCGTGACTGAGCATGCACTGATCATGTGCCGGGAGCCGGGGAGGCATTCCACTCTGGACAAAGGTCATGAGGAAGGAGGCTCGGCATACGCAAATGCGGGATCGAGCCTCAGGAGTCCACCCGGATATTCTCGAGCATCTCCCCCCAAAAAACCGGAGTCTGCCTACTGTATTGCTTTGTGCTCTCACCTCTGATTTCACTGGGGGCTGTCCCCCACCACCATCTCGCTCTCTCTGTCAAAGAGTTAACTTACAGCTCCAATTCATAAAGTTCCTTGTCATTCTTCCCTTTAACTTCCAGCTGAGTCTCCATCTGGAGCGCGGAACCCACCACGCTTACTAATTATGCCTGGGCTGCTAAGACCCACTCCAGAAGGTGTCTAGGGTGAGGCACCTTTCGCTATTCGAGAGGGCGCCTGCGGCCTACCTAAGTGGTGCAAACTTCTTGTCTTGAAGTTTGATTGGTCTTCCGCGTAAACCAAGCTACTCAGTCTCTTTTCTCCACCGAATTTTCCTACTGAGCTCTCCTCATACTATTATTCTTGACATCTCTGATTAGCATATAAAGAGTCGCCTAGGCCATCTCTCCTTCGAATACCCTGGATCAGTTGGGGCTGGTCCCCGGCAGGTGGCGACCCAACAGGGACCTCAGGAGGCAATACTCAAAGAGCTGAGCAGACACGAACCACGCAATCAGCAGGCAATAAGCATGGAGCTCAGCAGTGACGAATCATGCTGCTCAACTGGCAATAATCAAGCACGTGACCAGGCAGGAATCACGCAGCTCAGCTGGCAATTGTCAAGCAGATGAGCCGACAGGAATCACGCAGCTCAGATGGCAATTGTCATGCAGATGAGCCGGCAGGAATCACGCAGCTCAGCAGGCCCTGATCACGTGACTCTGCAGGCACTGATCACGTGGCTGATCAAGTCCAGATCACGTGACTGAGCATGCACTGATCACGTGGCTATCATGCACTGATGACGTGACTGCGCATGCACTGATGACGTGGCTGATCGGGCACTGATCACATGGCTCATCATGCACTGATCACGTGTTTATCAGGCAATGATCAGTGACTGACAGGCGCTGATCATGGGACTGTGCACGCACTGATCACGTGGCTATCATGCACTGATCACGTGACTGCGCATGCACTGATGACGTGGCTGTTCGGGCACTGATCACGTGTTTATCAGGCAGTGATCAGTGACTGACAGGCGCTGATCAGGGGACTGTGCACGCACTGATCAGGTGGCTGATGAGGAACTGACCACCTGACCGCGCATGCAGTGATCACGAGGCTGGTCGTTCACTGATCACGTGTTTATCATACGGTGATCACGTGACTGAGAGGCGCTGATCACGTGACTGTGCCGTCAGTGATCACGTGGCTGAGCAGGCACTGATATCGTGACTGAGCATGCACTGATCATGTGCCGGGAGCCGGGGAGGCATTCCACTCTGGACAAAGGTCATGAGGAAGGAGGCTCGGCATACGCAAATGCGGGATCGAGCCTCAGGAGTCCACCCGGATATTCTCGAGCATCTCCCCCCAAAAAACCGGAGTCTGCCTACTGTATTGCATTGTGCTCTCACCTCTGATTTCACTGGGGGCTGTCCCCCACCACCATCTCGCTCTCTCTGTCAAAGAGTTAACTTACAGCTCCAATTCATAAAGTTCCTTGTCATTCTTCCCTTTACCTTCCAGCTGAGTCTCCATCTGGATCGCGGAACCCACCACGCTTACTAATTATGCCTGGGCTGCTAAGACCCACTCCAGAAGGTGTCTAGGGTGAGGCACCTTTCGCTATTCGAGAGGGCGCCTGCGGCCTACCTAAGTGGTGCAAACTTCTTGTCTTGAAGTTTGATTGGTCTTCCGCGTAAACGAAGCTACTCAGTCTCTTTTCTCCACCGAATTTTCCTACTGAGCTCTCCTCATACTATTATTCTTGACATCTCTGATTAGCATATAAAGAGTCGCCTAGGCCATCTCTCCTTCGAATACCCTGGATCAGTTGGGGCTGGTCCCCGGCAGGTGGCGACCGAACAGGGACTTCAGGAGGCAATACTCAAAGAGCTGAGCAGACACGAACCACGCTATCAGCAGGCAATAAGCATGGAGCTCAGCAGTGACGAATCATGCTGCTCAACTGGCAATAATCAAGCACGTGACCAGGCAGGAATCACGCAGCTCAGCTGGCAATTGTCAAGCAGATGAGCCGACAGGAATCACGCAGCTCAGATGGCAATTGTCATGCAGATGAGCCGGCAGGAATCACGCAGCTCAGCAGGCCCTGATCACGTGACTCTGCAGGCACTGATCACGTGGCTGATCAAGTCCAGATCACGTGACTGAGCATGCACTGATCACGTGGCTATCATGCACTGATGACGTGACGGCGCATGCACTGATGACGTGGCTGATCGGGCACTGATCACATGGCTCATCATGCACTGATCACGTGTTTATCAGGCAATGATCAGTGACTGACAGGCGCTGATCATGGGACTGTGCACGCACTGATCACGTGGCTATCATGCACTGATCACGTGCCTGCGCATGCACTGATGACGTGGCTGTTCGGGCACTGATCACGTGTTTATCAGGCAGTGATCAGTGACTGACAGGCGCTGATCAGGGGACTGTGCACGCACTGATCAGGTGGCTGATCAGGAACTGACCACCTGACCGCGCATGCAGTGATCACGTGGCTGGTCGTTCACTGATCACGTGTTTATCCTACGGTGATCACGTGACTGAGAGGCGCTGATCACGTGACTGTGCCGTCAGTGATCACGTGGCTGAGCAGGCACTGATATCGTGACTGAGCATGCACTGATCATGTGCCGGGAGCCGGGGAGGCATTCCACTCTGGACAAAGGTCATGAGGAAGGAGGCTCGGCATACGCAAATGCGGGATCGAGCCTCAGGAGTCCACCCGGATATTCTCGAGCATCTCCCCCCAAAAAACCGGAGTCTGCCTACTGTATTGCTTTGTGCTCTCACCTCTGATTTCACTGGGGGCTGTCCCCCACCACCATCTCGCTCTCTCTGTCAAAGAGTTAACTTACAGCTCCAATTCATAAAGTTCCTTGTCATTCTTCCCTTTACCTTCCAGCTGAGTCTCCATCTGGAGCGCGGAACCCACCACACTTACTAATTATGCCTGGGCTGCTAAGACCCACTCGAGAAGGTGTCTAGGGTGAGGCACCTTTCGCTATTCGAGAGGGCGCCTGCGGCCTACGTAAGTGGTGCAAACTTCTTGTCTTCAAGTTTGATTGGTCTTCCTCGTAAACCAAGCTACTCAGTCTCTTTTCTCCACCGAATTTTCCTACTGAGCTCTCCTCATACTATTATTCTTGACATCTCTGATTAGCATATAAAGAGTCGCCTAGGCCATCTCTCCTTCGAATACCCTGGATCAGTTGGGGCTGGTCCCCGGCAGGTGGCGACCGAACAGGGACTTCAGGAGGCAATACTCAAAGAGCTGAGCAGACACGAACCACGCTATCAGCAGGCAATAAGCATGGAGCTCAGCAGTGACGAATCATGCTGCTCAACTGGCAATAATCAAGCACGTGACCAGGCAGGAATCACGCAGCTCAGCTGGCAATTGTCAAGCAGATGAGCCGACAGGAATCACGCAGCTCAGATGGCAATTGTCATGCAGATGAGCCGGCAGGAATCACGCAGCTCAGCAGGCCCTGATCACGTGACTCTGCAGGCACTGATCACGTGGCTGATCAAGTCCAGATCACGTGACTGAGCATGCACTGATCACGTGGCTATCATGCACTGATGACGTGACGGCGCATGCACTGATGACGTGGCTGATCGGGCACTGATCACATGGCTCATCATGCACTGATCACGTGTTTATCAGGCAATGATCAGTGACTGACAGGCGCTGATCATGGGACTGTGCACGCACTGATCACGTGGCTATCATGCACTGATCACGTGCCTGCGCATGCACTGATGACGTGGCTGTTCGGGCACTGATCACGTGTTTATCAGGCAGTGATCAGTGACTGACAGGCGCTGATCAGGGGACTGTGCACGCACTGATCAGGTGGCTGATCAGGAACTGACCACCTGACCGCGCATGCAGTGATCACGTGGCTGGTCGTTCACTGATCACGTGTTTATCCTACGGTGATCACGTGACTGAGAGGCGCTGATCACGTGACTGTGCCGTCAGTGATCACGTGGCTGAGCAGGCACTGATATCGTGACTGAGCATGCACTGATCATGTGCCGGGAGCCGGGGAGGCATTCCACTCTGGACAAAGGTCATGAGGAAGGAGGCTCGGCATACGCAAATGCGGGATCGAGCCTCAGGAGTCCACCCGGATATTCTCGAGCATCTCCCCCCAAAAAACCGGAGTCTGCCTACTGTATTGCTTTGTGCTCTCACCTCTGATTTCACTGGGGGCTGTCCCCCACCACCATCTCGCTCTCTCTGTCAAAGAGTTAACTTACAGCTCCAATTCATAAAGTTCCTTGTCATTCTTCCCTTTACCTTCCAGCTGAGTCTCCATCTGGAGCGCGGAACCCACCACGCTTACTAATTATGCCTGGGCTGCTAAGACCCACTCGAGAAGGTGTCTAGGGTGAGGCAACTTTCGCTATTCGAGAGGGCGCCTGCGGCCTACGTAAGTGGTGCAAACTTCTTGTCTTCAAGTTTGATTGGTCTTCCGCGTAAACCAAGCTACTCAGTCTCTTTTCTCCACCGAATTTTCCTACTGAGCTCTCCTCATACTATTATTCTTGACATCTCTGATTAGCATATAAAGAGTCGCCTAGGCCATCTCTCCTTCGAATACCCTGGATCAGTTGGGGCTGGTCCCCGGCAGGTGGCGACCGAACAGGGACTTCAGGAGGCAATACTCAAAGAGCTGAGCAGACACGAACCACGCTATCAGCAGGCAATAAGCATGGAGCTCAGCAGTGACGAATCATGCTGCTCAACTGGCAATAATCAAGCACGTGACCAGGCAGGAATCACGCAGCTCAGCTGGCAATTGTCAAGCAGATGAGCCGACAGGAATCACGCAGCTCAGATGGCAATTGTCATGCAGATGAGCCGGCAGGAATCACGCAGCTCAGCAGGCCCTGATCACGTGACTCTGCAGGCACTGATCACGTGGCTGATCAAGTCCAGATCACGTGACTGAGCATGCACTGATCACGTGGCTATCATGCACTGATGACGTGACTGCGCATGCACTGATGACGTGGCTGATCGGGCACTGATCACATGGCTCATCATGCACTGATCACGTGTTTATCAGGCAATGATCAGTGACTGACAGGCGCTGATCATGGGACTGTGCACGCACTGATCACGTGGCTATCATGCACTGATCACGTGCCTGCGCATGCACTGATGACGTGGCTGTTCGGGCACTGATCACGTGTTTATCAGGCAGTGATCAGTGACTGACAGGCGCTGATCAGGGGACTGTGCACGCACTGATCAGGTGGCTGATCAGGAACTGACCACCTGACCGCGCATGCAGTGATCACGTGGCTGGTCGTTCACTGATCACGTGTTTATCCTACGGTGATCACGTGACTGAGAGGCGCTGATCACGTGACTGTGCCGTCAGTGATCACGTGGCTGAGCAGGCACTGATATCGTGACTGAGCATGCACTGATCATGTGCCGGGAGCCGGGGAGGCATTCCACTCTGGACAAAGGTCATGAGGAAGGAGGCTCGGCATACGCAAATGCGGGATCGAGCCTCAGGAGTCCACCCGGATATTCTCGAGCATCTCCCCCCAAAAAACCGGAGTCTGCCTACTGTATTGCTTTGTGCTCTCACCTCTGATTTCACTGGGGGCTGTCCCCCACCACCATCTCGCTCTCTCTATCAAAGAGTTAACTTACAGCTCCAATTCATAAAGTTCCTTGTCATTCTTCCCTTTACCTTCCAGCTGAGTCTCCATCTGGAGCGCGGAACCCACCACGCTTACTAATTATGCCTGGGCTGCTAAGACCCACTCGAGAAGGTGTCTAGGGTGAGGCAACTTTCGCTATTCGAGAGGGCGCCTGCGGCCTACGTAAGTGGTGCAAACTTCTTGTCTTCAAGTTTGATTGGTCTTCCGCGTAAACCAAGCTACTCAGTCTCTTTTCTCCACCGAATTTTCCTACTGAGCTCTCCTCATACTATTATTCTTGACATCTCTTATTAGCATATAAAGAGTCGCCTAGGCCATCTCTCCTTCGAATACCCTGGATCAGTTGGGGCTGGTCCCCGGCAGGTGGCGACCGAACAGGGACTTCAGGAGGCAATACTCAAAGAGCTGAGCAGACACGAACCACGCTATCAGCAGGCAATAAGCATGGAGCTCAGCAGTGACGAATCATGCTGCTCAACTGGCAATAATCAAGCACGTGACCAGGCAGGAATCACGCAGCTCAGCTGGCAATTTTCAAGCAGATGAGCCGACAGGAATCACGCAGCTCAGCTGGCAATTGTCATGCAGATGAGCCGGCAGGAATCACGCAGCTCAGCAGGCCCTGATCACGTGACTCTGCAGGCACTGATCACGTGGCTGATCAAGTCCAGATCACGTGACTGAGCATGCACTGATCACGTGGCTATCATGCACTGATGACGTGACGGCGCATGCACTGATGACGGGGCTGATCGGGCACTGATCACATGTCTCATCATGCACTGATCACGTGTTTATCAGGCAATGATCAGTGACTGACAGGCGCTGATCATGGGACTGTGCACGCACTGATCACGTGGCTATCATGCACTGATCACGTGCCTGCGCATGCACTGATGACGTGGCTGTTCGGGCACTGATCACGTGTTTATCAGGCAGTGATCAGTGACTGACAGGCGCTGATCAGGGGACTGTGCACGCACTGATCAGGTGGCTGATCAGGAACTGACCACCTGACCGCGCATGCAGTGATCACGTGGCTGGTCGCTCACTGATCACGTGTTTATCATACGGTGATCACGTGACTGAGAGGCGCTGATCACGTGACTGTGCCGTCAGTGATCACGTGGCTGAGCAGGCACTGATATCGTGACTGAGCATGCACTGATCATGTGCCGGGAGCCGGGGAGGCATTCCACTCTGGACAAAGGTCATGAGGAAGGAGGCTCGGCATACGCAAATGCGGGATCGAGCCTCAGGAGTCCACCCGGATATTCTCGAGCATCTCCCCCCCAGAAAAACCGGAGTCTGCCTACTGTATTGCTTTGTGCTCTCACCTCTGATTTCACTGGGGGCTGTCCCCCACCACCATCTCGCTCTCTCTGTCAAAGAGTTAACTTACAGCTCCAATTCATAAAGTTCCTTGTCATTCTTCCCTTTAACTTCCAGCTGAGTCTCCATCTGGAGCGCGGAACCCACCACGCTTACTAATTATGCCTGGGCTGCTAAGACCCACTCCAGAAGGTGTCTAGGGTAAGGCACCTTTCGCTATTCGAGAGGGCGCCTGCGGCCTACTTAAGTGGTGCAAACTTCTTGTCTTGAAGTTTGATTGGTCTTCCGCGTAAACCAAGCTACTCAGTCTCTTTTCTCCACCGAATTTCCTACTGAGCTCTCCTCATACTATCATTCTTGACATCTCTGATTAGCATATAAAGAGTCGCCCAGGCCATCTCTCCTTCGAATACCCTGGATCAGTTGGGGCTGGTCTCTGGCAGGTGGCGACCCAACAGGGACCTCAGGAGGCAATACTCAAAGAGCTGAGCAGACACGAACCACGCAATCAGCAGGCAATAAGCATGGAGCTCAGCAGTGACGAATCATGCTGCTCAACTGGCAATAATCAAGCACGTGACCAGGCAGGAATCACGCAGCTCAGCTGGCAATTGTCAAGCAGATGAGCCGACAGGAATCACGCAGCTCAGATGGCAATTGTCATGCAGATGAGCCGGCAGGAATCACGCAGCTCAGCAGGCCCTGATCACGTGACTCTGCAGGCACTGATCACGTGGCTGATCAAGTCCAGATCACGTGACTGAGCATGCACTGATCACGTGGCTATCATGCACTGATGACGTGACTGCGCATGCACTGATGACGTGGCTGATCGGGCACTGATCACATGGCTCATCATGCACTGATCACGTGTTTATCAGGCAATGATCAGTGACTGACATGCGCTGATCATGGGACTCTGCACGCACTGATCACGTGGCTATCATGCACTGATGACGTGACTGCGCATGCACTGATGACGTGGCTGTTCGGGCACTGATCACGTGTTTATCAGGCAGTGATCAGTGACTGACAGGCGCTGATCAGGGGACTGTGCACGCACTGATCAGGTGGCTGATGAGGAACTGACCACCTGACTGCGCATGCAGTGATCACGAGGCTGGTCGTTCACTGATCACGTGTTTATCATACGGTGATCACGTGACTGAGAGGCGCTGATCACGTGACTGTGCCGTCAGTGATCACGTGGCTGAGCAGGCACTGATATCGTGACTGAGCATGCACTGATCATGTGCCGGGAGCCGGGGAGGCATTCCACTCTGGACAAAGGTCATGAGGAAGGAGGCTCGGCATACGCAAATGCGGGATCGAGCCTCAGGAGTCCACCCGGATATTCTCGAGCATCTCACCCCCAGAAAAACCGGAGTCTGCCTACTGTATTGCATTGTGCTCTCACCTCTGATTTCACTGGGGGCTGTCCCCCACCACCATCTCGCTCTCTCTGTCAAAGAGTTAACTTACAGCTCCAATTCATAAAGTTCCTTGTCATTCTTCCCTTTACCTTCCAGCTGAGTCTCCATCTGGATCGCGGAACCCACCACGCTTACTAATTATGCCTGGGCTGCTAAGACCCACTCCAGAAGGTGTCTAGGGTGAGGCACCTTTCGCTATTCGAGAGGGCGCCTGCGGCCTACCTAAGTGGTGCAAACTTCTTGTCTTGAAGTTTGATTGGTCTTCCGCGTAAACGAAGCTACTCAGTCTCTTTTCCCCACCGAATTTTCCTACTGAGCTCTCCTCATACTATTATTCTTGACATCTCTGATTAGCATATAAAGAGTCGCCTAGGCCATCTCTCCTTCGAATACCCTGGATCAGTTGGGGCTGGTCCCCGGCAGGTGGCGACCGAACAGGGACTTCAGGAGGCAATACTCAAAGAGCTGAGCAGACACGAACCACGCTATCAGCAGGCAATAAGCATGGAGCTCAGCAGTGACGAATCATGCTGCTCAACTGGCAATAATCAAGCACGTGACCAGGCAGGAATCACGCAGCTCAGCTGGCAATTGTCAAGCAGATGAGCCGACAGGAATCACGCAGCTCAGATGGCAATTGTCATGCAGATGAGCCGGCAGGAATCACGCAGCTCAGCAGGCCCTGATCACGTGACTCTGCAGGCACTGATCACGTGGCTGATCAAGTCCAGATCACGTGACTGAGCATGCACTGATCACGTGGCTATCATGCACTGATGACGTGACGGCGCATGCACTGATGACGTGGCTGATCGGGCACTGATCACATGGCTCATCATGCACTGATCACGTGTTTATCAGGCAATGATCAGTGACTGACAGGCGCTGATCATGGGACTGTGCACGCACTGATCACGTGGCTATCATGCACTGATGACGTGCCTGCGCATGCACTGATGACGTGGCTGTTCGGGCACTGATCACGTGTTTATCAGGCAGTGATCAGTGACTGACAGGCGCTGATCAGGGGACTGTGCACGCACTGATCAGGTGGCTGATCAGGAACTGACCACCTGACCGCGCATGCAGTGATCACGTGGCTGGTCGTTCACTGATCACGTGTTTATCCTACGGTGATCACGTGACTGAGAGGCGCTGATCACGTGACTGTGCCGTCAGTGATCACGTGGCTGAGCAGGCACTGATATCGTGACTGAGCATGCACTGATCATGTGCCGGGAGCCGGGGAGGCATTCCACTCTGGACAAAGGTCATGAGGAAGGAGGCTCGGCATACGCAAATGCGGGATCGAGCCTCAGGAGTCCACCCGGATATTCTCGAGCATCTCCCCCCCAGAAAAACCGGAGTCTGCCTACTGTATTACTTTGTGCTCTCACCTCTGATTTCATTGGGGGCTGTCCCCCACCACCATCTCGCTCTCTCTGTCAAAGAGTTAACTTACAGCTCCAATTCATAAAGTTCCTTGTCATTCTTCCCTTTACCTTCCAGCTGAGTCTCCATCTGGAGCGCGGAACCCACCACGCTTACTAATTATGCCTGGGCTGCTAAGACCCACTCGAGAAGGTGTCTAGGGTGAGGCAACTTTCGCTATTCGAGAGGGCGCCTGCGGCCTACGTAAGTGGTGCAAACTTCTTGTCTTCAAGTTTGATTGGTCTTCCGCGTAAACCAAGCTACTCAGTCTCTTTTCTCCACCGAATTTTCCTACTGAGCTCTCCTCATACTATTATTCTTGACATCTCTGATTAGCATATAAAGAGTCGCCTAGGCCATCTCTCCTTCGAATACCCTGGATCAGTTGGTGCTGGTCCCCGGCAGGTGGCGACCGAACAGGGACTTCAGGAGGCAATACTCAAAGAGCTGAGCAGACACGAACCACGCTATCAGCAGGCAATAAGCATGGAGCTCAGCAGTGACGAATCATGCTGCTCAACTGGCAATAATCAAGCACGTGACCAGGCAGGAATCACGCAGCTCAGCTGGCAATTGTCAAGCAGATGAGCCGACAGGAATCACGCAGCTCAGATGGCAATTGTCATGCAGATGAGCCGGCAGGAATCACGCAGCTCAGCAGGCCCTGATCACGTGACTCTGCAGGCACTGATCACGTGGCTGATCAAGTCCAGATCACGTGACTGAGCATGCACTGATCACGTGGCTATCATGCACTGATGACGTGACGGCGCATGCACTGATGACGTGGCTGATCGGGCACTGATCACATGGCTCATCATGCACTGATCACGTGTTTATCAGGCAATGATCAGTGACTGACAGGCGCTGATCATGGGACTGTGCACGCACTGATCACGTGGCTATCATGCACTGATGACGTGCCTGCGCATGCACTGATGACGTGGCTGTTCGGGCACTGATCACGTGTTTATCAGGCAGTGATCAGTGACTGACAGGCGCTGATCAGGGGACTGTGCACGCACTGATCAGGTGGCTGATCAGGAACTGACCACCTGACCGCGCATGCAGTGATCACGTGGCTGGTCGTTCACTGATCACGTGTTTATCATCCGGTGATCACGTGACTGAGAGGCGCTGATCACGTGACTGTGCCGTCAGTGATCACGTGGCTGAGCAGGCACTGATATCGTGACTGAGCATGCACTGATCATGTGCCGGGAGCCGGGGAGGCATTCCACTCTGGACAAAAGTCATGAGGAAGGAGGCTCGGCATACGCAAATGCGGGATCGAGCCTCAGGAGTCCACCCGGATATTCTCGAGCATCTCCCCCCCAGAAAAACCGGAGTCTGCCTACTGTATTGCTTTGTGCTCTCACCTCTGATTTCACTGGGGGCTGTCCCCCACCACAATCTCACTCTCTCTGTCAAAGAGGTAACTTACAGCTCCAATTCATAAAGTTCCTTGTCATTCTTCCCTTTAACTTCCATCTGAGTCTCCATCTGGAGCGCGGAACCCACCACGCTTACTAATTATGCCTGGGCTGCTAAGACCCACTCGAGAAGGTGTCTAGGGTGAGGAACCTTTCGCTATTCGAGAGGGCGCCTGCGGCCTACCTACGTGGTGCAAACTTCTTGTCTTGAAGTTTGATTGGTCTTCCGCGTAAACCAAGCTACTCAGTCTCTTTTCTCCACCGAATTTTCCTACTGAGCTCTCCTCATACTATTATTCTTGACATCTCTGATTAGCATATAAATAGTCGCCCTGGCCATCTCTCCTTCGAATACCCTGGATCAGTTGGGGCTGGTCCCCGGCAGGTGGCGACCGAACAGGGACCTCAGGAGGCGATACTCAAAGAGCTGAGCAGACACGAACCACGCAATCAGCAGGCAATAAGCATGGAGCTCAGAAGTGACGAATCATGCTGCTCAACTGGCAATAATCAAGCACGTGACCAGGCAGGAATCACGCAGCTCAGCTGGCAATTGTCAAGCAGATGAGCCCACAGGAATCACGCAGCTCAGATGGCAATTGTCAAGCAGATGAGCCGGCAGGAATCACGCAGCTCAGCAGGCCCTGATCACGTGACTGAGCATGCACTGATCACGTGGCTCTCATGCACTGATCACGTGATTGTGGATGCACTGATCACGTCATTGTATGCACTGATCACGTGGCTTTCATGTAGTGATGACGTAGCTGATCATGCACTGATCATGTGAATGATCATGCACTGATCACGTAGCTATCTTGCACTGATCACTTGGCTGATCACTCATCTCGAGACTGATCATGCACTGATCATGGCGCTATCATGCACTGATCACGTGGATATCATGCACTGATCACGTGGCTGATCACACACGTACCACGTGACTGATCATGCACTGATCACGTGGCTCTCATGCACTGATCACGTGGCTATCATGCACTGATATCATGCACTATCACGTGGCTGATCACACACATATCACGTGACTGATCATGCACTGATCACGTGACTACCATGCACTGATCACGTGGCTATCATGCACTGATCACGTGGCTGATCATGCAATGATCAGGTAGCTAACATGTACTGGTCACGTGACTGATCATGCACTGATCACGTAATTGATCCTGCACTGATCACGTGGCTCATCACGCACTGATCACGTGGCTGATCACACACGTGTCACGTGACTGATCATGTACAGATCACGTGACTAATCATGAAGTGATCATGTGGCTATCCTTCACTGATCACGTGGATATCATGCACTGATCACGTGGCTGATCACACACATATCACGTGACTGATCATGCACTGATCACCTGGCTATCATGCACTGATCACGTGGCTGATCATGCAATGATCACCTAGCTACCATGTACTGGTCACGTGACTGATCATGCACTGAACACGTAATTGATCATGCACTGATCACCTGGCTTATCATGCATTGATCATGTGACTGATCATGTGCTGATCATGTTTGGTGTCATACACTGATCATGTGCCTCTGGAGGCAATGAACAAAGAGCTGAGTAGGCAGGAATCAGTCAGCAGGCAATAATCATGGAACTCAGGTGTGAGGAATCATGCTGCTCAGCTGGCAATAATCAAGCAGATGATCAGACAGTAATCACGCAGCTCAGCAGGCCCTGATCACGTGACTGAGCATGCACTGTTCACGTGGCTGATCACACACCTGTCATGTGACTGATCATGCACTGATCACGTGGCTCTCATGCACTGATCACGTGGCTATCATGCACTGATCACGTGGCTTATCATGCAATGATCAGGTAGCTAACATGTACTGGTCACGTGACTGATCATGCACTCATCACGTGGCTCTCATGCACTTATCACGTGATTGCGGATGCACTGATCACGTCATTGTATGCACTGATCACGTGGCTATCATGTACTGATGACGTAGCTGATCATACACTGATCATGTGATTGATCATGCACTGATCACGTAGCTGTCTTGCACTGATAACTTGGCTGATCATACACTCATCTCGGGACTGATCATGCACTGATCATGCCGCTATCATGCACTGATCACGTGGATATCATGCACTGATCACGTGGCTGATCACACACGTATCACGTGACTGATCATGCACTGATCACGTGGCTATCCTGCACTGATCACGTGGCTGCTCATACACTGATCACGTGCCTGGTCAGGCACAGATCACGTGACTACTCATGAAGTGATCACGTGGCTATCATGCACTGATCACGTGGCTGAACATACACTGATCACATGACTGATCATGCACTGTTCACGTGACTGATCATGCACTGATCACGTGGCTATCCTGCACTGATCACGTGGCTGATCATACACTGATCACGTGCCTGGTCATACACAGATTACGTGACTACTCATGAAGTGATCACGTGGCTATCAGGCACTGATCACGTGGATATCATACACTGCTAACGTGGCAGATCATACACTGATCACATAGCTACCATGTACTGGTAACCTGACTGATCATGCACTCATCACGTAATTGATCATGCACTGATCATGTGACTGCTCATGCACTGAGCACGTGACTGATCATGCACTTATCACGTGACTGATCATGCACTGATCACGTGGCTTTCATGCACTGCTCACGTGGCTGAAAATGCAATGAGCATGCAGCTACCATGTTCTGGTCACATGACTGATCATGCAATGATCACGTAATTGATCATGCACTGATTACGTGGCTGATCATACACTGTTCACGTTTCTGACCATACACTGCTCACGTAACTGATCATGAACTTATCACGTGGCTATCATGCACTGCTCAGGTGGCTGGTCATGCAATGTTAACGTAGCTACCATATACTGGTCACGTGACTCATCATGCACAGATCACGTAAATGATCATGCACTGTTCACGTGACTGATCATGCACTGATCACGTGACTGATCATGCACTGATCACGTGGCTCTCATGCACTGATCACGTAATTGCGGATGCAATGATCACGTAATTGTATGCACTGATCACGTGGCTGATCATACACTGATCACGTGCCTGGTCATACACAGATTACGTGACTACTCATGAAGTGATCACGTGGCTATCATGCACTGATCACGTGGATATCATACACTGCTAACGTGGCAGATCATAAAATGATCACATAGCTACCATGTACTGGTCACGTGACTGATCATGCACTGATCATGTAACTGATCATGCACTGATCATGTGACTGCTCATGCACTGGGCACGTGACTGATCATGCACTTATCACGTGACTCATCATGCACTGATCACGTGGCTTTCATGCAGTGCTCACGTGGCTGATAATGCAATGAGCACGCAGCTACCATGTTCTGGTCACATGACTGATCATGCAATGATCACGTAATTGATCATGCACTGATCACGTGGCTGATCATACACTGTTCACGTTTCTGACCATACACTGCTCACGTAACTGATCATGCACTGATCACGTGGCTATCATGCACTGATCACGTGGCTGATCATACTCTGCTCACGTAACTGATCATGCACACATCACGTGGCTATCATGCACTGCTCTCGTGGCTGGTCATGCAATGTTAACGTAGCTACCATATAATGGTCATGTGACTCATCATGCACAGATCACGTAAATGATCATGCACTGTTCACGTGACTGATCATGCACTGATCACGTGACTGATCATGCACTGATCACGTGGCTCTCATGCACTGTTCATGTGATTGCGGATGCACTGATCACGTAATTGTATGCACTGATCACGTGGCTATCATGTACTGATGACGTAGCTGATCATGCACTGATCATGTGACTGATCATGCACTGATCACGTAGCTATCTTGCACTGATCACTTGGCTGATCATACACTCAACTCCGGACTGATCATGCACTGATCATGACGCTATCATGCACTGATCACGTGGATATCATGCACTGATCACGTGGCTGATCACACACGTATCATGTGACTGATCATGCACTGATCACGCGGCTATCATGCACTGATCACGTGGCTATCATGCACTGATCACGTGGCTCTCATGCACTGATCACGTGATTGTGGATGCACTGATCACGTCATTGTATGCACTGATCACGTGGCTTTCATGTAGTGATGACGTAGCTGATCATGCACTGATCATGTGAATGATCATGCACTGATCACGTAGCTATCTTGCACTGATCACTTGGCTGATCACTCATCTCGAGACTGATCATGCACTGATCATGGCGCTATCATGCACTGATCACGTGGATATCATGCACTGATCACGTGGCTGATCACACACGTACCACGTGACTGATCATGCACTGATCACGTGGCTCTCATGCACTGATCACGTGGCTATCATGCACTGATATCATGCACTATCACGTGGCTGATCACACACATATCACGTGACTGATCATGCACTGATCACGTGACTACCATGCACTGATCACGTGGCTATCATGCACTGATCACGTGGCTGATCATGCAATGATCAGGTAGCTAACATGTACTGGTCACGTGACTGATCATGCACTGATCACGTAATTGATCCTGCACTGATCACGTGGCTCATCACGCACTGATCACGTGGCTGATCACACACGTGTCACGTGACTGATCATGTACAGATCACGTGACTAATCATGAAGTGATCATGTGGCTATCCTGCACTGATCACGTGGATATCATGCACTGATCACGTGGCTGATCACACACGTATCACGTGACTGATCATGCACTGATCACCTGGCTATCATGCACTGATCACGTGGCTGATCATGCAATGATCACCTAGCTACCATGTACTGGTCACGTGACTGATCATGCACTGAACACGTAATTGATCATGCACTGATCACCTGGCTTATCATGCATTGATCATGTGACTGATCATGTGCTGATCATGTTTGGTGTCATACACTGATCATGTGCCTCTGGAGGCAATGAACAAAGAGCTGAGTAGGCAGGAATCAGTCAGCAGGCAATAATCATGGAACTCAGGTGTGAGGAATCATGCTGCTCAGCTGGCAATAATCAAGCAGATGAGCAGACAGTAATCACGCAGCTCAGCAGGCCCTGATCACGTGACTGAGCATGCACTGTTCACGTGGCTGATCACACACCTGTCACGTGACTGATCATGCACTGATCACGTGGCTATCATGCACTGCTCACGTGGCTGAACATGCACTGTTCACATGGCTGATCACACACCTGTCACGTGGCTGATCATGCAACGATCATGTGGCAACCATGTACAGGTCATGTGACTGATCATGCACTGATCACGTAATTGATCCTGCACTGATCACGTGGCTTTCATGCACTGCTCACGTGGCTGAAAATGCAATGAGCACGCAGCTACCATGTTCTGGTCACATGACTGATCATGCAATGATCACGTAATTGATCATGCACTGATTACGTGGCTGATCATACACTGTTCACGTTACTGAACATACACTGCTCACGTAACTGATCATGCACTGATCACGTGGCTATCATGCACTGCTCAGGTGGCTGGTCATGCAATGTTAACGTAGCTACCATATACTGGTCACGTGACTCATCATGCACAGATCACCTAAATGATCATGCACTGTTCACGTGACTGATCATGCACTGATCACGTGACTGATCATGCACTGATCACGTGGCTCTCATGCACTGATCACGTGATTGCGGATGCAATGATCACGTAATTGTATGCACTGATCACGTGGCTGATCATACACTGATCACGTGCCTGGTCATACACAGATTACGTGACTACTCATGAAGTGATCACGTGGCTATCATGCACTGATCACGTGGATATCATACACTGCTAACGTGGCAGATCATAAAATGATCACATAGCTACCATGTACTGGTCACGTGACTGATCATGCACTGATCATGTAACTGATCATGCACTGATCATGTGACTGCTCATGCACTGGGCACGTGACTGATCATGCACTTATCACGTGACTCATCATGCACTGATCACGTGGCTTTCATGCAGTGCTCACGTGGCTGATAATGCAATGAGCACGCAGCTACCATGTTCTGGTCACATGACTGATCATGCAATGATCACGTAATTGATCATGCACTGATCACGTGGCTGATCATACACTGTTCACGTTTCTGACCATACACTGCTCACGTAACTGATCATGCACTGATCACGTGGCTATCATGCACTGATCACGTGGCTGATCATACTCTGCTCACGTAACTGATCATGCACACATCACGTGGCTATCATGCACTGCTCTCGTGGCTGGTCATGCAATGTTAACGTAGCTACCATATAATGGTCATGTGACTCATCATGCACAGATCACGTAAATGATCATGCACTGTTCACGTGACTGATCATGCACTGATCACGTGACTGATCATGCACTGATCACGTGGCTCTCATGCACTGTTCATGTGATTGCGGATGCACTGATCACGTAATTGTATGCACTGATCACGTGGCTATCATGTACTGATGACGTAGCTGATCATGCACTGATCATGTGACTGATCATGCACTGATCACGTAGCTATCTTGCACTGATCACTTGGCTGATCATACACTCAACTCCGGACTGATCATGCACTGATCATGACGCTATCATGCACTGATCACGTGGATATCATGCACTGATCACGTGGCTGATCACACACGTATCATGTGACTGATCATGCACTGATCACGCGGCTATCATGCACTGATCACGTGGCTATCATGCACTGATCACGTGACTGCGCATGCACTGAAGACGTGGCTGTTCGGGCACTGATCACGTGTTTATCAGGCAGTGATCAGTGACGGACAGGCGCTGATCAGGGGACTGTGCACGTACTGATCAGGTGGCTGATCAGGAACTGACCACCTGACTGCGCATGCAGTGATCACGTGGCTGGTCGTTCACTGATCACGTGTTTATCCTACGGTGATCACGTGACTGAGAGGCACTGATCACGTGACTGTGCCGTCAGTGATCACGTGGCTGAGCAGGCACTGATACCGTCACTGAGCATGCACTGATCATGTGCCGGGAGCCGGGGAGGCATTCCACTCTGGACAAAGGTCATGAGGAAGGAGGCTCGGCATACGCAAATGCGGGATCGAGCCTCAGGAGTCCACCCGGATATTCTCGAGCATCTCCCCCCCCAAAAAAACCGGAGTCTGCCTACTGTATAGCTTTGTGCTCTCACCTCTGATTTCACTGGGGGCTGTCCCCCACCACCATCTTGCTCTCTCTGTCAAAGAGTTAACTTACAGCTCCAATTCATAAAGTTCCTTGTCATTCTTCCCTTTAACTTCCAGCTGAGTCTCCATCTGGAGCGCGGAACCCACCACGCTTACTAATTATGCCTGGGCTGCTAAGACCCACTCGAGAAGGTGTCTAGGGTGAGGCACCTTTCGCCATTCGAGAGGGCGCCTGCGGCCTACGTAAGTGGTGCAAACTTCTTGTCTTGAAGTTTGATTGGTCTTCCGCGTAAACCAAGCTACTCAGTCTCTTTTCTCCACCGAATTTTCCTACTGAGCTCTCCTCATACTATTATTCTTGACATCTCTGATTAGCATATAAATAGTCGCCCTGGCCATCTCTCCTTCGAATACCCTGGATCAGTTGCGGCTGGTCCCGGGCAGGTGGCGACCAAACAGGGACCTCAGGAGGCGATACTCAAAGAGCTGAGCAGACACGAACCACGCAATCAGCAGGCAATAAGCATGGAGCTCAGCAGTGACGAATCATGCTGCTCAACTGGCAATAATCAAGCACGTGACCAGGCAGGAATCACGCAGCTCAGCTGGCAATTGTCAAGCAGATGAGCCAACAGGAATCACGCAGCTCAGATGGCAATTGTCAAGCAGATGAGCCGGCAGGAATCACGCAGCTCAGCAGGCCCTGATCACGTGACTGAGCATGCACTGATCACGTGGCTCTCATGCACTGATCACGTGATTGTGGATGCACTGATCACGTCATTGTATGCACTGATCACGTGGCTTTCATGTAGTGATGACGTAGCTGATCATGCACTGATCATGTGAATGATCATGCACTGATCACGTAGCTATCTTGCACTGATCACTTGGCTGATCACTCATCTCGAGACTGATCATGCACTGATCATGGCGCTATCATGCACTGATCACGTGGATATCATGCACTGATCACGTGGCTGATCACACACGTACCACGTGACTGATCATGCACTGATCACGTGGCTCTCATGCACTGATCACGTGGCTATCATGCACTGATATCATGCACTATCACGTGGCTGATCACACACATATCACGTGACTGATCATGCACTGATCTCGTGACTACCATGCACTGATCACGTGGCTATCATGCACTGATCACGTGGCTGATCATGCAATGATCAGGTAGCTAACATGTACTGGTCACGTGACTGATCATGCACTGATCACGTAATTGATCCTGCACTGATCACGTGGCTCATCACGCACTGATCACGTGGCTGATCACACACGTGTCACGTGACTGATCATGTACAGATCACGTGACTAATCATGAAGTGATCATGTGGCTATCCTTCACTGATCACGTGGATATCATGCACTGATCACGTGGCTGATCACACACATATCACGTGACTGATCATGCACTGATCACCTGGCTATCATGCACTGATCACGTGGCTGATCATGCAATGATCACCTAGCTACCATGTACTGGTCACGTGACTGATCATGCACTGAACACGTAATTGATCATGCACTGATCACCTGGCTTATCATGCATTGATCATGTGACTGATCATGTGCTGATCATGTTTGGTGTCATACACTGATCATGTGCCTCTGGAGGCAATGAACAAAGAGCTGAGTAGGCAGGAATCAGTCAGCAGGCAATAATCATGGAACTCAGGTGTGAGGAATCATGCTGCTCAGCTGGCAATAATCAAGCAGATGAGCAGACAGTAATCACGCAGCTCAGCAGGCCCTGATCACGTGACTGAGCATGCACTGTTCACGTGGCTGATCACACACCTGTCATGTGACTGATCATGCACTGATCACGTGGCTCTCATGCACTGATCACGTGGCTATCATGCACTGATCACGTGGCTTATCATGCAATGATCAGGTAGCTACCATGTACTGGTCACGTGACTGATCATGCACTCATCACGTGGCTCTCATGCACTTATCACGTGATTGCGGATGCACTGATCACGTCATTGTATGCACTGATCACGTGGCTATCATGTACTGATGACGTAGCTGATCATACACTGATCATGTGATTGATCATGCACTCATCACGTAGCTGTCTTGCACTGATCACTTGGCTGATCATACACTCATCTCGGGACTGATCATGCACTGATCATGCCGCTATCATGCACTGATCACGTGGATATCATGCACTGATCACGTGGCTGATCACACACGTATCACGTGACTGATCATGCACTGATCACGTGGCTATCCTGCACTGATCACGTGGCTGCTCATACACTGATCACGTGCCGGGTCAGGCACAGATCACGTGACTACTCATGAAGTGATCACGTGGCTATCATGCACTGATCACGTGGCTGAACATGCACTGTTCACGTGGTTGATCACAAACCTGTCACGTGACTGTTCATGCACTGATCACATGGCAATCATGCACTGCTAACATGGCTGATCAAACAATGATCACATAGTTACCATGCACTGATCTCGTGACTGATCATACACTGATCACATGACTGATCATGCTCTGTTCACGTGACTGATCATGCACTGATCACGTGGCTATCCTGCACTGATCACGTGGCTGATCATACACTGATCACGTGCCTGGTCATACACAGATTACGTGACTACTCATGAAGTGATCACGTAGCTATCAGGCACTGATCACGTGGATATCTTACACTGCTAACATGGCAGATCATACACTGATCACATAGCTACCATGTACTGGTAACCTGACTGATCATGCACTCATCACGTAATTGATCATGCACTGATCATGTGACTGCTCATGCACTGAGCACGTGACTGATCATGCACTTATCACGTGACTGATCATGCACTGATCACGTGGCTTTCATGCACTGCTCACGTGGCTGAAAATGCAATGAGCATGCAGCTACCATGTTCTGGTCACATGACTGATCATGCAATGATCACGTAATTGATCATGCACTGATTACGTGGCTGATCATACACTGTTCACGTTTCTGACCATACACTGCTCACGTAACTGATCATGCACTGATCACGTGGCTATCATGCACTGCTCAGGTGGCTGGTCATGCAATGTTAACGTAGCTACCATATACTGGTCACGTGACTCATCATGCACAGATCACGTAAATGATCATGCACTGTTCACGTGACTGATCATGCACTGATCACGTGACTGATCATGCACTGATCACGTGGCTCTCATGCACTGATCACGTGATTGCGGATGCAATGATCACGTAATTGTATGCACTGATCACGTGGCTGATCATACACTGATCACGTGCCTGGTCATACACAGATTACGTGACTACTCATGAAGTGATCACGTGGCTATCATGCACTGATCACGTGGATATCATACACTGCTAACGTGGCAGATCATAAAATGATCACATAGCTACCATGTACTGGTCACGTGACTGATCATGCACTGATCATGTAACTGATCATGCACTGATCATGTGACTGCTCATGCACTGGGCACGTGACTGATCATGCACTTATCACGTGACTCATCATGCACTGATCACGTGGCTTTCATGCAGTGCTCACGTGGCTGATAATGCAATGAGCACGCAGCTACCATGTTCTGGTCACATGACTGATCATGCAATGATCACGTAATTGATCATGCACTGATCACGTGGCTGATCATACACTGTTCACGTTTCTGACCATACACTGCTCACGTAACTGATCATGCACTGATCACGTGGCTATCATGCACTGATCACGTGGCTGATCATACTCTGCTCACGTAACTGATCATGCACACATCACGTGGCTATCATGCACTGCTCTCGTGGCTGGTCATGCAATGTTAACGTAGCTACCATATAATGGTCATGTGACTCATCATGCACAGATCACGTAAATGATCATGCACTGTTCACGTGACTGATCATGCACTGATCACGTGACTGATCATGCACTGATCACGTGGCTCTCATGCACTGTTCATGTGATTGCGGATGCACTGATCACGTAATTGTATGCACTGATCACGTGGCTATCATGTACTGATGACATAGCTGATCATGCACTGATCATGTGACTGATCATGCACTGATCACGTAGCTATCTTGCACTGATCACTTGGCTGATCATACACTCAACTCCGGACTGATCATGCACTGATCATGACGCTATCATGCACTGATCACGTGGATATCATGCACTGATCACGTGGCTGATCACACACGTATCATGTGACTGATCATGCACTGATCACGCGGCTATCATGCACTGATCACGTGGCTATCATGCACTGATCACGTGGCTCTCATGCACTGATCACGTGATTGTGGATGCACTGATCACGTCATTGTATGCACTGATCACGTGGCTTTCATGTAGTGATGACGTAGCTGATCATGCACTGATCATGTGAATGATCATGCACTGATCACGTAGCTATCTTGCACTGATCACTTGGCTGATCACTCATCTCGAGACTGATCATGCACTGATCATGGCGCTATCATGCACTGATCACGTGGATATCATGCACTGATCACGTGGCTGATCACACACGTACCACGTGACTGATCATGCACTGATCACGTGGCTCTCATGCACTGATCACGTGGCTATCATGCACTGATATCATGCACTATCACGTGGCTGATCACACACATATCACGTGACTGATCATGCACTGATCACGTGACTACCATGCACTGATCACGTGGCTATCATGCACTGATCACGTGGCTGATCATGCAATGATCAGGTAGCTAACATGTACTGGTCACGTGACTGATCATGCACTGATCACGTAATTGATCCTGCACTGATCACGTGGCTCATCACGCACTGATCACGTGGCTGATCACACACGTGTCACGTGACTGATCATGTACAGATCACGTGACTAATCATGAAGTGATCATGTGGCTATCCTTCACTGATCACGTGGATATCATGCACTGATCACGTGGCTGATCACACACGTATCACGTGACTGATCATGCACTGATCACGTGGCTATCATGCACTGATCACGTGGCTGATCATGCAATGATCACCTAGCTACCATGTACTGGTCACGTGACTGATCATGCACTGAACACGTAATTGATCATGCACTGATCACCTGGCTTATCATGCATTGATCATGTGACTGATCATGTGCTGATCATGTTTGGTGTCATACACTGATCATGTGCCTCTGGAGGCAATGAACAAAGAGCTGAGTAGGCAGGAATCAGTCAGCAGGCAATAATCATGGAACTCAGGTGTGAGGAATCATGCTGCTCAGCTGGCAATAATCAAGCAGATGAGCAGACAGTAATCACGCAGCTCAGCAGGCCCTGATCACGTGACTGAGCATGCACTGTTCACGTGGCTGATCACACACCTGTCACGTGACTGATCATGCACTGATCACGTGGCTATCATGCACTGCTCACGTGGCTGAACATGCACTGTTCACATGGCTGATCACACACCTGTCACGTGGCTGATCATGCAATGATCATGTGGCAACCATGTACAGGTCATGTGACTGATCATGCACTGATCACGTAATTGATCCTGCACTGATCACGTGGCTTTCATGCACTGCTCACGTGGCTGAAAATGCAATGAGCACGCAGCTACCATGTTCTGGTCACATGACTGATCATGCAATGATCACGTAATTGATCATGCACTGATTACGTGGCTGATCATACACTGTTCACGTTTCTGACCATACACTGCTCACGTAACTGATCATGCACTGATCACGTGGCTATCATGCACTGCTCAGGTGGCTGGTCATGCAATGTTAACGTAGCTACCATATACTGGTCACGTGACTCATCATGCACAGATCACGTAAATGATCATGCACTGTTCACGTGACTGATCATGCACTGATCACGTGACTGATCATGCACTGATCACGTGGCTCTCATGCACTGATCACGTGATTGCGGATGCAATGATCACGTAATTGTATGCACTGATCACGTGGCTGATCATACACTGATCACGTGCCTGGTCATACACAGATTACGTGACTACTCATGAAGTGATCACGTGGCTATCATGCACTGATCACGTGGATATCATACACTGCTAACGTGGCAGATCATAAAATGATCACATAGCTACCATGTACTGGTCACGTGACTGATCATGCACTGATCATGTAACTGATCATGCACTGATCATGTGACTGCTCATGCACTGGGCACGTGACTGATCATGCACTTATCACGTGACTCATCATGCACTGATCACGTGGCTTTCATGCAGTGCTCACGTGGCTGATAATGCAATGAGCACGCAGCTACCATGTTCTGGTCACATGACTGATCATGCAATGATCACGTAATTGATCATGCACTGATCACGTGGCTGATCATACACTGTTCACGTTTCTGACCATACACTGCTCACGTAACTGATCATGCACTGATCACGTGGCTATCATGCACTGATCACGTGGCTGATCATACTCTGCTCACGTAACTGATCATGCACACATCACGTGGCTATCATGCACTGCTCTCGTGGCTGGTCATGCAATGTTAACGTAGCTACCATATAATGGTCAAGTGACTCATCATGCACAGATCACGTAAATGATCATGCACTGTTCACGTGACTGATCATGCACTGATCACGTGACTGATCATGCACTGATCACGTGGCTCTCATGCACTGTTCATGTGATTGTGGATGCACTGATCACGTAATTGTATGCACTGATCACGTGGCTATCATGTACTGATGACGTAGCTGATCATGCACTGATCATGTGACTGATCATGCACTGATCACGTAGCTATCTTGCACTGATCACTTGGCTGATCATACACTCAACTCCGGACTGATCATGCACTGATCATGACGCTATCATGCACTGATCACGTGGATATCATGCACTGATCACGTGGCTGATCACACACGTATCATGTGACTGATCATGCACTGATCACGCGGCTATCATGCACTGATCACGTGGCTATCATGCACTGATCACGTGGCTCTCATGCACTGATCACGTGATTGTGGATGCACTGATCACGTCATTGTATGCACTGATCACGTGGCTTTCATGTAGTGATGACGTAGCTGATCATGCACTGATCATGTGAATGATCATGCACTGATCACGTAGCTATCTTGCACTGATCACTTGGCTGATCACTCATCTCGAGACTGATCATGCACTGATCATGGCGCTATCATGCACTGATCACGTGGATATCATGCACTGATCACGTGGCTGATCACACACGTACCACGTGACTGATCATGCACTGATCACGTGGCTCTCATGCACTGATCACGTGGCTATCATGCACTGATATCATGCACTATCACGTGGCTGATCACACACATATCACGTGACTGATCATGCACTGATCACGTGACTACCATGCACTGATCACGTGGCTATCATGCACTGATCACGTGGCTGATCATGCAATGATCAGGTAGCTAACATGTACTGGTCACGTGACTGATCATGCACTGATCACGTAATTGATCCTGCACTGATCACGTGGCTCATCACGCACTGATCACGTGGCTGATCACACACGTGTCACGTGACTGATCATGTACAGATCACGTGACTAATCATGAAGTGATCATGTGGCTATCCTTCACTGATCACGTGGATATCATGCACTGATCACGTGGCTGATCACACACGTATCACGTGACTGATCATGCACTGATCACGTGGCTATCATGCACTGATCACGTGGCTGATCATGCAATGATCACCTAGCTACCATGTACTGGTCACGTGACTGATCATGCACTGAACACGTAATTGATCATGCACTGATCACCTGGCTTATCATGCATTGATCATGTGACTGATCATGTGCTGATCATGTTTGGTGTCATACACTGATCATGTGCCTCTGGAGGCAATGAACAAAGAGCTGAGTAGGCAGGAATCAGTCAGCAGGCAATAATCATGGAACTCAGGTGTGAGGAATCATGCTGCTCAGCTGGCAATAATCAAGCAGATGAGCAGACAGTAATCACGCAGCTCAGCAGGCCCTGATCACGTGACTGAGCATGCACTGTTCACGTGGCTGATCACACACCTGTCACGTGACTGATCATGCACTGATCACGTGGCTATCATGCACTTCTCACGTGGCTGAACATGCACTGTTCACATGGCTGATCACACACCTGTCACGTGGCTGATCATGCAATGATCATGTGGCAACCATGTACAGGTCATGTGACTGATCATGCACTGATCACGTAATTGATCCTGCACTGATCACGTGGCTTTCATGCACTGCTCACGTGGCTGAAAATGCAATGAGCACGCAGCTACCATGTTCTGGTCACATGACTGATCATGCAATGATCACGTAATTGATCATGCACTGATTACGTGGCTGATCATACACTGTTCACGTTTCTGACCATACACTGCTCACGTAACTGATCATGCACTGATCACGTGGCTATCATGCACTGCTCAGGTGGCTGGTCATGCAATGTTAACGTAGCTACCATATACTGGTCACGTGACTCATCATGCACAGATCACGTAAATGATCATGCACTGTTCACGTGACTGATCATGCACTGATCACGTGACTGATCATGCACTGATCACGTGGCTCTCATGCACTGTTCATGTGATTGCGGATGCACTGATCACGTAATTGTATGCACTGATCACGTGGCTATCATGTACTGATGACGTAGCTGATCATGCACTGATCATGTGACTGATCATGCACTGATCACGTAGCTATCTTGCACTGATCACTTGGCTGATCATACACTCAACTCCGGACTGATCATGCACTGATCATGACGCTATCATGCACTGATCACGTGGATATCATGCACTGATCACGTGGCTGATCACACACGTATCATGTGACTGATCATGCACTGATCACGCGGCTATCATGCACTGATCACGTGGCTATCATGCACTGATCACGTGGCTCTCATGCACTGATCACGTGATTGTGGATGCACTGATCACGTCATTGTATGCACTGATCACGTGGCTTTCATGTAGTGATGACGTAGCTGATCATGCACTGATCATGTGAATGATCATGCACTGATCACGTAGCTATCTTGCACTGATCACTTGGCTGATCACTCATCTCGAGACTGATCATGCACTGATCATGGCGCTATCATGCACTGATCACGTGGATATCATGCACTGATCACGTGGCTGATCACACACGTACCACGTGACTGATCATGCACTGATCACGTGGCTCTCATGCACTGATCACGTGGCTATCATGCACTGATATCATGCACTATCACGTGGCTGATCACACACATATCACGTGACTGATCATGCACTGATCACGTGACTACCATGCACTGATCACGTGGCTATCATGCACTGATCACGTGGCTGATCATGCAATGATCAGGTAGCTAACATGTACTGGTCACGTGACTGATCATGCACTGATCACGTAATTGATCCTGCACTGATCACGTGGCTCATCACGCACTGATCACGTGGCTGATCACACACGTGTCACGTGACTGATCATGTACAGATCACGTGACTAATCATGAAGTGATCATGTGGCTATCCTTCACTGATCACGTGGATATCATGCACTGATCACGTGGCTGATCACACACGTATCACGTGACTGATCATGCACTGATCACGTGGCTATCATGCACTGATCACGTGGCTGATCATGCAATGATCACCTAGCTACCATGTACTGGTCACGTGACTGATCATGCACTGAACACGTAATTGATCATGCACTGATCACCTGGCTTATCATGCATTGATCATGTGACTGATCATGTGCTGATCATGTTTGGTGTCATACACTGATCATGTGCCTCTGGAGGCAATGAACAAAGAGCTGAGTAGGCAGGAATCAGTCAGCAGGCAATAATCATGGAACTCAGGTGTGAGGAATCATGCTGCTCAGCTGGCAATAATCAAGCAGATGAGCAGACAGTAATCACGCAGCTCAGCAGGCCCTGATCACGTGACTGAGCATGCACTGTTCACGTGGCTGATCACACACCTGTCACGTGACTGATCATGCACTGATCACGTGGCTATCATGCACTGCTCACGTGGCTGAACATGCACTGTTCACATGGCTGATCACACACCTGTCACGTGGCTGATCATGCAATGATCATGTGGCAACCATGTACAGGTCATGTGACTGATCATGCACTGATCACGTAATTGATCCTGCACTGATCACGTGGCTTTCATGCACTGCTCACGTGGCTGAAAATGCAATGAGCACGCAGCTACCATGTTCTGGTCACATGACTGATCATGCAATGATCACGTAATTGATCATGCACTGATTACGTGGCTGATCATACACTGTTCACGTTTCTGACCATACACTGCTCACGTAACTGATCATGCACTGATCACGTGGCTATCATGCACTGCTCAGGTGGCTGGTCATGCAATGTTAACGTAGCTACCATATACTGGTCACGTGACTCATCATGCACAGATCACCTAAATGATCATGCACTGTTCACGTGACTGATCATGCACTGATCACGTGACTGATCATGCACTGATCACGTGGCTCTCATGCACTGATCACGTGATTGCGGATGCAATGATCACGTAATTGTATGCACTGATCACGTGGCTGATCATACACTGATCACGTGCCTGGTCATACACAGATTACGTGACTACTCATGAAGTGATCACGTGGCTATCATGCACTGATCACGTGGATATCATACACTGCTAACGTGGCAGATCATAAAATGATCACATAGCTACCATGTACTGGTCACGTGACTGATCATGCACTGATCATGTAACTGATCATGCACTGATCATGTGACTGCTCATGCACTGGGCACGTGACTGATCATGCACTTATCACGTGACTCATCATGCACTGATCACGTGGCTTTCATGCAGTGCTCACGTGGCTGATAATGCAATGAGCACGCAGCTACCATGTTCTGGTCACATGACTGATCATGCAATGATCACGTAATTGATCATGCACTGATCACGTGGCTGATCATACACTGTTCACGTTTCTGACCATACACTGCTCACGTAACTGATCATGCACTGATCACGTGGCTATCATGCACTGATCACGTGGCTGATCATACTCTGCTCACGTAACTGATCATGCACACATCACGTGGCTATCATGCACTGCTCTCGTGGCTGGTCATGCAATGTTAACGTAGCTACCATATAATGGTCACGTGACTCATCATGCACAGATCACGTAAATGATCATGCACTGTTCACGTGGCTATCATGCACTGATCACGTGGTTGAACATGCACTGTTCACGTGGCTGATCATACACTGTTCATGTGCCTGGTCATGCACAGATCACGTGACTAATCATGAAGTGATCACGTGGCTATAATTCACTGATCACGTGGATATCATGCACTGATTACCTGCCTGTCATGCACAGATCACGTGACTAATCATGAAATGATCACGTAGGTATCATGCACTGATCACGTGGCTGATCATACAATGTTTATGTGTCTGATCATGCACTGATCAAGTGTCTGATCATACACTCCTCACGTAGCTGATCATGCACTGATCACGTGTCCATCCTGCAGTGCTCACGTGGCTGATCCTGCAATGATCACGTAGCTAACATGTACTGGTCCTGTGACTGATCATGCAATGGTAACCTAATTGATCATGCACTGCTTACGTGGCTGATCATACAATGATCACATAGCTAACATGTAGTGGTCACGTGACTGAACATGCACTGATCACGTAATTGATCATGCACTGATCACTTGGATATCATGCACTGATCACGTGGCTGATCACACACCTATCACGTGACTGATCATGCACTGATCACGTGGCTCTCATGCACTTATCACGTGATTGCGGATGCACTGATCACGTCATTGTATGCACTGATCACGTGGCTATCATGTACTGATGACGTAGCTGATCATGCACTGATCATGTGATTGATCATGCACTGATCACGTAGCTGTCTTGCACTGATCACTTGGCTGATCATACACTCATCTCGGGACTGATCATGCACTGATCATGCCGCTATCATGCACTGATCACGTGGATATCATGCACTGATCACGTGGCTGATCACACACGTATCACGTGACTGATCATGCACTGATCACGTGGCTATCCTGCACTGATCACGTGGCTGCTCATACACTGATCACGTGCCTGGTCAGGCACAGATCACGTGACTACTCATGAAGTGATCACGTGGCTATCATGCACTGATCACGTGGCTGAACATGCACTGTTCACGGGGTTGATCACAAACCTGTCACGTGACTGATCATGCACTGATCACATGGCAATCATGCACTGCTAACATGGCTGATCAAACAATGATCACATAGTTACCATGCACTGATCTCGTGACTGATCATACACTGATCACATGACTGATCATGCACTGTTCACGTGACTGATCATGCACTGATCACGTGGCTATCCTGCACTGATCACGTGGCTGATCATACACTGATCACGAGCCTGGTCATACACAGATTACGTGACTACTCATGAAGTGATCACGTGGCTATCAGGCACTGATCACGTGACTGATCATGCACTGATCACGTGGCTCTTATGCACTGATCACGTGGCTGATCATGCAATGGTCATGTAGCTACCATGTACCGGTCACATGACTGATCATACACCCATCAGGTGACTGATCATGCACTGATCACGTGTTTGTCATGCATTGATCACGTGCCTGAACATGCACTGTTCACGTGGTTGATCATGCACTGATCACGTGACTGATCATGCACTGATCACGTGGCACTCATGCACTGCTAACGTGGCTGATCATACAATGATCACATAGTTACCATGTACTGGTCACGTGACTGATCATGCACTGATCACGTAATTGATCATGCACTGATCTCGTGGCTGATCATACACTGATCACATGACTGATCATGCACTGTTCACGCGACTGATCACGCACTGATCACGTGGCTATCATGCACTTCTCATGTGGCTGATCATGCAGTGATCACGCAGCTACCATGTACTGATCACATGACTGATCGTGCACTGATCACCTAATTGATCATGCACTGATCAGTTGGATATCATGCACTGATCACGTGGCTGATCACACACTGTTCACGTGTCTGATCATGCACTGATCACGTGGCTGATCATACACTGATCACGTGGCTCAACATGCACTATTCACGTGGCTGATCACACACCTGTCACGTGACTGATCATGCACTGATCACGTGGCACTCATGCACTGATCACGGGGCTGATCGTATTCTGGTCACGTAACTGATCATGCACACATCACGTGGCTATCATGCACTGCTCACGTGGCTGGTCATGCAATGATCACGTAGCTACCATGTACTGGTCACGTGACTGATCATGCACTGATCACGTAAGTGTTTCTGCACTGATCACGTGGCTCATCATGCACTGATCACCTGACTGTTCAAGCACTGATCACTTGATGATCATGCACTGATCACGTGGCTATCATGCACTGCTTACGTGGCTGATCATACAATGATCACCTAGCTAACATGTAGTGGTCACGTGACTGAACATGCACTGTTCACATAATTGATCATGCACTGATCACGTGGCTGATCATACACTGTTCAAGTGCCTTGTCCTGTACAGATTACGTGACTAATCATGAAATGATCACGTAGGTATCATGCACTGATCACATGGCTGATCATACAATGTTTACGGGTCTGATCATGCACTGTTCAAGTGGCTGATCATACACTGCTCACGTAGCTGATCATGCACTGATCACGTGGCTATCCTGCACTGATCACGTGGCTGATCATGCACTGATCACGTAGCTATCATGCACTGATCACGTGACTGATCATGCACTGATCACTAATTGATCATGCACTGATCACGTGACTGATCATGCACTGATCACGTGACTGATCATGCACTGATCACGTGGCTGTCATGCACTGATCACGTGGCTGATCATGCACTGATCACGTAGCTATCATGCACTGATCACGTGACTGATCATGCACTGATCACGTAATTGATCATGCACTGATCACGTGGCTGATCATGCACTGATCACGTGACTGATCATGCACTGATCACGTGACTGATCATGCACTGATCACGTGGCTATCATGCACTGATCACGTGGCTGATCATGCACTGATCACGCAGCTATCATGCACTGATCACGTGACTGATCATGCACTGATCACGTGACTGATCATGCACTGATCACGTGGCTATCATGCACTGATCACGTGGCTGATCATGCACTGATCACGTGACTGATCATGCACTGATCACGTGGCTGATCATGCACTGATCACGTGGCTGATCATGCACTGATCACGTGGCTGATCATGCACTGTCACGTGGCTGATCATGCACTGATCATGTAGCTACCATGTACCGGTCACGTGACTGATCATAAACCCATCAGGTGACTGATCATGCACTGATCACGTGGCTATCATGCACTGATCACGTGATCATCATGACATCACGTGATCTGATCATGCACTGATCACGTGGCTATCATGCACTGATCACGTGGCTGATCATGCACTGATCACGTGGCTGATCATGCACTGATCACGTGACTGATCATGCACTGATCACGTGGCTATCATGCACTGATCACGTGGCTATCATGCACTGATCACGTGGCTATCATGCACTGATCACGTGGCTGATCATGCACTGATCACGTGACTGATCATGCACTGATCACGTGGCTATCATGCACTGATATCATGACTGATCATGCACTGATCACGTGGCTATCATGCACTGATCACGTGGCTGATCATGCACTGATCACGTGACTGATCATGCACTGATCACGTGGCTATCATGCACTGATCACGTGGCTGATCATGCACTGATCACGTGGCTGATCATGCACTGATCACGTGACTGATCATGCACTGATCACGTCTATATCATGCACTGATCACGTGACTGATCATGCACTGATCACGTGATGATCATGCACTGATCACGTGACTGATCATGCACTGATCACGTGGCTATCATGCACTGATCACGTGGCTGATCATGCACTGATCACGTGACTGATCATGCACTGATCACGTGGCTATCATGCACTGATCACGTGGCTGATCATGCACTGATCACGTGGCTATCATGCACTGATCACGTGACTGATCATGCACTGATCACATGACTGATCATGCACTGATCACGTGACTGATCATGCACTGATCACGTGGCTATCATGCACTGCTCACGTGGCTGATCATGCAATGATCACGTAGCTACCATGTACTGGTCACGTGACTGATCATGCACTGATCACGTGACTGATCATGCACTGATCACGTGGCTATCATGCACTGATCACGTGGCTGATCATGCACTGATCACGTGACTGATCATGCACTGATCACGTGACTGATCATGCACTGATCACGTGGCTATCATGCACTGATCACGTGGCTGATCATGCACTGATCACGTGGCTATCATGCACTGATCACGTGACTGATCATGCACTGATCACGTGACTGATCATGCACTGATCACGTGGCTTATCATGCACTGATCATGTGACTGATCATGCGCTGATCATGTTTGGTATCATACACTGATCATGTGCCTCTGGAGGCAATGAACAAAGAGCTGAGTAGGCACGAATCAGTCAGCAGGCAATAATCATGGAACTCAGGTGTGAGGAATCATGCTGCTCAGCTGGCAATAATCAAGCAGATGAGCAGGCAGGAATCACGCAGCTCAGCAGGCACTGATCACGTGACTGAGCATGCACTGATCACGTGGCTGATCACACACCTATCACGTGACTGATCATGCACTGATCACGTGGCTCTCATGCACTGATCACGTGACTGATCATGCACTGATCACGTGGCTGATCATGCACTGATCACGTGGCTGATCATGCACTGATCACGTGGCTGATCATGCACTGATCACGTGGCTGATCATGCACTGATCACGTGGCTGATCATGCACTGATCACGTGGCTGATCATGCACTGATCACGGGACTGATCATGCACTGATCACGTGGCTATCATGCACTGATCACGTGGCTATCATGCACTGATCACGTGGCTGATCACACACGTATCACGTGACTGATCATGCACTGATCACGTGGCTATCATGCACTGATCACGTGGCTGATCATGCACTGATCACGTGGCTATCATGCACTGATCACGTGGCTATCATGCACTGATCACGTGGCTGATCATGCACTGATCACGTGACTGATCATGCACTGATCACGTGGCTATCATGCACTGATCACGTGGCTGATCATGCACTGATCACGTGACTGATCATGCACTGATCACGTGCTATCATGCACTGATCACGTGACTGATCATGCACTGATCACGTGGCTGATCATGCACTGATCACGTGACTGATCATGCACTGATCACGTGGCTGATCATGCACTGATCACGTGGCTGATCATGCACTGATCACGTGACTGATCATGCACTGATCACGTGGCATCATGCACTGATCACGTGGCTGATCATGCAATGATCACGTAGCTACCATGTACTGATCACGTGACTGATCATGCACTGATCACGTGATTGATCATGCACTGATCACGTGGCTGATCATGCACTGATCACGTGACTGATCATGCACTGATCACGTGACTGATCATGCACTGATCACGTGGCTATCATGCACTGATCACGTGGCTGATCATGCACTGATCACGTAGCTACCATGCACTGATCACGTGACTGATCATGCACTGATCACGTGACTGATCATGCACTGATCACGTGGCTATCATGCACTGATCACGTGGCTGATCATGCACTGATCACGTGACTGATCATGCACTGATCACGTGGCTGATCATGCACTGATCACGTGGCTGATCATGCACTGATCACGTGGCTGATCATGCACTGATCACGTGACTGATCATGCACTGATCACGTGGCACTCATGCACTGATCACGTGGCTGATCATACACTGATCACGTGACTGATCATGCACTGATCACGTGGCTATCATGCACTGATCACGTGGCTGATCATGCAATGATCACGTAGCTACCATGTACTGGTCACGTGACTGATCATGCACTGATCACGTAAGTGTTCATGCACTGATCACGTGGCTGATCATGCACTGATCACGTGACTGATCATGCACTGATCACGTGATGATCATGCACTGATCACGTGGCTATCATGCACTGATCACGTGGCTGATCATGCACTGATCACGTAGCTATCATGCACTGATCACGTGACTGATCATGCACTGATCACGTGACTGATCATGCACTGATCACGTGGCTGATCATGCACTGATCACGTGGCTGATCATGCACTGATCACGTGACTGATCATGCACTGATCACGTGGCTATCATGCACTGATCACGTGGCTGATCATGCACTGATCACGGTCTGATCATGCACTGATCACGTGGCTGATCATGCACTGATCACGTGCTGATCATGCACTGATCACGTGGCTATCATGCACTGATCACGTGGCTGATCATGCAATGATCACGTAGCTACATGTACTGGTCACGTGACTGATCATGCACTGATCACTAATTGATCATGCACTGATCACGTGACTGATCATGCACTGATCACGTGACTGATCATGCACTGATCACGTGGCTGTCATGCACTATCACGTGGCTGATCATGCACTGATCACGTAGCTACATGTACTGATCACGTGACTGATCATGCACTGATCACGTAATTGATCATGCACTGATCACGTGGCTGATCATGCACTGATCACGTGACTGATCATGCACTGATCACGTGACTGATCATGCACTGATCACGTGGCTATCATGCACTGATCACGTGGCTGATCATGCACTGATCACGCAGCTACCATGCACTGATCACGTGACTGATCATGCACTGATCACGTGACTGATCATGCACTGATCACGTGGCTATCATGCACTGATCACGTGGCTGATCATGCACTGATCACGTGACTGATCATGCACTGATCACGTGGCTGATCATGCACTGATCACGTGGCTGATCATGCACTGATCACGTGGCTGATCACACATGTCACGTGGCTGATCATGCACTGATCATGTAGCTACCATGCACTGATCACGTGACTGATCATGCACTGATCACGTGACTGATCATGCACTGATCACGTGGCTATCATGCACTGATCACGTGGCTGATCATGCACTGATCACGTGCCTGATCATGCACTGATCACGTGACTGATCATGCACTGATCACGTGGATATCATGCACTGATCACGTGGCTGATCATGCACTGATCACGTGGCTGATCATGCACTGATCACGTGACTGATCATGCACTGATCACGTGGCTATCATGCACTGATCACGTGGCTATCATGCACTGATCACGTGGCTATCATGCACTGATCACGTGGCTGATCATGCACTGATCACGTGACTGATCATGCACTGATCACGTGGCTATCATGCACTGATCACGTGACTGATCATGCACTGATCACGTGGCTATCATGCACTGATCACGTGGCTGATCATGCACTGATCACGTGACTGATCATGCACTGATCACTGGCTATCATGCACTGATCACGTGGCTATCATGCACTGATCACGTGGCTGATCATGCACTGATCACGTGACTGATCATGCACTGATCACGTCTATATCATGCACTGATCACGTGACTGATCATGCACTGATCACGTGCTGATCATGCACTGATCACGTGACTGATCATGCACTGATCACGTGGCTATCATGCACTGATCACGTGGCTGATCATACACTGATCACGTGACTGATCATGCACTGATCACGTGGCTATCATGCACTGATCACGTGGCTGATCATGCACTGATCACGTAGCTATCATGTACTGATCACGTGACTGATCATGCACTGATCACGTGACTGATCATGCACTGATCACGTGACTGATCATGCACTGATCACGTGGCTATCATGCACTGCTCACGTGGCTGATCATGCAATGATCACGTAGCTACCATGTACTGGTCACGTGACTGATCATGCACTGATCACGTGACTGATCATGCACTGATCACGTGGCTGATCATGCACTGATCACGTGGCTGATCATGCACTGATCACGTGACTGATCATGCACTGATCACGTGAATGATCATGCACTGATCACGTGGCTGATCATGCACTGATCACGTGGCTGATCATGCACTGATCACGTGACTGATCATGCACTGATCACGTGACTGATCATGCACTGATCACGTGACTGATCATGCACTGATCACGTGGCTATCATGCACTGATCACGTGGCTGATCATGCACTGATCACGTGGCTATCATGCACTGATCACGTGACTGATCATGCACTGATCACGTGACTGATCATGCACTGATCACGTGGCTTATCATGCACTGATCATGTGACTGATCATGTGCTGATCATGTTTGGTATCATACACTGATCATGTGCCTCTGGAGGCAATGAACAAAGAGCTGAGTAGGCAGGAATCAGTCAGCAGGCAATAATCATGGAACTCAGGTGTGAGGAATCATGCTGCTCAGCTGGCAATAATCAAGCAGATGAGAAGGCAGGAATCACGCAGCTCAGCAGGCACTGATCACGTGACTGAGCATGCACTGATCACGTGGCTGATCATGCACTATCACGTGACTGATCATGCACTGATCACGTGGCTCTCATGCACTGATCACGTGACTGATCATGCACTGATCACGTGGCTGATCATGCACTGATCACGTGGCTGATCATGCACTGATCACGTGGCTGATCATGCACTGATCACGTGACTGATCATGCACTGATCACGTGGCTGTCATGCACTGATCACGTGGCTGATCATGCACTGATCACGTGACTGATCATGCACTGATCACGTGGCTATCATGCACTGATCACGTGGCTATCATGCACTGATCACGTGGCTGATCACACACTGATCACGTGACTGATCATGCACTGATCACGTGGCTATCATGCACTGATCACGTGGCTGATCATGCACTGATCACGTGACTGATCATGCACTGATCACGTGACTATCATGCACTGATCACGTGGCTATCATGCACTGATCACGTGGCTGATCATGCACTGATCACGTGGCTGATCATGCACTGATCACGTGACTGATCATGCACTGATCACGTGGCTATCATGCACTGATCACGTGGCTGATCATGCACTGATCACGTTATCATGCACTGATCACGTGACTGATCATGCACTGATCACGTGACTGATCATGCACTGATCACGTGACTGATCATGCACTGATCACGTGGCTATCATGCACTGATCACGTGGCTGATCATGCACTGATCACGTGGCTGATCATGCACTGATCACGTGACTGATCATGCACTGATCACGTGGCTATCATGCACTGATCACGTGGCTATCATGCACTGATCACGTGGCTGATCATGCACTGATCACGTAGCTATCATGCACTGATCACGTGACTGATCATGCACTGATCACGTGACTGATCATGCACTGATCACGTGACTGATCATGCACTGATCACGTGACTGATCATGCACTGATCACGTGACTGATCATGCACTGATCACGTGGCTATCATGCACTGATCACGTGGCTGATCATGCAATGATCACGCAGCTACCATGCACTGGTCACGTGACTGATCATGCACTGATCACGTGACTGATCATGCACTGATCACGTGGCTGATCATGCACTGATCACGTGGCTGATCATGCACTGATCACGTGACTGATCATGCACTGATCACGTGGCTATCATGCACTGATCACGTGGCTGATCATGCACTGATCACGTGACTGATCATGCACTGATCACGTGGCTATCATGCACTGATCACGTGGCTGATCATGCACTGATCACGTAGCTACCATGCACTGATCACGTGACTGATCATGCACTGATCACGTGACTGATCATGCACTGATCACGTGACTGATCATGCACTGATCACGTGACTGATCATGCACTGATCACGTGGCTATCATGCACTGATCACGTGACTGATCATGCACTGATCACGTGACTGTCATGCACTGATCACGTGGCTGATCATGCACTGATCACGTGGCTGATCATGCACTGATCACGTGACTATCATGCACTGATCACGTGGCTATCATGCACTGATCACGTGGCTATCATGCACTGATCACGTGGCTATCATGCACTGATCACGTGGCTGATCATGCACTATCACGTGACTGATCATGCACTGATCACGTGGCTATCATGCACTGATCACGTGGCTGATCATGCACTGATCACGTGACTGATCATGCACTGATCACGTGGCTATCATGCACTGATCACGTGGCTGATCATGCACTGATCACGTGACTGATCATGCACTGATCACGTGGCTGATCATGCACTGATCACGTGACTGATCATGCACTGATCACGTGGCTATCATGCACTGATCACGTGACTGTCATGCACTGATCATGGACTGTCATGCACTGATCACGTGGCTATCATGCACTGATCACGTGGCTATCATGCACTGATCACGTGGCTGATCATACACTGATCACGTAACTGATCATGCACTGATCACGTGGCTATCATGCACTGATCACGTGGCTGATCATGCAATGATCACGTAGCTACCATATACTGGTCACGTGACTGATCATGCACTGATCACGTGACTGATCATGCACTGATCACGTGACTGATCATGCACTGATCACGTGACTGATCATGCACTGATCACGTGGCTATCATGCACTGATCACGTGACTGATCATGCACTGATCACGTGATTGTCATGCACTGATCACGTGGCTGATCATGCACTGATCACGTGGCTGATCATGCACTGATCACGTGACTGATCATGCACTGATCACGTGGCTATCATGCACTGATCACGTGGCTGATCATGCACTGATCACGTGACTGATCATGCACTGATCACGTGCTATCATGCACTGATCACGTGGCTATCATGCACTGATCACGTGGCTGATCACACACGTATCACGTGACTGATCATGCACTGATCACGTGGCTATCATGCACTGATCACGTGGCTATCATGCACTGATATCATGCACTGATCACGTGGCTGATCATGCACTATCACGTGACTGATCATGCACTGATCACGTGACTGATCATGCACTGATCACGTGGCTATCATGCACTGATCACGTGGCTGATCATGCAATGATCACGTAGCTACCATGTACTGGTCACGTGACTGATCATGCACTGATCACGTAATTGATCATGCACTGATCACGTGGCTCATCATGCACTGATCACGTGGCTGATCACACACTGATCACGTGACTGATCATGCACTGATCACGTGACTGATCATGCACTGATCACGTGGCTATCATGCACTGATCACGTGGCTATCATGCACTGATCACGTGACTGATCATGCACTGATCACGTGGCTGATCATGCACTGATCACGTGGCTATCATGCACTGATCACGTGGCTATCATGCACTGATCACGTGGCTATCATGCACTGATCACGTGGCTGATCATGCACTGATCACGTGACTGATCATGCACTGATCACGTGGCTATCATGCACTGATCACGTGGCTGATCATGCACTGATCACGGGACTGATCATGCACTGATCACGTGCTATCATGCACTGATCACGTGACTGATCATGCACTGATCACGTGGCTGATCATGCACTGATCACGTGACTGATCATGCACTGATCACGTGACTGATCATGCACTGATCACGTGGCTATCATGCACTGATCACGTGGCTGATCATGCACTGATCACGTGACTGATCATGCACTGATCACGTGGCTATCATGCACTGATCACGTGGCTGATCATGCACTGATCATGTAGCTATCATGCACTGATCACGTGACTGATCATGCACTGATCACGTGACTGATCATGCACTGATCACGTGGCTGTCATGCACTGATCACGTGGCTGATCATGCACTGATCACGTGGCTGATCACACACTGTCACGTGACTGATCATGCACTGATCACGTGGCATCATGCACTGATCACGTGGCTGATCATGCAATGATCACGTAGCTACCATGCACTGATCACGTGACTGATCATGCACTGATCACGTAATTGATCATGCACTGATCACGTGGCTGATCATGCACTGATCACGTGACTGATCATGCACTGATCACGTGACTGATCATGCACTGATCACGTGGCTATCATGCACTGATCACGTGGCTGATCATGCACTGATCACGTGCTATCATGCACTGATCACGTGACTGATCATGCACTGATCACGTGGCTGATCATGCACTGATCACGTGGCTATCATGCACTGATCACGTGGCTGATCATACACTGATCACGTGACTGATCATGCACTGATCACGTGGCTGATCATGCACTGATCACGTGGCTGATCATGCACTGATCACGTGGCTGATCACACACCTGTCACGTGACTGATCATGCACTGATCACGTGGCACTCATGCACTGATCACGTGGCTGATCATACACTGATCACGTGACTGATCATGCACTGATCACGTGGCTATCATGCACTGCTCACGTGGCTGATCATGCAATGATCACGTAGCTACCATGTACTGGTCACGTGACTGATCATGCACTGATCACGTAACTGATCATGCACTGATCACGTGGCTGATCATGCACTGATCACGTGACTGATCATGCACTGATCACGTGATGATCATGCACTGATCACGTGGCTATCATGCACTGATCACGTGGCTGATCATGCACTGATCACGTAGCTATCATGCACTGATCACGTGACTGATCATGCACTGATCACGTAATTGATCATGCACTGATCACGTGGCTGATCATGCACTGATCACGTGGCTGATCATGCACTGATCACGTGACTGATCATGCACTGATCACGTGGTATCATGCACTGATCACGTGGCTGATCATGCACTGATCACGGGCTGATCATGCACTGATCACGTGGCTGATCATGCACTGATCACGTGCTGATCATGCACTGATCACGTGGCTATCATGCACTGATCACGTGGCTGATCATGCACTGATCACGTAGCTATCATGCACTGATCACGTGACTGATCATGCACTGATCACGTGATTGATCATGCACTGATCACGTGACTGATCATGCACTGATCACGTGACTGATCATGCACTGATCACGTGGCTGTCATGCACTATCACGTGGCTGATCATGCACTGATCACGTGGCTATCATGCACTGATCACGTGACTGATCATGCACTGATCACGTGCTGATCATGCACTGATCACGTGGCTGATCATGCACTGATCACGTGACTGATCATGCACTGATCACGTGACTGATCATGCACTGATCACGTGGCTATCATGCACTGATCACGTGGCTGATCATGCACTGATCACGCAGCTATCATGCACTGATCACGTGACTGATCATGCACTGATCACGTGACTGATCATGCACTGATCACGTGGCTATCATGCACTGATCACGTGGCTGATCATGCACTGATCACGTGACTGATCATGCACTGATCACGTGGCTGATCATGCACTGATCACGTGGCTGATCATGCACTGATCACGTGGCTGATCACACATGTCACGTGGCTGATCATGCACTGATCATGTAGCTACCATGCACTGTCACGTGACTGATCATGCACTGATCACGTGACTGATCATGCACTGATCACGTGGCTATCATGCACTGATCACGTGGCTGATCATGCACTGATCACGTGACTGATCATGCACTGATCACGTGACTGATCATGCACTGATCACGTGGATATCATGCACTGATCACGTGGCTGATCATGCACTGATCACGTGGCTGATCATGCACTGATCACGTGACTGATCATGCACTGATCACGTGGCTATCATGCACTGATCACGTGGCTGATCATGCACTGATCACGTGGCTGATCATGCACTGATCACGTGGCTGATCATGCACTGATCACGTGACTGATCATGCACTGATCACGTGGCTATCATGCACTGATCACGTGACTGATCATGCACTGATCACGTGGCTATCATGCACTGATCACGTGGCTGATCATGCACTGATCACGTGACTGATCATGCACTGATCACTGGCTATCATGCACTGATCACGTGGCTGATCATGCACTGATCACGTGGCTGATCATGCACTGATCACGTGACTGATCATGCACTGATCACGTCTATATCATGCACTGATCACGTGACTGATCATGCACTGATCACGTGCTGATCATGCACTGATCACGTGACTGATCATGCACTGATCACGTGGCTATCATGCACTGATCACGTGGCTGATCATGCACTGATCACGTGACTGATCATGCACTGATCACGTGGCTATCATGCACTGATCACGTGGCTGATCATGCACTGATCACGTGGCTATCATGCACTGATCACGTGACTGATCATGCACTGATCACGTGACTGATCATGCACTGATCACGTGACTGATCATGCACTGATCACGTGGCTATCATGCACTGCTCACGTGGCTGATCATGCAATGATCACGTAGCTACCATGTACTGGTCACATGACTGATCATGCACTGATCACGTGACTGATCATGCACTGATCACGTGGCTGATCATGCACTGATCACGTGGCTGATCATGCACTGATCACGTGACTGATCATGCACTGATCACGTGAATGATCATGCACTGATCACGTGGCTGATCATGCACTGATCACGTGGCTGATCATGCACTGATCACGTGACTGATCATGCACTGATCACGTGACTGATCATGCACTGATCACGTGACTGATCATGCACTGATCACGTGGCTATCATGCACTGATCACGTGGCTGATCATGCACTGATCACGTGGCTATCATGCACTGATCACGTGACTGATCATGCACTGATCACGTAACTGATCATGCACTGATCACGTGGCTTATCATGCACTGATCATGTGACTGATCATGCGCTGATCATGTTTGGTATCATACACTGATCATGTGCCTCTGGAGGCAATGAACAAAGAGCTGAGTAGGCACGAATCAGTCAGCAGGCAATAATCATGGAACTCAGGTGTGAGGAATCATGCTGCTCAGCTGGCAATAATCAAGCAGATGAGCAGGCAGGAATCACGCAGCTCAGCTGGCACTGATCACGTGACTGAGCATGCACTGATCACGTGTCTGATCATGCACTGATCACGTGGCTGATCATGCACTGATCACGTGGCTGAGCATGCACTGTTCACGTGGCTGATCATACACTGATCACGTGACTGATCATGCACTGATCACGTGGCATCATGCACTGATCACGTGGCTGATCATATACTGATCACGTGACTGATCATGCACTGATCACGTGGCTATCATGCACTGCTCACGTGGCTGATCATGCACTGATCACGTGGCTATCATGCACTGATCACGTGACTGATCATGCACTGATCACGTGGTGATCATGCACTGATCACGTGGCTGATCATGCACTGATCACGTGACTGATCATGCACTGATCACGTGATGATCATGCACTGATCACGTGGCTATCATGCACTGATCACGTGGCTGATCATGCACTGATCACGTAGCTAACATGCACTGATCACGTGACTGATCATGCACTGATCACGTGACTGATCATGCACTGATCACGTGGCTGATCATGCACTGATCACGTGACTGATCATGCACTGATCACGTGACTGATCATGCACTGATCACGTGGCTATCATGCACTGATCACGTGGCTGATCATGCACTGATCACGGGCTGATCATGCACTGATCACGTGGCTGATCATGCACTGATCACGTGGCTGATCATGCACTGATCACGTGGCTATCATGCACTGATCACGTGGCTGATCATGCACTGATCACGTGGCTATCATGCACTGATCACGTGACTGATCATGCACTGATCACTGATTGATCATGCACTGATCACGTGACTGATCATGCACTGATCACGTGACTGATCATGCACTGATCACGTGGCTATCATGCACTATCACGTGGCTGATCATGCAATGATCACGTAGCTATCATGTACTGATCACGTGACTGATCATGCACTGATCACGTAACTGATCATGCACTGATCACGTGGCTGATCATGCACTGATCACGTGACTGATCATGCACTGATCACGTGACTGATCATGCACTGATCACGTGGCTATCATGCACTGATCACGTGGCTGATCATGCACTGATCACGTAGCTATCATGCACTGATCACGTGACTGATCATGCACTGATCACGTGACTGATCATGCACTGATCACGTGGCTATCATGCACTGATCACGTGGCTGATCATGCACTGATCACGTGACTGATCATGCACTGATCACGTGGCTGATCATGCACTGATCACGTGGCTGATCATGCACTGATCACGTGGCTGATCACACATGATCACGTGGCTGATCATGCACTGATCATGTAGCTATCATGCACTGATCACGTGACTGATCATGCACTGATCACGTGACTGATCATGCACTGATCACGTGGCTATCATGCACTGATCACGTGGCTGATCATGCACTGATCACGTGCCTGATCATGCACTGATCACGTGACTGATCATGCACTGATCACGTGGCTATCATGCACTGATCACGTGGCTGATCATGCACTGATCACGTGGCTGATCATGCACTGATCACGTGACTGATCATGCACTGATCACGTGGCTATCATGCACTGATCACGTGGCTGATCATGCACTGATCACGTGGCTGATCATGCACTGATCACGTGGCTGATCATGCACTGATCACGTGACTGATCATGCACTGATCACGTGGCTATCATGCACTGATCACGTGACTGATCATGCACTGATCACGTGGCTATCATGCACTGATCACGTGGCTGATCATGCACTGATCACGTGACTGATCATGCACTGATCACTGGCTATCATGCACTGATCACGTGGCTATCATGCACTGATCACGTGGCTGATCATGCACTGATCACGTGACTGATCATGCACTGATCACGTCTATATCATGCACTGATCACGTGACTGATCATGCACTGATCACGTGCTGATCATGCACTGATCACGTGACTGATCATGCACTGATCACGTGGCTATCATGCACTGATCACGTGGCTGATCATACACTGATCACGTGACTGATCATGCACTGATCACGTGGCTATCATGCACTGATCACGTGGCTGATCATGCACTGATCACGTAGCTATCATGCACTGATCACGTGACTGATCATGCACTGATCACGTGACTGATCATGCACTGATCACGTGACTGATCATGCACTGATCACGTGGCTATCATGCACTGCTCACGTGGCTGATCATGCAATGATCACGTAGCTACCATGTACTGGTCACATGACTGATCATGCACTGATCACGTGACTGATCATGCACTGATCACGTGGCTGATCATGCACTGATCACGTGGCTGATCATGCACTGATCACGTGACTGATCATGCACTGATCACGTGACTGATCATGCACTGATCACGTGGCTGATCATGCACTGATCACGTGGCTGATCATGCACTGATCACGTGACTGATCATGCACTGATCACGTGACTGATCATGCACTGATCACGTGACTGATCATGCACTGATCACGTGGCTATCATGCACTGATCACGTGGCTGATCATGCACTGATCACGTGGCTATCATGCACTGATCACGTGACTGATCATGCACTGATCACGTGACTGATCATGCACTGATCACGTGGCTTATCATGCACTGATCATGTGACTGATCATGTGCTGATCATGTTTGGTATCATACACTGATCATGTGCCTCTGGAGGCAATGAACAAAGAGCTGAGTAGGCAGGAATCAGTCAGCAGGCAATAATCATGGAACTCAGGTGTGAGGAATCATGCTGCTCAGCTGGCAATAATCAAGCAGCTGAGCAGGCAGGAATCACGCAGCTCAGCAGGCACTGATCACGTGACTGAGCATGCACTGATCACGTGGCTGATCACACACCTGTCACGTGACTGATCATGCACTGATCACGTGGCTATCATGCACTGATCACGTGGCTGATCATGCACTGATCACGTGGCTGATCACACACCTGATCACGTGGCTGATCATGCACTGATCACGTGGCTATCATGCACTGATCACGTGACTGATCATGCACTGATCACGTGGCTGATCATGCACTGATCACGTGGCTATCATGCACTGATCACGTGGCTGATCATGCACTGATCACGTGGCTATCATGCATGATCACGTGACTGATCATGCACTGATCACGTGACTGATCATGCACTGATCACGTGGCTGATCATGCACTGATCACGTGACTGATCATACACTGATCACGTGACTGATCATGCACTGATCACGTGGCTATCATGCACTGCTAACTTGGCTGATCATGCAATGATCACGTAGCTACCATATACTGGTCACGTGACTGATCATGCACTGATCACGTAAATGATCATGCACTGATCACGTGACTGATCATGCACTGATCACGTGACTGATCATGCACTGATCACGTGGCTATCATGCACTGATCACGTGATTGATCATGCACTGATCACGTTGCATGCACTGATCACGTGGCTGATCATGCACTGATCACGTGGCTGATCATGCACTGATCACGTGACTATCATGCACTGATCACGTGGCTATCATGCACTGATCACGTGGCTATCATGCACTGATCACGTGGCTGATCATGCACTGATCACGTAGCTATCATGTACTGATCACGTGACTGATCATGCACTGATCACGTGACTGATCATGCACTGATCACGTGACTGATCATGCACTGATCACGTGACTGATCATGCACTGATCACGTGACTGATCATGCACTGATCACGTGGCTATCATGCACTGATCACGTGGCTGATCATGCACTGATCACGCAGCTACCATGCACTGATCACGTGACTGATCATGCACTGATCACGTGACTGATCATGCACTGATCACGTGGCTGATCATGCACTGATCACGTGGCTGATCATGCACTGATCACGTGACTGATCATGCACTGATCACGTGGCTATCATGCACTGATCACGTGGCTGATCATACACTGATCACGTGACTGATCATGCACTGATCACGTGGCTATCATGCACTGATCACGTGGCTGATCATGCAATGATCACGTAGCTACCATGTACTGGTCACGTGACTGATCATGCACTGATCACGTGACTGATCATGCACTGATCACGTGACTGATCATGCACTGATCACGTGACTGATCATGCACTGATCACGTGGCTATCATGCACTGATCACGTGACTGATCATGCACTGATCACGTAATTCATGCACTGATCACGTGGCTATCATGCACTGATCACGTGGCTGATCATGCACTGATCACGTGACTGATCATGCACTGATCACGTGGCTATCATGCACTGATCACGTGGCTGATCATGCACTGATCACGGACTGATCATGCACTGATCATGGCTATCATGCACTGATCACGTGGATATCATGCACTGATCACGTGGCTGATCACACACTGATCACGTGACTGATCATGCACTGATCACGTGGCTATCATGCACTGATCACGTGGCTGATCATGCACTGATCACGTGGCTGATCATGCACTGATCACGTGACTGTCATGCACTGATCACGTGATTGATCATGCACTGATCACGTGGCTATCATGCACTGATCACGTGGCTGATCATGCACTGATCACGTGACTGATCATGCACTGATCACGTGGCTATCATGCACTGATCACGTGGCTGATCATGCACTGATCACGGACTGATCATGCACTGATCACGTGCTATCATGCACTGATCACGTGACTGATCATGCACTGATCACGTGGATGATCATGCACTGATCACGTGACTGATCATGCACTGATCACGTGACTGATCATGCACTGATCACGTGGCTATCATGCACTGATCACGTGGCTATCATGCACTGATCACGTGACTGATCATGCACTGATCACGTGACTGATCATGCACTGATCACGTGGCTATCATGCACTGATCACGTGGCTGATCATGCACTGATCATGTAGCTACCATGCACTGATCACGTGACTGATCATGCACTGATCACGTGACTGATCATGCACTGATCACGTGGCTGATCATGCACTGATCACGTGGCTGATCATGCACTGATCACGTGGCTGATCACACACTGATCACGTGACTGATCATGCACTGATCACGTGGCATCATGCACTGATCACGTGGCTGATCATGCAATGATCACGTAGCTACCATGCACTGGTCACGTGACTGATCATGCACTGATCACGTGACTGATCATGCACTGATCACGTGGCTGATCATGCACTGATCACGTGACTGATCATGCACTGATCACGTGACTGATCATGCACTGATCACGTGGCTATCATGCACTGATCACGTGGCTGATCATGCACTGATCACGCAGCTATCATGCACTGATCACGTGACTGATCATGCACTGATCACGTGGCTGATCATGCACTGATCACGTGGCTATCATGCACTGATCACGTGGCTGATCATACACTGATCACGTGACTGATCATGCACTGATCACGTGGCTGATCATGCACTGATCACGTGGCTGATCATGCACTGATCACGTGGCTGATCATGCACTGATCACGTGACTGATCATGCACTGATCACGTGGCACTCATGCACTGATCACGTGGCTGATCATACACTGATCACGTGACTGATCATGCACTGATCACGTGGCTATCATGCACTGATCACGTGGCTGATCATGCACTGATCACGTAGCTACCATGCACTGGTCACGTGACTGATCATGCACTGATCACGTAACTGATCATGCACTGATCACGTGGCTGATCATGCACTGATCACGTGACTGATCATGCACTGATCACGTGATGATCATGCACTGATCACGTGGCTATCATGCACTGATCACGTGGCTGATCATGCACTGATCACGTGGCTATCATGCACTGATCACGTGACTGATCATGCACTGATCACGTGACTGATCATGCACTGATCACGTGGCTGATCATGCACTGATCACGTGGCTGATCATGCACTGATCACGTGACTGATCATGCACTGATCACGTGGTATCATGCACTGATCACGTGGCTGATCATGCACTGATCACGGGCTGATCATGCACTGATCACGTGGCTGATCATGCACTGATCACGTGCTGATCATGCACTGATCACGTGGCTATCATGCACTGATCACGTGGCTGATCATGCACTGATCACGTAGCTACATGCACTGATCACGTGACTGATCATGCACTGATCACTAATTGATCATGCACTGATCACGTGACTGATCATGCACTGATCACGTGACTGATCATGCACTGATCACGTGGCTGTCATGCACTATCACGTGGCTGATCATGCACTGATCACGTAGCTAACATGCACTGATCACGTGACTGATCATGCACTGATCACGTAATTGATCATGCACTGATCACGTGGCTGATCATGCACTGATCACGTGACTGATCATGCACTGATCACGTGACTGATCATGCACTGATCACGTGGCTATCATGCACTGATCACGTGGCTGATCATGCACTGATCACGCAGCTATCATGCACTGATCACGTGACTGATCATGCACTGATCACGTGACTGATCATGCACTGATCACGTGGCTATCATGCACTGATCACGTGGCTGATCATGCACTGATCACGTGACTGATCATGCACTGATCACGTGGCTGATCATGCACTGATCACGTGGCTGATCATGCACTGATCACGTGGCTGATCACACTGATCACGTGGCTGATCATGCACTGATCATGTAGCTACCATGCACTGATCACGTGACTGATCATGCACTGATCACGTGACTGATCATGCACTGATCACGTGGCTATCATGCACTGATCACGTGGCTGATCATGCACTGATCACGTGACTGATCATGCACTGATCACGTGACTGATCATGCACTGATCACGTGGCTATCATGCACTGATCACGTGGCTGATCATGCACTGATCACGTGGCTGATCATGCACTGATCACGTGACTGATCATGCACTGATCACGTGGCTATCATGCACTGATCACGTGGCTGATCATGCACTGATCACGTGGCTGATCATGCACTGATCACGTGGCTGATCATGCACTGATCACGTGACTGATCATGCACTGATCACGTGGCTATCATGCACTGATCACGTGACTGATCATGCACTGATCACGTGGCTATCATGCACTGATCACGTGGCTGATCATGCACTGATCACGTGACTGATCATGCACTGATCACTGGCTATCATGCACTGATCACGTGGCTATCATGCACTGATCACGTGGCTGATCATGCACTGATCACGTGACTGATCATGCACTGATCACGTCTATATCATGCACTGATCACGTGACTGATCATGCACTGATCACGTGCTGATCATGCACTGATCACGTGACTGATCATGCACTGATCACGTGGCTATCATGCACTGATCACGTGGCTGATCATGCACTGATCACGTGACTGATCATGCACTGATCACGTGGCTATCATGCACTGATCACGTGGCTGATCATGCACTGATCACGTGGCTATCATGCACTGATCACGTGACTGATCATGCACTGATCACGTGACTGATCATGCACTGATCACGTGACTGATCATGCACTGATCACGTGGCTATCATGCACTGCTCACGTGGCTGATCATGCAATGATCACGTAGCTACCATGTACTGGTCACATGACTGATCATGCACTGATCACGTGACTGATCATGCACTGATCACGTGGCTGATCATGCACTGATCACGTGGCTGATCATGCACTGATCACGTGACTGATCATGCACTGATCACGTGACTGATCATGCACTGATCACGTGGCTGATCATGCACTGATCACGTGGCTGATCATGCACTGATCACGTGACTGATCATGCACTGATCACGTGACTGATCATGCACTGATCACGTGACTGATCATGCACTGATCACGTGGCTATCATGCACTGATCACGTGGCTGATCATGCACTGATCACGTGGCTATCATGCACTGATCACGTGACTGATCATGCACTGATCACGTGACTGATCATGCACTGATCACGTGGCTTATCATGCACTGATCATGTGACTGATCATGCGCTGATCATGTTTGCTATCATACACTGATCATGTGCCTCTGGAGGCAATGAACAAAGAGCTGAGTAGGCAGGAATCAGTCAGCAGGCAATAATCATGGAACTCAGGTGTGAGGAATCATGCTGCTCAGCTGGCAATAATCAAGCAGATGAGCAGGCAGGAATCACGCAGCTCAGCAGGCACTGATCACGTGACTGAGCATGCACTGATCACGTGGCTGATCACACTGATCACGTGACTGATCATGCACTGATCACGTGGCTCTCATGCACTGATCACGTGACTGATCATGCACTGATCACGTGATCATGCACTGATCACGTGGCTGATCATGCACTGATCACGTGGCTGATCATGCACTGATCACGTGACTGATCATGCACTGATCACGTGGCTGATCATGCACTGATCACGTGGCTGATCATGCACTGATCACGGACTGATCATGCACTGATCACGTGGCTATCATGCACTGATCACGTGGCTGATCATGCACTGATCACGTGGCTGATCATGCACTGATCACGTGACTGATCATGCACTGATCACGTGGCTATCATGCACTGATCACGTGGCTGATCATGCACTGATCACGTGACTGATCATGCACTGATCACGTGACTATCATGCACTGATCACGTGGCTATCATGCACTGATCACGTGGCTGATCATGCACTGATCACGTGGCTGATCATGCACTGATCACGTGACTGATCATGCACTGATCACGTGGCTATCATGCACTGATCACGTGGCTGATCATGCACTGATCACGTGGCTATCATGCACTGATCACGTGACTGATCATGCACTGATCACGTGACTGATCATGCACTGATCACGTGACTGATCATGCACTGATCACGTGGCTATCATGCACTGATCACGTGGCTGATCATGCACTGATCACGTGACTGATCATGCACTGATCACGTGACTATCATGCACTGATCACGTGGCTATCATGCACTGATCACGTGGCTATCATGCACTGATCACGTGGCTGATCATGCACTGATCACGTAGCTATCATGCACTGATCACGTGACTGATCATGCACTGATCACGTGGCTGATCATGCACTGATCACGTGACTGATCATGCACTGATCACGTGACTGATCATGCACTGATCACGTGACTGATCATGCACTGATCACGTGGCTATCATGCACTGATCACGTGGCTGATCATGCACTGATCACGCAGCTATCATGCACTGATCACGTGACTGATCATGCACTGATCACGTGACTGATCATGCACTGATCACGTGGCTGATCATGCACTGATCACGTGGCTGATCATGCACTGATCACGTGACTGATCATGCACTGATCACGTGGCTATCATGCACTGATCACGTGGCTGATCATGCACTGATCACGTGACTGATCATGCACTGATCACGTGGCTATCATGCACTGATCACGTGGCTGATCATGCAATGATCACGTAGCTACATGCACTGATCACGTGACTGATCATGCACTGATCACGTGACTGATCATGCACTGATCACGTGACTGATCATGCACTGATCACGTGACTGATCATGCACTGATCACGTGGCTATCATGCACTGATCACGTGACTGATCATGCACTGATCACGTAACTGTCATGCACTGATCACGTGGCTGATCATGCACTGATCACGTGGCTGATCATGCACTGATCACGTGACTATCATGCACTGATCACGTGGCTATCATGCACTGATCACGTGGCTGATCATGCACTGATCACGGACTGATCATGCACTGATCATGTGCTATCATGCACTGATCACGTGGCTATCATGCACTGATCACGTGGCTGATCATGCACTGATCACGTGACTGATCATGCACTGATCACGTGGCTATCATGCACTGATCACGTGGCTGATCATGCACTGATCACGTGGCTGATCATGCACTGATCACGTGACTGTCATGCACTGATCACGTGACTGTCATGCACTGATCACGTGGCTATCATGCACTGATCACGTGGCTGATCATGCACTGATCACGTGACTGATCATGCACTGATCACGTGGCTATCATGCACTGATCACGTGGCTGATCATGCACTGATCACGTGACTGATCATGCACTGATCACGTGCTATCATGCACTGATCACGTGACTGATCATGCACTGATCACGTGGCTGATCATGCACTGATCACGTGACTGATCATGCACTGATCACGTGACTGATCATGCACTGATCACGTGGCTATCATGCACTGATCACGTGGCTATCATGCACTGATCACGTGACTGATCATGCACTGATCACGTGACTGATCATGCACTGATCACGTGGCTATCATGCACTGATCACGTGGCTGATCATGCACTGATCACGTAGCTATCATGCACTGATCACGTGACTGATCATGCACTGATCACGTGACTGATCATGCACTGATCACGTGGCTGATCATGCACTGATCACGTGGCTGATCATGCACTGATCACGTGGCTGATCATGCACTGATCACGTGACTGATCATGCACTGATCACGTGGCATCATGCACTGATCACGTGGCTGATCATGCACTGATCACGTAGCTATCATGCACTGATCACGTGACTGATCATGCACTGATCACGTGACTGATCATGCACTGATCACGTGGCTGATCATGCACTGATCACGTGACTGATCATGCACTGATCACGTGACTGATCATGCACTGATCACGTGGCTATCATGCACTGATCACGTGGCTGATCATGCACTGATCACGCAGCTATCATGCACTGATCACGTGACTGATCATGCACTGATCACGTGATTGATCATGCACTGATCACGTGGCTATCATGCACTGATCACGTGGCTGATCATGCACTGATCACGTGACTGATCATGCACTGATCACGTGGCTGATCATGCACTGATCACGTGGCTGATCATGCACTGATCACGTGGCTGATCATGCACTGATCACGTGACTGATCATGCACTGATCACGTGGCACTCATGCACTGATCACGTGGCTGATCATACACTGATCACGTGACTGATCATGCACTGATCACGTGGCTATCATGCACTGATCACGTGGCTGATCATGCACTGATCACGTGGCTATCATGCACTGATCACGTGACTGATCATGCACTGATCACGTGGCTGATCATGCACTGATCACGTGGCTGATCATGCACTGATCACGTGACTGATCATGCACTGATCACGTGCTGATCATGCACTGATCACGTGGCTATCATGCACTGATCACGTGGCTGATCATGCACTGATCACGTGGCAATCATGCACTGATCACGTGGCTGATCATGCACTGATCATTGACTGATCATGCACTGATCACGTGGCTGATCATGCACTGATCACGTGGCTGATCATGCACTGATCACGTGGCTGATCATGCACTGATCACGTGACTGCATGCACTGATCACGTGGATGATCATGCACTGATCACGTGGCTGATCATGCACTGATCACGTGGCTGATCATGCACTGATCACGTGACTGATCATGCACTGATCACGTGGCTGATCATGCACTGATCACGTGGCTGATCATGCACTGATCACGTGACTGTCATGCACTGATCACGTGGCTGATCATGCACTGATCACGTGACTGATCATGCACTGATCACGTGGCTGATCATGCACTGATCACGTGCCTGATCATGCACTGATCATGTTGCTGATCATGCACTGATCACGTGGCTGATCATGCACTGATCACGTGGCTGATCATGCACTGATCACGTGGCTGATCATGCACTGATCACGTGGCTGATCATGCACTGATCACGAAGCTGATCATGCACTGATCACGTGACTGCATGCACTGATCACGTGACTGATCATGCACTGATCACGTGGATGATCATGCACTGATCATGTGACTGATCATGCACTGATCACGTGGCTGATCATGCACTGATCACGTGACTGATCATGCACTGATCACGAAGCTGATCATGCACTGATCACGTGACTGTCATGCACTGATCACGTGGCTGATCATGCACTGATCACGTGGCTATCATGCACTGATCACGTGATTGTCATGCACTGATCACGTGGATGATCATGCACTGATCACGTGGCTGATCATGCACTGATCACGTGGCTGATCATGAACTGATCACGTGACTTATGCTGTGATCACGTGTCTGAATGGTGCTGATCATGTGACTGATCATGCACTGATCACGTGGCTATCATGCACTGATCACGTGGCTGATCATGCACTGATCACGTGGCTATCATGCACTGATCACTTGATTGTCATGCACTGATCACGTGGATGATCATGCACTGATCACGTGGCTGATCATGCACTGATCACGTGGCTGATCATGCACTGATCACGTGACTTATCATGCTGTGATCACGGGTCTGAATGGTGCTGATCATGTGACTGATCATGCACTGATCACGTGGCTATCATGCACTGATCATGTGCCTCTGGAGGCAATAACCAAAGAGCTGAGCAGGCACGAATCACGCAATCAGCAGGCAATAATCATGGAACTCAGCTGTGATGAATCATGCTGCTCAGCTGGCAATAATCAAGCAGCTGAGCAGGCAGGAATCAGCAGCTCAGCTGGCAATTGTCAAGCAGATGACAGGCAGGAATCACGCAGCTCAGCTGGCAATTGTCAAGCAGATGAGCAGACAGGAATCACGCAGCTCAGCAGGCCCTGATCACGTGACTGAGCATGCACTGATCACGTGGCTGATCATGCACTGATCACGTGGCTATCATGCACTGATCACGTGACTGATCATGCACTGATCACGTGGCTGATCATGCACTGATCACGTGGCTGATCATGCACTGATCACGTGACTGATCATGCACTGATCACGTGGCTATCATGCACTGATCACGTGACTGATCATGCACTGATCACGTGGCTATCATGCACTGATCACGTGGCTATCATGCACTGATCACGTGGCTGATCATGCACTGATCACGTGGCTGATCATACACTGATCACGGGACTGTCATGCACTGATCACGTGGCTGATCATGCACTGATCACGTGGCTGATCATGCACTGATCACGTGGCTATCATGCACTGATCACGTGACTGATCATGCACTGATCACTGGCTGATCATGCACTGATCACGTGGCTGATCATGCACTGATCACGAAGCTGATCATGCACTGATCACGTGACTCATGCCTGCTGTGTGGCTGATCATGCACTGATCACGTGGCTGATCATGCACTGATCACGTGCTGATCATGCACTGATCACGTGCTGATCATGCACTGATCACGTGGCTGATCATGCACTGATCACGTGGCTGATCATGCACTGATCACGTGGCTGATCATGCACTGATCACGTGACTGATCATGCACTGATCACGTGGCTGATCATGCACTGATCACGTGGCTGACCATACACTGACTGTGCATGCACTGATCACGTGGCTGATCATGCACTGATCACGTGGCTGATCATGCACTGATCACGTGGCTGATCATGCACTGATCACGTGGCTGATCATGCACTGATCACGTGGCTGATCATGCACTGATTTGAAGCTGATCATGACTGATCACGTGATTCATGCACTGATCACGTGGCTGATCATGCACTGATCACGTGGCTGATCATGCACTGATCACGTGACTGATCATGCACTGATCACGTGACTGATCATGCACTGATCACGTGGCTGATCATGCACTGATCACGTAGCTGATCATGCACTGATCACGTGACTGTCATGCACTGATCACGTGGCTGATCATGCACTGATCACGTGGCTGATCATGCACTGATCACATGGCTGATCATGCACTGATCACGTGCCTGATCATGCACTGATCACGTTGATCATGCACTGATCACGTGGCTGATCATGCACTGATCACGTGGCTGATCATGCACTGATCACGTGGCTGATCATGCACTGATCACGTGGCTGATCATGCACTGATCACGTGTCTATCATGCACTGATCACGTGAATGCGCATGCACTGATCACTTACCTGATCATGCACTGATCACGTGGCTATCATGCACTGATCACGTGGCTGATCATGCACTGATCACGTGACTGATCATGCACTGATCACGTGGCTATCATGCACTGATCACGTGACTGCATGCATGATCACGTGACTGATCATGCACTGATCACGTGGCTATCATGCACTGATCACGTGGCTGATCATGCACTGATCATGTGACTGATCATGCACTGATCACGAAGCTATCATGCACTGATCACGTGACTGCTCATGCATGATCACGTGACTGATCATGCACTGATCACGTGGCTATCATGCACTGATCACGTGGCTGATCATACACTGATCACGTAAATGATCATGCACTGATCACGTGGCTGTCACTGATCACGTGGCTGATCATGCACTGATCACGTAGCTATCATGCACTGATCACATGACTGATCATGCACTGATCACGTGGATATCATGCACTGATCACGTGACTGATCATGCACTGATCACGTGACTGATCATGCACTGATCACGTGGCTATCATGCACTGATCACGTGATTGATCATGCACTGATCACGTGACTGATCATGCACTGATCACGTGACTGATCATGCACTGATCATGTAAATGTATGCACTGATCACATGGCTATCATGCACTGATCACGTGGCTGATCATGCACTGATCACGTGACTGATCATGCACTGATCACGTGGCTATCATGCACTGATCACGTGGCTATCATGCACTGATCACGTGGCTGATCATGCACTGATCACGTGGCTGATCATGCACTGATCACGTGGCTGATCATGCACTGATCACGTTGCTATCATGCACTGATCACGTGGCTGATCATGCACTGATCACGTGACTGATCATGCACTGATCACGTGACTGATCATGCACTGATCACGTGGCTGATCATGCACTGATCACTGGCTATCATGCACTGATCACGTGACTGATCATGCACTGATCACGTGCCTGATCATGCACTGATCACGTGGCTGATCATGCACTGATCACGCTGATCATGCACTGATCACGTGACTGTCATGCACTGATCACGTGGCTGATCATGCACTGATCACATTGCTGATCATGCACTGATCACGTGACTGATCATGCACTGATCACGTGGCTATCATGCACTGATCACGTGATTGATCATGCACTGATCACGTGACTGATCATGCACTGATCACGTGACTGCACATGCACTGATCATGTAAATGTCATGCACTGATCACGTGGCTATCATGCACTGATCACGTGGCTGATCATGCACTGATCATGTGACTGATCATGCACTGATCACGTAGCTATCATGCACTGATCACGTGGCTATCATGCACTGATCACGTGGCTGATCATGCACTGATCACATGGCTGATCATGCACTGATCACGTGGCTGATCATGCACTGATCACGTGGCTGATCATGCACTGATCAGGTTGCTATCATGCACTGATCACGTGGCTGATCATGCACTGATCACGTGACTGATCATGCACTGATCACGTGACTGATCATGCACTGATCACGTGGCTGATCATGCACTGATCACTGGCTATCATGCACTGATCACGTGACTGATCATGCACTGATCACGTGCCTGATCATGCACTGATCACGTGGCTGATCATGCACTGATCACGAAGCTGATCATGCACTGATCACGTGACTGTCATGCACTGATCACGTGGCTGATCATGCACTGATCACATTGCTGATCATGCACTGATCACGTGACTGATCATGCACTGATCACGTGCCTATCATGCACTGATCACGTGGCTGATCATACACTGATCACGTGACTGATCATGCACTGATCACGTGGCTATCATGCACTGATCACGTGGCTGATCATGCACTGATCACGTGATTGATCATGCACTGATCACGTGACTGATCATGCACTGATCACATGGCTATCATGCACTGATCATGTGACTGATCATGCACTGATCACGAGGATGATCATGCACTGATCACGTGGCTGATCATGCACTGATCACATGACTGATCATGCAGTGATCACGTGTCTGAATATTGCTGATCATGTGATTGATCATGCACTGATCAGGTGTGTATCATGCACTGATCACCTGACTGCGCATGCACTGACCATGTAACTGTAGGCAATGATCACATGGCTATCATGCACTGATCACGTGGATGATCATGCACTGACCATGCACTGATCACGTAGCTATCATGCACTGATCACGTGGCTGTCATGCACTGATCACGTGGCTGATCATGCACTGATCACGTGACTGCACATGCACTGATCACATGGCTGATCATACACTGATCACGTGGCTGATCATGCACTGATCATGTGGCTGATCATGCACTGATCACGTTGCTGATCATGCACTGATCACGTGGCTATCATGCACTGATCACGTGGCTGATCATGCACTGATCACATGGCAATCATGCACTGATCACGTGTCTGATCATGCACTGATCATTGACTGATCATGCACTGATCACGTGGCTGATCATGCACTGATCACGTGGCTGATCATGCACTGATCACGAAGCTGATCATACACTGATCACGTGACTGCATGCACTGATCATTTCGATGATCATGCACTGATCACGGGCTGATCATGCACTGATCACGTGGCTGATCATGCAATGATCACGTGACTGATCATGCACTGATCACGTGGCTGATCATGCACTGATCACGAAGCTGATCATGCACTGATCACGTGACTGTCATGCACTGATCACGTGGCTGATCATGCACTGATCACGTGTTTGATCATGCACTGATCACGTGGCTGATCATGCACTGATCACGTGCCTGATCATGCACTGATCATGTTGCTGATCATGCACTGATCACGTAGCTGATCATGCACTGATCACGTGGCTGATCATGCACTGATCACGTGGCTGATCATGCACTGATCACGTGGCTGATCATACACTGATCACGAAGCTGATCATGCACTGATCACGTGACTGCATGCACTGATCAATTGACTGCCCATGCACTGATCACGTGGATGATCATGCACTGATCATGTGACTGATCATGCACTGATCACGTGGCTGATCATGCACTGATCACATGACTGATCATGCACTGATCACGAAGCTGATCATGCACTGATCACGTGACTGTCATGCACTGATCACGTGGCTGATCATGCACTGATCACATGGCTATCATGCACTGATCACTTGATTGTGCATGCACTGATCACGTGGATGATCATGCACTGATCACGTGGCTGATCATGCACTGATCACGGGTGATCATGAACTGATCACGTGACTTATCATGCTGTGATCACGTGTCTGAATGGTGCTGATCATGTGACTGATCATGCACTGATCACGTGGCTATCATGCACTGATCACGTGGCTGATCATGCACTGATCACGTGGCTATCATGCACTGATCACGTTGTGTCATGCACTGATCACGTGGATGATCATGCATGATCACGTGGCTGATCATGCACTGATCACGTGGCTGATCATGACTGATCACGTGACTTATCATGCTGTGATCACGGGTCTGAATGGTGCTGATCATGTGACTGATCATGACTGATCACGTGGCTATCATGCACTGATCATGTGCCTCTGGAGGCAATAACAAAGAGCTGAGCAGGCACGAATCACGCAATCAGCAGGCAATAATCATGGAACTCAGCTGTGATGAATCATGCTGCTCAGCTGGCAATAATCAAGCAGCTGAGCAGGCAGGAATCAGCAGCTCAGCTGGCAATTGTCAAGCAGATGAGCAGGCAGGAATCACGCAGCTCAGCTGGCAATTGTCAAGCAGATGAGCAGACAGGAATCACGCAGCTCAGCAGGCCCTGATCACGTGACTGAGCATGCACTGATCACGTGACTGATCATGCACTGATCACGTGGCTATCATGCACTGATCACGTGACTGATCATGCACTGATCACGTGGATGATCATGCACTGATCACGTGGCTGATCATGCACTGATCACGTGACTGATCATGCACTGATCACGTGGCTATCATGCACTGATCACGTGACTGATCATGCACTGATCACGTGGCTATCATGCACTGATCACGTGGCTATCATGCACTGATCACGTGGCTGATCATGCACTGATCACGTGGCTGATCATACACTGATCACGGGACTGTCATGCACTGATCACGTGGCTGATCATGCACTGATCACGTGGCTGATCATGCACTGATCACGTGGCTATCATACACTGATCACGTGACTGATCATGCACTGATCACTGGCTGATCATGCACTGATCACGTGGCTGATCATGCACTGATCACGAAGCTGATCATGCACTGATCACGTGACTCATGCCTGCTGTGTGGCTGATCATGCACTGATCACGTGGCTGATCATGCACTGATCACGTGCTGATCATGCACTGATCACGTGCTGATCATGCACTGATCACGTGGCTGATCATGCACTGATCACGTGGCTGATCATGCACTGATCACGTGGCTGATCATGCACTGATCACGTGACTGATCATGCACTGATCACGTGGCTGATCATGCACTGATCACGAAGCTGACCATACACTGACTGTGCATGCACTGATCACGTGGCTGATCATGCACTGATCACGTGGCTGATCATGCACTGATCACGTGGCTGATCATGCACTGATCACGTGGCTGATCATGCACTGATCACGTGTCTGATCATGCACTGATTTGAAGCTGATCATGACTGATCACGTGATTCATGCACTGATCACGTGGCTGATCATGCACTGATCACGTGGCTGATCATGCACTGATCACGTGACTGATCATGCACTGATCACGTGACTGATCATGCACTGATCACGTGGCTGATCATGCACTGATCACGTAGCTGATCATGCACTGATCACGTGACTGTCATGCACTGATCACGTGGCTGATCATGCACTGATCACGTGGCTGATCATGCACTGATCACGTGGCTGATCATGCACTGATCACGTGCCTGATCATGCACTGATCACGTTGCTGATCATGCACTATCACGTGGCTGATCATGCACTGATCACGTGGCTGATCATGCACTGATCACGTGGCTGATCATGCACTGATCACGTGGCTGATCATGCACTGATCACGTGTCTATCATGCACTGATCACGTGAATGCGCATGCACTGATCACTTACCTGATCATGCACTGATCACGTGGCTATCATGCACTGATCACGTGGCTGATCATGCACTGATCACGTGACTGATCATGCACTGATCACGTGGCTATCATGCACTGATCACGTGACTGATCATGCATGATCACGTGACTGATCATGCACTGATCACGTGGCTATCATGCACTGATCACGTGGCTGATCATGCACTGATCACGTGACTGATCATGCACTGATCACGTGGCTATCATGCACTGATCACGTGACTGATCATGCATGATCACGTGACTGATCATGCACTGATCACGTGGCTATCATGCACTGATCACGTGGCTGATCATGCACTGATCACGTAAATGATCATGCACTGATCACGGGCTGTCATGCACTGATCACGTGGCTGATCATGCACTGATCACGTAGCTATCATGCACTGATCACATGACTGATCATGCACTGATCACGTGGATATCATACACTGATCACGTGACTGATCATGCACTGATCACGTGACTGATCATGCACTGATCACGTGGCTATCATGCACTGATCACGTGACTGATCATGCACTGATCACGTGACTGATCATGCACTGATCACGTGACTGATCATGCACTGATCATGTAAATGTATGCACTGATCACGTGGCTATCATGCACTGATCACGTGGCTGATCATGCACTGATCATGTGACTGATCATGCACTGATCACGTGGCTATCATGCACTGATCACGTGGCTATCATGCACTGATCACGTGGCTGATCATGCACTGATCACGTGGCTGATCATGCACTGATCACGTGGCTGATCATGCACTGATCACGTGGCTATCATGCACTGATCACGTGGCTGATCATGCACTGATCACGTGACTGATCATGCACTGATCACGTGACTGATCATGCACTGATCACGTGGCTGATCATGCACTGATCACTGGCTATCATGCACTGATCACGTGACTGATCATGCACTGATCACGTGCCTGATCATGCACTGATCACGTGGCTGATCATGCACTGATCACGAAGCTGATCATGCACTGATCACGTGACTGTCATGCACTGATCACGTGGCTGATCATGCACTGATCACATTGCTGATCATGCACTGATCACGTGACTGATCATGCACTGATCACGTGGCTATCATGCACTGATCACGTGATTGATCATGCACTGATCACGTGACTGATCATGCACTGATCACGTGACTGACATGCACTGATCATGTAAATGTCATGCACTGATCACGTGGCTATCATGCACTGATCACGTGGCTGATCATGCACTGATCATGTGACTGATCATGCACTGATCACGTAGCTATCATGCACTGATCACGTGGCTATCATGCACTGATCACGTGGCTGATCATGCACTGATCACGTGGCTGATCATGCACTGATCACGTGGCTGATCATGCACTGATCACGTGGCTGATCATGCACTGATCACGTTGCTATCATGCACTGATCACGTGGCTGATCATACACTGATCACGTGACTGATCATGCACTGATCACGTGACTGATCATGCACTGATCACGTGGCTGATCATGCACTGATCACTGGCTATCATGCACTGATCACGTGACTGATCATGCACTGATCACGTGCCTGATCATGCACTGATCACGTGGCTGATCATGCACTGATCACGAAGCTGATCATGCACTGATCACGTGACTGTCATGCACTGATCACGTGGCTGATCATGCACTGATCACATTGCTGATCATGCACTGATCACGTGACTGATCATGCACTGATCACGTGCCTATCATGCACTGATCACGTGGCTGATCATACACTGATCACGTGACTGATCATGCACTGATCACGTGGCTATCATGCACTGATCACGTAGCTGATCATGCACTGATCACGTGATTGATCATGCACTGATCACGTGACTGATCATGCACTGATCACGTGGCTATCATGCACTGATCATGTGACTGATCATGCACTGATCACGAGGATGATCATGCACTGATCACGTGGCTGATCATGCACTGATCACATGACTGATCATGCACTGATCACGTGTCTGAATATTGCTGATCATGTGATTGATCATGCACTGATCAGGTGTGTATCATGCACTGATCACGTGACTGATCATGCACTGATCATGTAACTGTAGGCAATGATCACATGGCTATCATGCACTGATCACGTGGATGATCATGCACTGACCATGCACTGATCACGTAGCTATCATGCACTGATCACGTGGCTGTCATGCACTGATCACGTGGCTGATCATGCACTGATCACGTGACTGCACATGCACTGATCACATGGCTGATCATACACTGATCACGTGGCTGATCATGCACTGATCACGTGGCTGATCATGCACTGATCACGTTGCTGATCATGCACTGATCACGTGGCTATCATGCACTGATCACGAGGCTGATCATGCACTGATCACATGGCAATCATGCACTGATCACGTGGCTGATCATACACTGATCATTGACTGATCATGCACTGATCACGTGCCTGATCATGCACTGATCACGTGGCTGATCATGCACTGATCACGAAGCTGATCATACACTGATCACGTGACTGCATGCACTGATCATTTCGATGATCATGCACTGATCACGGGCTGATCATGCACTGATCACGTGGCTGATCATGCACTGATCACGTGACTGATCATGCACTGATCACGTGGCTGATCATGCACTGATCACGTGGCTGATCATGCACTGATCACGTGACTGTCATGCACTGATCACGTGGCTGATCATGCACTGATCACGTGACTGATCATGCACTGATCACGTGGCTGATCATGCACTGATCACGTGCCTGATCATGCACTGATATGTTGCTGATCATGCACTGATCACGTGGCTGATCATGCACTGATCACGTGGCTGATCATGCACTGATCACGTGGCTGATCATGCACTGATCACGTGGCTGATCATGCACTGATCACGAAGCTGATCATGCACTGATCACGTGACTGCATGCACTGATCAATTGACTGATCATGCACTGATCACGTGGATGATCATGCACTGATCATGTGACTGATCATGCACTGATCACGTGGCTGATCATGCACTGATCACGTGACTGATCATGCACTGATCACGTGGCTGATCATGCACTGATCACGTGACTGTCATGCACTGATCACGTGGCTGATCATGCACTGATCACGTGGCTATCATGCACTGATCACGTGATTGTCATGCACTGATCACGTGGATGATCATGCACTGATCACGTGGCTGATCATGCACTGATCACGTGGCTGATCATGAACTGATCACGTGACTTATCATGCTGTGATCACGTGTCTGAATGGTGCTGATCATGTGACTGATCATGCACTGATCACGTGGCTATCATGCACTGATCACGTGGCTGATCATGCACTGATCACGTGGCTATCATGCACTGATCACGTGATTGTCATGCACTGATCACGTGGATGATCATGCATGATCACGTGGCTGATCATGCACTGATCACGGGTGATCATGCACTGATCACGTGACTTATCATGCTGTGATCACGGGTCTGAATGGTGCTGATCATGTGACTGATCATGCACTGATCACGTGGCTATCATGCACTGATCATGTGCCTCTGGAGGCAATAACCAAAGAGCTGAGCAGGCACGAATCACGCAATCAGCAGGCAATAATCATGGAACTCAGCTGTGATGAATCATGCTGCTCAGCTGGCAATAATCAAGCAGCTGAGCAGGCAGGAATCAGCAGCTCAGCTGGCAATTGTCAAGCAGATGACAGGCAGGAATCACGCAGCTCAGCTGGCAATTGTCAAGCAGATGAGCAGACAGGAATCACGCAGCTCAGCAGGCCCTGATCACGTGACTGAGCATGCACTGATCACGTGGCTGATCATGCACTGATCACGTGGCTATCATGCACTGATCACGTGACTGATCATGCACTGATCACGTGGCTGATCATGCACTGATCACGTGGCTGATCATGCACTGATCACGTGACTGATCATGCACTGATCACGTGGCTATCATGCACTGATCACGTGACTGATCATGCACTGATCACGTGGCTATCATGCACTGATCACGTGGCTATCATGCACTGATCACGTGGCTGATCATGCACTGATCACGTGGCTGATCATACACTGATCACGGGACTGTCATGCACTGATCACGTGGCTGATCATGCACTGATCACGTGGCTGATCATGCACTGATCACGTGGCTATCATGCACTGATCACGTGACTGATCATGCACTGATCACTGGCTGATCATGCACTGATCACGTGGCTGATCATGCACTGATCACGTGCTGATCATGCACTGATCACGTGACTCATGCCTGCTGTGTGGCTGATCATGCACTGATCACGTGGCTGATCATGCACTGATCACGTGCTGATCATGCACTGATCACGTGCTGATCATGCACTGATCACGTGGCTGATCATGCACTGATCACGTGGCTGATCATGCACTGATCACGTGGCTGATCATGCACTGATCACGTGACTGATCATGCACTGATCACGTGGCTGATCATGCACTGATCACGTGGCTGATCATACACTGACTGTGCATGCACTGATCACGTGGCTGATCATGCACTGATCACGTGGCTGATCATGCACTGATCACGTGGCTGATCATGCACTGATCACGTGGCTGATCATGCACTGATCACGTGGCTGATCATGCACTGATTTGAAGCTGATCATGACTGATCACGTGATTCATGCACTGATCACGTGGCTGATCATGCACTGATCACGTGGCTGATCATGCACTGATCACGTGACTGATCATGCACTGATCACGTGACTGATCATGCACTGATCACGTGGCTGATCATGCACTGATCACGTAGCTGATCATGCACTGATCACGTGACTGTCATGCACTGATCACGTGGCTGATCATGCACTGATCACGTGGCTGATCATGCACTGATCACATGGCTGATCATGCACTGATCACGTGCCTGATCATGCACTGATCACGTTGCTGATCATGCACTATCACGTGGCTGATCATGCACTGATCACGTGGCTGATCATGCACTGATCACGTGGCTGATCATGCACTGATCACGTGGCTGATCATGCACTGATCACGTGGCTATCATGCACTGATCACGTGAATGCATGCACTGATCACGTACCTGATCATGCACTGATCACGTGGCTATCATGCACTGATCACGTGGCTGATCATGCACTGATCACGTGACTGATCATGCACTGATCACGTGGCTATCATGCACTGATCACATGACTGATCATGCATGATCACGTGACTGATCATGCACTGATCACGTGGCTATCATGCACTGATCACGTGGCTGATCATGCACTGATCACGTGACTGATCATGCACTGATCACGTGCTATCATGCACTGATCACGTGACTGCTCATGCATGATCACGTGACTGATCATGCACTGATCACGTGGCTATCATGCACTGATCACGTGGCTGATCATGCACTGATCACGTGAATGATCATGCACTGATCACGTGGCTGTCATGCACTGATCACGTGGCTGATCATGCACTGATCACGTAGCTATCATGCACTGATCACGTGACTGCGCATGCACTGATCACGTGGATATCATGCACTGATCACGTGACTGATCATGCACTGATCACGTGACTGATCATGCACTGATCACGTGGCTATCATGCACTGATCACGTGACTGATCATGCACTGATCACGTGACTGATCATGCACTGATCACGTGACTGATCATGCACTGATCATGTGACTGTCATGCACTGATCACGTGGCTATCATGCACTGATCACGTGGCTGATCATGCACTGATCACGTGACTGATCATGCACTGATCACGTGGCTATCATGCACTGATCACGTGGCTATCATGCACTGATCACGTGGCTGATCATGCACTGATCACGTGGCTGATCATGCACTGATCACGTGGCTGATCATGCACTGATCACGTGGCTATCATGCACTGATCACGTGGCTGATCATGCACTGATCACGTGGCTGATCATGCACTGATCACGTGGCTGATCATGCACTGATCACGTGGCTGATCATGCACTGATCACGTGGCTATCATGCACTGATCACGTGGCTGATCATGCACTGATCACGTGACTGATCATGCACTGATCACGTGACTGATCATGCACTGATCACGTGGCTGATCATGCACTGATCACTGGCTATCATGCACTGATCACGTGACTGATCATGCACTGATCACGTGCCTGATCATGCACTGATCACGTGGCTGATCATGCACTGATCACGTGCTGATCATGCACTGATCACGTGACTGTCATGCACTGATCACGTGGCTGATCATGCACTGATCACGTTGCTGATCATGCACTGATCACGTGACTGATCATGCACTGATCACGTGGCTATCATGCACTGATCACGTGATTGATCATGCACTGATCACGTGACTGATCATGCACTGATCACGTGACTGATCATGCACTGATCATGTAAATGTCATGCACTGATCACGTGGCTATCATGCACTGATCACGTGGCTGATCATGCACTGATCACGTGACTGATCATGCACTGATCACGTGGCTATCATGCACTGATCACGTGGCTATCATGCACTGATCACGTGGCTGATCATGCACTGATCACATGGCTGATCATGCACTGATCACGTGGCTGATCATGCACTGATCACGTGGCTGATCATGCACTGATCACGTTGCTATCATGCACTGATCACGTGGCTGATCATGCACTGATCACGTGACTGATCATGCACTGATCACGTGACTGATCATGCACTGATCACGTGGCTGATCATGCACTGATCACTGGCTATCATGCACTGATCACGTGACTGATCATGCACTGATCACGTGCCTGATCATGCACTGATCACGTGGCTGATCATGCACTGATCACGAAGCTGATCATGCACTGATCACGTGACTGTCATGCACTGATCACGTGGCTGATCATGCACTGATCACATTGCTGATCATGCACTGATCACGTGACTGATCATGCACTGATCACGTGCCTATCATGCACTGATCACGTGGCTGATCATACACTGATCACGTGACTGATCATGCACTGATCACGTGGCTATCATGCACTGATCACGTGGCTGATCATGCACTGATCACGTGATTGATCATGCACTGATCACGTGACTGATCATGCACTGATCACGTGGCTATCATGCACTGATCATGTGACTGATCATGCACTGATCACGAGGATGATCATACACTGATCACGTGGCTGATCATGCACTGATCACATGACTGATCATGCACTGATCACGTGTCTGAATATTGCTGATCATGTTATTGATCATGCACTGATCAGGTGTGTATCATGCACTGATCACGTGACTGATCATGCACTGATCATGTAACTGTAGGCAATGATCACATGGCTATCATGCACTGATCACGTGGATGATCATGCACTGACCATGCACTGATCACGTAGCTATCATGCACTGATCACGTGGCTGTCATGCACTGATCACGTGGCTGATCATACACTGATCACGTGACTGCACATGCACTGATCACATGGCTGATCATGCACTGATCACGTGGCTGATCATGCACTGATCACGTGGCTGATCATGCACTGATCACGTTGCTGATCATGCACTGATCACGTGGCTATCATGCACTGATCACGTGGCTGATCATGCACTGATCACATGGCAATCATGCACTGATCACGTGGCTGATCATGCACTGATCATTGACTGATCATGCACTGATCACGTGCCTGATCATGCACTGATCACGTGGCTGATCATGCACTGATCACGCTGATCATGCACTGATCACGTGACTGCATGCACTGATCACGTCGATGATCATGCACTGATCACGTGGCTGATCATGCACTGATCACGTGGCTGATCATGCACTGATCACGTGACTGATCATGCACTGATCACGTGGCTGATCATGCACTGATCACGTGGCTGATCATGCACTGATCACGTGACTGTCATGCACTGATCACGTGGCTGATCATGCACTGATCACGTGTTTGATCATGCACTGATCACGTGGCTGATCATGCACTGATCACGTGCCTGATCATGCACTGATATGTTGCTGATCATGCACTGATCACGTAGCTGATCATGCACTGATCACGTGGCTGATCATGCACTGATCACGTGGCTGATCATGCACTGATCACGTGGCTGATCATACACTGATCACGAAGCTGATCATGCACTGATCACGTGACTGCATGCACTGATCAATTGACTGATCATGCACTGATCACGTGGATGATCATGCACTGATCATGTGACTGATCATGCACTGATCACGTGGCTGATCATGCACTGATCACGTGACTGATCATGCACTGATCACGTGGCTGATCATGCACTGATCACGTGACTGTCATGCACTGATCACGTGGCTGATCATGCACTGATCACATGGCTATCATGCACTGATCACTGACTGTCATGCACTGATCACGTGGATGATCATGCACTGATCACGTGGCTGATCATGCACTGATCACGTGGCTGATCATGAACTGATCACGTGACTTATCATGCTGTGATCACGTGTCTGAATGGTGCTGATCATGTGACTGATCATGCACTGATCACGTGGCTATCATGCACTGATCACGTGGCTGATCATGCACTGATCACGTGGCTATCATGCACTGATCACGTGATTGTCATGCACTGATCACGTGGATGATCATGCACTGATCACGTGGCTGATCATGCACTGATCACGTGGCTGATCATGCACTGATCACGTGACTTATCATGCTGTGATCACGGGTCTGAATGGTGCTGATCATGTGACTGATCATGCACTGATCACGTGGCTATCATGCACTGATCATGTGCCTCTGGAGGCAATAAACAAAGAGCTGAGCAGGCACGAATCACACAATCAGCAGGCAATAATCATGGAACTCAGCTGTGATGAATCATGCTGCTCAGCTGGCAATAATCAAGCAGCTGAGCAGGCAGGAATCAGCAGCTCAGCTGGCAATTGTCAAGCAGATGACAGGCAGGAATCACGCAGCTCAGCTGGCAATTGTCAAGCAGATGAGCAGACAGGAATCACGCAGCTCAGCAGGCCCTGATCACGTGACTGAGCATGCACTGATCACGTGACTGATCATGCACTGATCACGTGGCTATCATGCACTGATCACGTGACTGATCATGCACTGATCACGTGGCTGATCATGCACTGATCACGTGGCTGATCATGCACTGATCACGTGACTGATCATGCACTGATCACGTGGCTATCATGCACTGATCACGTGACTGATCATGCACTGATCACGTGGCTATCATGCACTGATCACGTGGCTATCATGCACTGATCACGTGGCTGATCATGCACTGATCACGTGGCTGATCATACACTGATCACGGGACTGTCATGCACTGATCACGTGGCTGATCATGCACTGATCACGTGGCTGATCATGCAATGATCACGTGGCTATCATGCACTGATCACGTGACTGATCATGCACTGATCACGTGGCTGATCATGCACTGATCACGTGACTGATCATGCACTGATCACGTGGCTGATCATGCACTGATCACGTGGCTATCATGCACTGATCACGTGGCTGATCATGCACTGATCACGTGGCTGATCATGCACTGATCACGTGACTGATCATGCACTGATCACGTGGCTGATCATGCACTGATCACGTGGCTGATCATGCACTGATCACGTGGCTATCATGCACTGATCACGTGACTGATCATGCACTGATCACTGGCTGATCATGCACTGATCACGTGGCTGATCATGCACTGATCACGTGGCTGATCATGCACTGATCACGTGACTCTGCATGCTGTGTGGCTGATCATGCACTGATCACGTGGCTGATCATGCACTGATCACGTGGCTGATCATGCACTGATCACGTGCTGATCATGCACTGATCACGTGGCTGATCATGCACTGATCACGTGGCTGATCATGCACTGATCACGTGGCTGATCATGCACTGATTTGAAGCTGATCATGACTGATCACGTGATTCATGCACTGATCACGTGGCTGATCATGCACTATCACGTGGCTGATCATGCACTGATCACGTGACTGATCATGCACTGATCACGTGACTGATCATGCACTGATCACGTGGCTGATCATGCACTGATCACGTGGCTGATCATGCACTGATCACGTGACTGTCATGCACTGATCACGTGGCTGATCATGCACTGATCACGTGGCTGATCATGCACTGATCACGTGGCTGATCATGCACTGATCACGTGCCTGATCATGCACTGATCACGTTGCTGATCATGCACTGATCACGTGGCTGATCATGCACTGATCACGTGGCTGATCATGCACTGATCACGTGGCTGATCATGCACTGATCACGTGGCTGATCATGCACTGATCACGTGGCTATCATGCACTGATCACGTGAATGCGCATGCACTGATCACTTACCTGATCATGCACTGATCACGTGGCTATCATGCACTGATCACGTGGCTGATCATGCACTGATCACGTGACTGATCATGCACTGATCACGTGGCTATCATGCACTGATCACGTGACTGATCATGCATGATCACGTGACTGATCATGCACTGATCACGTGGCTATCATGCACTGATCACGTGGCTGATCATGCACTGATCACGTGACTGATCATGCACTGATCACGAAGCTATCATGCACTGATCACGTGACTGATCATGCATGATCACGTGACTGATCATGCACTGATCACGTGGCTATCATGCACTGATCACGTGGCTGATCATGCACTGATCACGTAAAGATCATGCACTGATCACGTGGCTGTCATGCACTGATCACGTGGCTGATCATGCACTGATCACGTAGCTATCATGCACTGATCACATGACTGATCATGCACTGATCACGTGGATATCATGCACTGATCACGTGACTGATCATGCACTGATCACGTGACTGATCATGCACTGATCACGTGGCTATCATGCACTGATCACGTGATTGATCATGCACTGATCACGTGACTGATCATGCACTGATCACGTGACTGATCATGCACTGATCATGTAAATGTATGCACTGATCACGTGGCTATCATGCACTGATCACGTGGCTGATCATGCACTGATCATGTGACTGATCATGCACTGATCACGTGCTATCATGCACTGATCACGTGGCTATCATGCACTGATCACGTGGCTGATCATGCACTGATCACATGGCTGATCATGCACTGATCACGTGGCTGATCATGCACTGATCACGTGGCTGATCATGCACTGATCACGTGGCTATCATGCACTGATCACGTGGCTGATCATGCACTGATCACGTGACTGATCATGCACTGATCACGTGACTGATCATGCACTGATCACGTGGCTGATCATGCACTGATCACTGGCTATCATGCACTGATCACGTGACTGATCATGCACTGATCACGTGCCTGATCATGCACTGATCACGTGGCTGATCATGCACTGATCACGAAGCTGATCATGCACTGATCACGTGACTGTCATGCACTGATCACGTGGCTGATCATGCACTGATCACGTTGCTGATCATGCACTGATCACGTGACTGATCATGCACTGATCACGTGGCTATCATGCACTGATCACGTGGCTGATCATGCACTGATCACGTGACTGATCATGCACTGATCACGTGGCTATCATGCACTGATCACGTGGCTGATCATGCACTGATCACGTGACTGATCATGCACTGATCACGTGACTGATCATGCACTGATCACGTGGCTATCATGCACTGATCACGTGACTGATCATGCACTGATCACGTGGATGATCATGCACTGATCACGTGGCTGATCATGCACTGATCACGTGACTGATCATGCACTGATCACGTGTCTGATATGCTGATCATGTGACTGATCATGCACTGATCACGTGTGATCATGCACTGATCACGTGACTGATCATGCACTGATCATGTAACTGTCATGCACTGATCACGTGGCTATCATGCACTGATCACGTGGATGATCATGCACTGATCATGCACTGATCACGTAGCTATCATGCACTGATCACGTGGCTGTCATGCACTGATCACGTGGCTGATCATGCACTGATCACGTGACTGACATGCACTGATCACATGGCTGATCATGCACTGATCACGTGGCTGATCATGCACTGATCACGTGGCTGATCATGCACTGATCACGTGCTGATCATGCACTGATCACGTGGCTATCATGCACTGATCACGTGGCTGATCATGCACTGATCACGTGGCAATCATGCACTGATCACGTGGCTGATCATGCACTGATCACGTGATGATCATGCACTGATCACGTGGCTGATCATGCACTGATCACGTGGCTGATCATGCACTGATCACGTGACTGATCATGCACTGATCACGTGGCTGATCATGCACTGATCACGTGGCTGATCATGCACTGATCACGTGACTGTCATGCACTGATCACGTGGCTGATCATGCACTGATCACGTGGCTGATCATGCACTGATCACGTGGCTGATCATGCACTGATCACGTGGCTGCATGCACTGATCACATGGCTGATCATGCACTGATCACGTGGCTGATCATGCACTGATCACGTGGCTGATCATGCACTGATCACGTTGCTGATCATGCACTGATCACGTGGCTATCATGCACTGATCACGTGGCTGATCATGCACTGATCACGTGGCAATCATGCACTGATCACGTGGCTGATCATGCACTGATCATTGACTGATCATGCACTGATCACGTGGCTGATCATGCACTGATCACGTGGCTGATCATGCACTGATCACGTGGCTGATCATGCACTGATCACGTGACTGCATGCACTGATCACGTCGATGATCATGCACTGATCACGTGGCTGATCATGCACTGATCACGTGGCTGATCATGCACTGATCACGTGACTGATCATGCACTGATCACGTGGCTGATCATGCACTGATCACGTGGCTGATCATGCACTGATCACGTGACTGTCATGCACTGATCACGTGGCTGATCATGCACTGATCACGTGTTTGATCATGCACTGATCACGTGGCTGATCATGCACTGATCACGTGCCTGATCATGCACTGATATGTTGCTGATCATGCACTGATCACGTAGCTGATCATGCACTGATCACGTGGCTGATCATGCACTGATCACGTGGCTGATCATGCACTGATCACGTGGCTGATCATACACTGATCACGAAGCTGATCATGCACTGATCACGTGACTGCATGCACTGATCACGTGACTGATCATGCACTGATCACGTGGATGATCATGCACTGATCATGTGACTGATCATGCACTGATCACGTGGCTGATCATGCACTGATCACGTGACTGATCATGCACTGATCACGTGGCTGATCATGCACTGATCACGTGACTGTCATGCACTGATCACGTGGCTGATCATGCACTGATCACGTGGCTATCATGCACTGATCACGTGACTGTCATGCACTGATCACGTGGATGATCATGCACTGATCACGTGGCTGATCATGCACTGATCACGTGGCTGATCATGAACTGATCACGTGACTTATCATGCACTGATCACGTGTCTGAATGGTGCTGATCATGTGACTGATCATGCACTGATCACGTGGCTATCATGCACTGATCACGTGGCTGATCATGCACTGATCACGTGGCTATCATGCACTGATCACTTGATTGTCATGCACTGATCACGTGGATGATCATGCACTGATCACGTGGCTGATCATGCACTGATCACGTGGCTGATCATGACTGATCACGTGACTTATCATGCTGTGATCACGGGTCTGAATGGTGCTGATCATGTGACTGATCATGCACTGATCACGTGGCTATCATGCACTGATCATGTGCCTCTGGAGGCAATAACCAAAGAGCTGAGCAGGCACGAATCACGCAATCAGCAGGCAATAATCATGGAACTCAGCTGTGATGAATCATGCTGCTCAGCTGGCAATAATCAAGCAGCTGAGCAGGCAGGAATCAGCAGCTCAGCTGGCAATTGTCAAGCAGATGACAGGCAGGAATCACGCAGCTCAGCTGGCAATTGTCAAGCAGATGAGCAGACAGGAATCACGCAGCTCAGCAGGCCCTGATCACGTGACTGAGCATGCACTGATCACGTGACTGATCATGCACTGATCACGTGGCTATCATGCACTGATCACGTGACTGATCATGCACTGATCACGTGGCTGATCATACACTGATCACGTGGCTGATCATGCACTGATCACGTGACTGATCATGCACTGATCACGTGGCTATCATGCACTGATCACGTGACTGATCATGCACTGATCACGTGGCTATCATGCACTGATCACGTGGCTATCATGCACTGATCACGTGGCTGATCATGCACTGATCACGTGGCTGATCATACACTGATCACGGGACTGTCATGCACTGATCACGTGGCTGATCATGCACTGATCACGTGGCTGATCATGCAATGATCACGTGGCTATCATACACTGATCACGTGACTGATCATGCACTGATCACTGGCTGATCATGCACTGATCACGTGGCTGATCATGCACTGATCACGAAGCTGATCATGCACTGATCACGTGACTCTGCCTGCTGTGTGGCTGATCATGCACTGATCACGTGGCTGATCATGCACTGATCACGTGCTGATCATGCACTGATCACGTGCTGATCATGCACTGATCACGTGGCTGATCATGCACTGATCACGTGGCTGATCATGCACTGATCACGTGGCTGATCATGCACTGATCACGTGACTGATCATGCACTGATCACGTGGCTGATCATGCACTGATCACGAAGCTGACCATACACTGACTGTGCATGCACTGATCACGTGGCTGATCATGCACTGATCACGTGGCTGATCATGCACTGATCACGTGGCTGATCATGCACTGATCACGTGGCTGATCATGCACTGATCACGTGTCTGATCATGCACTGATTTGAAGCTGATCATGACTGATCACGTGATTCATGCACTGATCACGTGGCTGATCATGCACTGATCACGTGGCTGATCATGCACTGATCACGTGACTGATCATGCACTGATCACGTGACTGATCATGCACTGATCACGTGGCTGATCATGCACTGATCACGTAGCTGATCATGCACTGATCACGTGACTGTCATGCACTGATCACGTGGCTGATCATGCACTGATCACGTGGCTGATCATGCACTGATCACGTGGCTGATCATGCACTGATCACGTGCCTGATCATGCACTGATCACGTTGATCATGCACTGATCACGTGGCTGATCATGCACTGATCACGTGGCTGATCATGCACTGATCACGTGGCTGATCATGCACTGATCACGTGGCTGATCATGCACTGATCACGTGTCTATCATGCACTGATCACGTGAATGCGCATGAACTGATCACTTACCTGATCATGCACTGATCACGTGGCTATCATGCACTGATCACGTGGCTGATCATGCACTGATCACGTGACTGATCATGCACTGATCACGTGGCTATCATGCACTGATCACATGACTGCGCATGCATGATCATGTGACTGATCATGCACTGATCACGTGGCTATCATGCACTGATCACGTGGCTGATCATGCACTGATCACGTGACTGATCATGCACTGATCACGGCTATCATGCACTGATCACGTGACTGCTCATGCATGATCACGTGACTGATCATGCACTGATCACGTGGCTATCATGCACTGATCACGTGGCTGATCATACACTGATCACGTAAATGATCATGCACTGATCACGTGGCTGTCATGCACTGATCACGTGGCTGATCATGCACTGATCACGTAGCTATCATGCACTGATCACGTGACTGATCATGCACTGATCACGTGGATATCATGCACTGATCACGTGACTGATCATGCACTGATCACGTGACTGATCATGCACTGATCACGTGGCTATCATGCACTGATCACGTGATTGATCATGCACTGATCACGTGACTGATCATGCACTGATCACGTGACTGATCATGCACTGATCATGTAAATGTATGCACTGATCACGTGGCTATCATGCACTGATCACGTGGCTGATCATGCACTGATCACGTGACTGATCATGCACTGATCACGTGGCTATCATGCACTGATCACGTGGCTATCATGCACTGATCACGTGGCTGATCATGCACTGATCACGTGGCTGATCATGCACTGATCACGTGCTGATCATGCACTGATCACGTGGCTATCATGCACTGATCACGTGGCTGATCATGCACTGATCACATGGCTGATCATGCACTGATCACGTGGCTGATCATGCACTGATCACGTGGCTGATCATGCACTGATCACGTTGCTATCATGCACTGATCACGTGGCTGATCATGCACTGATCACGTGACTGATCATGCACTGATCACGTGACTGATCATGCACTGATCACGTGGCTATCATGCACTGATCACGTGACTGATCATGCACTGATCACGTGCCTGATCATGCACTGATCACGTGGCTGATCATGCACTGATCACGTGGCTGATCATGCACTGATCACGTGACTGTCATGCACTGATCACGTGGCTGATCATGCACTGATCACGTGGCTGATCATGCACTGATCACATTGCTGATCATGCACTGATCACGTGACTGATCATGCACTGATCACGTGGCTATCATGCACTGATCACGTGGCTGATCATGCACTGATCACGTGACTGATCATGCACTGATCACGTGGCTATCATGCACTGATCATGTGACTGTCATGCACTGATCACGTGGATGATCATGCACTGATCACGTGGCTGATCATGACTGATCACATGACTGATCATGCACTGATCACGTGTCTGAATATGCTGATCATGTGACTGATCATGCACTGATCACGTGTGTATCATGCACTGATCACGTGACTGATCATGCACTGATCATGTAACTGTAGGCAATGATCACATGGCTATCATGCACTGATCACGTGGATGATCATGCACTGACCATGCACTGATCACGTAGCTATCATGCACTGATCACGTGGCTGTCATGCACTGATCACGTGGCTGATCATGCACTGATCACGTGACTGCATGCACTGATCACATGGCTGATCATGCACTGATCACGTGGCTGATCATGCACTGATCACGTGGCTGATCATGCACTGATCACGTTGCTGATCATGCACTGATCACGTGGCTATCATGCACTGATCACGTGGCTGATCATGCACTGATCACGTGGCAATCATGCACTGATCACGTGGCTGATCATACACTGATCACGTGACTGATCATGCACTGATCACGTGGCTGATCATGCACTGATCACGTGGCTGATCATGCACTGATCACGTGCTGATCATGCACTGATCACGTGACTGCATGCACTGATCACGTCGATGATCATGCACTGATCACGTGGCTGATCATGCACTGATCACGTGGCTGATCATGCACTGATCACGTGACTGATCATGCACTGATCACGTGGCTGACATGCACTGATCACGGCTGATCATGCACTGATCACGTGACTGTCATGCACTGATCACGTGGCTGATCATGCACTGATCACGTGACTGATCATGCACTGATCACGTGGCTGATCATGCACTGATCACGTGCCTGATCATGCACTGATCATGTTGCTGATCATGCACTGATCACGTGGCTGATCATGCACTGATCACGTGGCTGATCATGCACTGATCACGTGGCTGATCAGCACTGATCACGTGGCTGATCATGCACTGATCACGAAGCTGATCATGCACTGATCACGTGACTGCATGCACTGATCACGTGACTGATCATGCACTGATCACGTGGCTGATCATGCACTGATCACGTGACTGATCATGCACTGATCACGTGGCTGATCATGCACTGATCACGTGACTGATCATGCACTGATCACGTGGCTGATCATGCACTGATCACGTGACTGTCATGCACTGATCACGTGGCTGATCATGCACTGATCACGTGGCTATCATGCACTGATCACGTGACTGTCATGCACTGATCACGTGGATGATCATGCACTGATCACGTGGCTGATCATGCACTGATCACGTGGCTGATCATGCACTGATCACGTGACTTCATGCACTGATCACGTGTCTGATCATGCTGATCATGTGACTGATCATGCACTGATCACGTGGCTATCATGCACTGATCACGTGGCTGATCATGCACTGATCACGTGGCTATCATGCACTGATCACGTGACTGTCATGCACTGATCACGTGGATGATCATGCACTGATCACGTGGCTGATCATGCACTGATCACGTGGCTGATCATGCACTGATCACGTGACTTATCATGCTGTGATCACGGACTGATGGCACTGATCATGTGACTGATCATGCACTGATCACGTGGCTATCATGCACTGATCATGTGCCTCTGGAGGCAATAAACAAAGAGCTGAGCAGGCACGAATCACGCAATCAGCAGGCAATAATCATGGAACTCAGCTGTGATGAATCATGCTGCTCAGCTGGCAATAATCAAGCAGCTGAGCAGGCAGGAATCAGCAGCTCAGCTGGCAATTGTCAAGCAGATGACAGGCAGGAATCACGCAGCTCAGCTGGCAATTGTCAAGCAGATGAGCAGACAGGAATCACGCAGCTCAGCAGGCCCTGATCACGTGACTGAGCATGCACTGATCACGTGACTGATCATGCACTGATCACGTGGCTATCATGCACTGATCACGTGACTGATCATGCACTGATCACGTGGCTGATCATGCACTGATCACGTGGCTGATCATGCACTGATCACGTGACTGATCATGCACTGATCACGTGGCTATCATGCACTGATCACGTGACTGATCATGCACTGATCACGTGGCTATCATGCACTGATCACGTGGCTATCATGCACTGATCACGTGGCTGATCATGCACTGATCACGTGGCTGATCATGCACTGATCACGGGACTGTCATGCACTGATCACGTGGCTGATCATGCACTGATCACGTGGCTGATCATGCACTGATCACGTGGCTATCATGCACTGATCACGTGACTGATCATGCACTGATCACTGGCTGATCATGCACTGATCACGTGGCTGATCATGCACTGATCACGAAGCTGATCATGCACTGATCACGTGACTCATGCCTGCTGTGTGGCTGATCATGCACTGATCACGTGGCTGATCATGCACTGATCACGTGCTGATCATGCACTGATCACGTGCTGATCATGCACTGATCACGTGGCTGATCATGCACTGATCACGTGGCTGATCATGCACTGATCACGTGGCTGATCATGCACTGATCACGTGACTGATCATGCACTGATCACGTGGCTGATCATGCACTGATCACGTGGCTGATCATACACTGACTGTGCATGCACTGATCACGTGGCTGATCATGCACTGATCACGTGGCTGATCATGCACTGATCACGTGGCTGATCATGCACTGATCACGTGGCTGATCATGCACTGATCACGTGGCTGATCATGCACTGATTTGAAGCTGATCATGCACTGATCACGTGATTCATGCACTGATCACGTGGCTGATCATGCACTGATCACGTGGCTGATCATGCACTGATCACGTGACTGATCATGCACTGATCACGTGACTGATCATGCACTGATCACGTGGCTGATCATGCACTGATCACGTGACTGTCATGCACTGATCACGTGGCTGATCATGCACTGATCACGTGGCTGATCATGCACTGATCACGTGGCTGATCATGCACTGATCACGTGCTGATCATGCACTGATCACGTTGCTGATCATGCACTGATCACGTGGCTGATCATGCACTGATCACGTGGCTGATCATGCACTGATCACGTGGCTGATCATGCACTGATCACGTGGCTGATCATGCACTGATCACGTGGCTATCATGCACTGATCACGTGAATGCGCATGCACTGATCACGTACCTGATCATGCACTGATCACGTGGCTATCATGCACTGATCACGTGGCTGATCATGCACTGATCACGTGACTGATCATGCACTGATCACGTGGCTATCATGCACTGATCACGTGACTGATCATGCATGATCACGTGACTGATCATGCACTGATCACGTGGCTGATCATGCACTGATCACGTGACTGATCATGCACTGATCACGTGGCTGATCATGCACTGATCACGTGGCTGATCATGCACTGATCACGTGGCTATCATGCACTGATCACGTGACTGATCATGCACTGATCACGTGGCTATCATGCACTGATCACGTGACTGATCATGCACTGATCACGTGACTGATCATGCACTGATCACGTGGCTATCATGCACTGATCACGTGACTGATCATGCACTGATCACGTGACTGATCATGCACTGATCACGTGACTGATCATGCACTGATCACGTGAATGTCATGCACTGATCACGTGGCTATCATGCACTGATCACGTGGCTGATCATGCACTGATCACGTGACTGATCATGCACTGATCACGTGGCTATCATGCACTGATCACGTGGCTATCATGCACTGATCACGTGGCTGATCATGCACTGATCACGTGGCTGATCATGCACTGATCACGTGCTGATCATGCACTGATCACGTGGCTATCATGCACTGATCACGTGGCTGATCATGCACTGATCACGTGGCTGATCATGCACTGATCACGTGGCTGATCATGCACTGATCACGTTCCTGATCCTGATCATACTCTGATCACGTGACTGATCATGCACTGATCACGTGGCTATCATGCACTGATCACGTGGCTGATCATGCAATGATCACAAAGCTACCATGCACTGATCACGTGACTGATCATGCACTGATCACGTGGCTATCATGCACTGATCACGTGGCTGATCATGCAATGATCACGTAGCTACCATGCACTGATCACGTGACTGATCATGCACTGATCACGTGGCTGATCATGCACTGATCACGTGACTGATCATGCACTGATCACGTGGCTGATCATGCACTGATCACGCAGCTATCATGCACTGATCACGTGACTGATCATGCACTGATCACGTGGCTGATCATGCACTGATCACGTGACTGATCATGCACTGATCACATGGCTTATCATGCATTGATCATGTGACTGATCATGTGCTGATCATGTTTGGTGTCATACACTGATCATGTGCCTCTGGAGGCAATGAACAAAGAGCTGAGTAGGCAGGAATCAGTAGGCAATAATCATGGAACTCAGCTGTGAGAAATCATGCTGCTCAGCTGGCAATAATCAAGCAGATGAGCAGGCAGGAATTATGCAGCACAGCTGGCAATTGTCAAGCAGATGACAGGCAGGAATCGTGCAGCTCAGCTGGCAATTGTCAAGCAGATGAGCAGACAGTAATCACGCAGCTCAGCAGGCCCTGATCACGTGACTGAGCATGCACTGTTCACGTGGCTGATCACACTGATCACGTGACTGATCATGCACTGATCACGTGGCTATCATGCACTGATCACGTGATTGATCATGCACTGATCACGTAATTGTATGCACTGATCACGTGGCTATCATGCACTGATCACGTGGCTGATCATGCACTGATCACGTGACTGATCATGCACTGATCACGTGGCTATCATGCACTGATCACGTGGCTGATCATACACTGATCACGGGACTGATCATGCACTGATCACGGCACTATCATGCACTGACTACATGACTGACATGCACTGATCACGTGCTGATCATGCACTGATCACGTGACTGATCATGCACTGATCACGTGACTGATCATGCACTGATCACGTGGCTATCATGCACTGATCACGTGGCTGATCATACACTGATCACGTGACTGATCATGCACTGATCACGTGGCTGATCATGCACTGATCACGTGGCTGATCATGCAATGATCACGTAGCTACCATATACTGGTCACGTGACTGATCATGCACTGATCACGTAAATGATCATGCACTGATCACGTGACTGATCATGCACTGATCACGTGACTGATCATGCACTGATCACGTGGCTATCATGCACTGATCACGTGGCTGATCATGCAATGATCACGTAGCAACCATGTACTGGTCACGTGACTGATCATGCACTGATCATGTAATTGATCATGCACTGATCACGTGGCTCATCATGCACTGATCACGTGACTGATCATGCACTGATCACGTGACTGATCATGCACTGATCACGTGGCTATCATGCACTGATCACGTGGCTGATCATGCACTGATCACGTGCCTGATCATGCACTGATCACGTGACTGATCATGCACTGATCACGTGGCTATCATGCACTGATCACGTGGCTATCATGCACTGATCACGTGGCTGTCATGCACTGATCACGTGACTGATCATGCACTGATCACGTGGTATCATGCACTGATCACGTGGCTGATCATGCACTGATCACGTGTCTGATCATGCACTGATCACGTGGCTGATCATGCACTGATCACGTAGCTGATCATGCACTGATCACGTGGCTATCATGCACTGATCACGTGGCTGATCATGCACTGATCACGTAGCTTACATGCACTGATCACGTGACTGATCATGCACTGATCACGTAATTGATCATGCACTGATCACGTGACTGATCATGCACTGATCACGTGACTGATCATGCACTGATCACGTGGCTATCATGCACTGATCACGTGGCTGATCATGCAATGATCACATAGCTACCATGTACTGGTCACATGACTGATCATGCACTGATCACGTAATTGATCATGCACTGATCACGTGGCTGATCATGCACTGATCACGTGACTGATCATGCACTGATCACGTGACTGATCATGCACTGATCACGTGGCTATCATGCACTGATCACGTGGCTGATCATGCACTGATCACGTGACTGATCATGCACTGATCACGTGACTGATCATGCACTGATCACGTGGATATCATGCACTGATCACGTGGCTGATCATACACTGATCACGTGTCTGATCATGCACTGATCACGTGGCTGATCATACACTGATCACGTAACTGATCATGCACTGATCACGTGGCTATCATGCACTGATCACGTGGCTGATCATGCACTGATCACGTGGCTGATCACACACTGTCACGTGACTGATCATGCACTGATCACGTGGCACTCATGCACTGATCACGTGGCTGATCATACACTGCTCACGTAACTGATCATGCACACATCACGTGGCTATCATGCACTGCTCACGTGGCTGATCATGCAATGATCACGGAGCTACCATATACTGGTCACGTGACTGATCATGCACTGATCACGTAAATGATCATGCACTGATCACGTGACTGATCATGCACTGATCACGTGGCTGATCATGCACTGATCACGTAGCAATCATGCACTGGTCACGTGACTGATCATGCACTGATCACGTAATTGATCATGCACTGATCACGTGACTGATCATGCACTGATCACGTGGCTGATCACACACTATCACGTGACTGATCATGCACTGATCACGTGGCTATCATGCACTGATCACGTGGCTATCATGCACTGATCACGTGGCTATCATGCACTGATCACGTAGCTATCATGCACTGATCACGTGACTGATCATGCACTGATCACGTAATTGATCATGCACTGATCACGTGACTGATCATGCACTGATCACGTGGCTATCATGCACTGATCACGTGGCTGATCATGCACTGATCACGCAGCTACATGCACTGATCACGTGACTGATCATGCACTGATCACGTGACTGATCATGCACTGATCACGTGGCTATCATGCACTGATCACGTGGCTGATCATGCACTGATCACGCAGCTATCATGCACTGTCACGTGACTGATCATGCACTGATCATGCACTGATCACGTGACTGATCATGCACTGATCACGTGACTGATCATGCACTGATCACGTGGCTATCATGCACTGATCACGTGGCTGATCATGCACTGATCACGTGCCTGATCATGCACTGATCACGTGACTGATCATGCACTGATCACGTGACTGATCATGCACTGATCACGTGGCTATCATGCACTGATCACGTGGCTGATCATGCACTGATCACGTGCCTGATCATGCACTGATCACGTGACTGATCATGCACTGATCACGTGGCAATCATGCACTGATCACGTGGCTGATCATGCACTGATCACGTGGCTGATCATGCACTGATCACGTGGCTATCATGCACTGATCACGTGGCTGATCATGCACTGATACCGTGACTGAGCATGGACTGATCACATGACTATCATGTAGTGATCACGTGACTTAATGGCGCTGATCATGTGACTGATCATGCGCTGATCATGTTTGCTATCATACACTGATCATGTGCCTCTGGAGGCAATAAACAAAGAGCTGAGTAGGCACGAATCAAACAGTCAGCAGGCAATAATCATGGAACTCAGCTGTGAGGAATCATGCTGCTCAGCTGGCAATAATCAAGCAGCTGAGCAGGCAGGAATTACGCACAGCTGGCAATTGTCAAGCAGATGACAGGCAGGAATCGTGCAGCTCAGCTGGCAATTGTCAAGCAGATGAGCAGACTAATCACGCAGCTCAGCAGGCCCTGATCACGTGACTGAGCATGCACTGTTCACGTGGCTGATCATACACTGATCACGTGATTGATCATGCACTGATCACTTGGATATCATGCACTGATCACGTGGCTGATCATACACTGTTCACGTGTCTGACCATGCACTGATCACGTGGCTGATCATACACTGCTCACGTAACTGATCATGCACTGATCACGTGGCTGATCATGCACTGATCACGTGGCTGATCATGCACTGATCACGTGGCTACCATGTACTGGTCACGTGACTGATCATGCACTGATCACGTGACTGATCATGCACTGATCACGTGGCTGATCATGCACTGATCACGTGACTGATCATGCACTGATCACGTGACTGATCATGCACTGATCACGTGGCTATCATGCACTGCTCACGTGGCTGATCATGCACTGATCACGCAGCTACCATGTACTGGTCACATGACTGATCATGCACTGATCACGTAATTGATCATGCACTGATCACGTGGCTTATCATGCACTGATCATGTGACTGATCATGTGCTGATCATGTTTGGTGTCACACACTGATCATGTGCATCTGGAGGCAATGAACAAAGAGCTGAGTAGGCAGGAATCAGTCATCAGGCTATAATCATGGAACTCAGCTCTGAGAAATCATGCTGCTCAGCTGGCAATAATCAAGTAGATGAGCAGGCAGGAATTACGCAGCACAGGTGGCAATTGTCAAGCAGATGACAGGCAGGAATCGTGCAGCTCAGCTGGCAATTGTCAAGCAGATGAGCAGACAGTAATCACGCAGCTCAGCAGGCCCTGATCACGTGACTGAGCATGCACTGTTCACGTGGCTGATCACACACTGATCACGTGACTGATCATGCACTGATCACGTGATTCATGCACTGATCACGTGGCTGATCATGCACTGATCACGTGGCTGATCATGCACTGATCACGTGACTGATCATGCACTGATCACGTAGCTATCATGCACTGATCACGTGGCTGATCATGCACTGATCATGGGACTGATCATGCACTGATCACGTGCTATCATGCACTGATACATGACTGACATGCACTGATCACGTGATGATCATGCACTGATCACGTGACTGATCATGCACTGATCACGTGGCTGATCATGCACTGATCACGTGGCTGATCATGCACTGATCACGTGGCTATCATGCACTGATCACGTGGCTGATCATGCACTGATCACGCAGCTAACATGTACTGATCACGTGACTGATCATGCACTGATCACGTGACTGATCATGCACTGATCACGTGGCTGATCATGCACTGATCACGTGGCTGATCATGCACTGATCACGTGGCTATCATGCACTGATCACGTGGCTGATCATACTGATCACGTGCCTGTCATGCACTGATCACGTGGCTGATCATGCACTGATCACGTGACTGATCATGCACTGATCACGTGGCTATCATGCACTGATCACGTGGCTATCATGCACTGATCACGTGGCTGATCATGCACTGATCACGTGGCTATCATGCACTGATCACGTGACTGATCATGCACTGATCACGTGGCTGATCATGCACTGATCACGTGGCTGATCATGCACTGATCACGTGTCTGATCATGCACTGATCACGTGGCTGATCATACACTGATCACGTAACTGATCATGCACTGATCACGTGGCTATCATGCACTGATCACGTGGCTGATCATGCACTGATCACGTGGCTGATCACACACTGTCACGTGACTGATCATGCACTGATCACGTGGCACTCATGCACTGATCACGTGGCTGATCATACTCTGCTCACGTAACTGATCATGCACACATCACGTGGCTATCATGCACTGCTCACGTGGCTGATCATGCAATGATCACGTAGCTACCATATACTGGTCACGTGACTGATCATGCACAGATCACGTAAATGATCATGCACTGATCAGTGACTGATCATGCACTGATCACGTGACTGATCATGCACTGATCACGTGGCTATCATGCACTGCTCACGTGGCTGATCATGCAATGATCACGTAGCAACCATGTACTGGTCACGTGACTGATCATGCACTGATCACGTGATTGATCATGCACTGATCACGTGGCTCATCATGCACTGATCACGTGGCTGATCACACACTATCACGTGACTGATCATGCACTGATCACGTGGCTATCATGCACTGATCACGTGGCTATCATGCACTGATCACGTGGATATCATGCACTGATCACGTGGCTGATCACACACTATCACATGACTGATCATGCACTGATCACGTGGCTATCATGCACTGATCACGTGGCTGATCATGCACTGATCACGTGACTGATCATGCACTGATCACGTGGCTATCATGCACTGATCACGTGGCTGATCATGCACTGATCACGTGGCTGATCATGCACTGATCACGTGACTATCATGCACTGATCACGTGGCACTCATGCACTGATCACGTGGCTGATCATACACTGATCACGTGACTGATCATGCACTGATCACGTGGCTATCATGCACTGATCACGTGGCTGTCATGCAATGATCACGTAGCTACCATATACTGATCACGTGACTGATCATGCACTGATCACGTGAATGATCATGCACTGATCAGTGACTGATCATGCACTGATCACGTGACTGATCATGCACTGATCACGTGGCTGATCATGCACTGATCACGTGATTGATCATGCACTGATCACGTGGCTGATCATGCACTGATCACGTGGCTGATCATGCACTGATCACGTGACTGATCATGCACTGATCACGTGACTGATCATGCACTGATCACGTGGCTATCATGCACTGATCACGTGGCTGATCATACACTGATCACGTGACTGATCATGCACTGATCACGTGACTGATCATGCACTGATCACGTGACTGATCATGCACTGATCACGTAATTGATCATGCACTGATCACGTGGCTGATCATCACTGATCACGTGACTGATCATGCACTGATCACGTGACTGATCATGCACTGATCAGTGGCTATCATGCACTGATCACGTGGCTGATCATGCACTGATCACGTGACTGATCATGCACTGATCACTGGCTATCATGCACTCATCACCTGGCTATCATGCACTGATCACGTGGCTGATCATGCACTGATCACGTGACTGATCATGCACTGATCACGTCTATATCATGCACTGATCACGTGACTGATCATGCACTGATCACGTGGATGATCATGCACTGATCACGTGACTGATCATGCACTGATCACGTGGCTATCATGCACTGATCACGTGGCTGATCATGCACTGATCACGTGGCTATCATGCACTGATCACGTGACTGATCATGCACTGATCACGTAATTGATCATGCACTGATCACGTGACTGATCATGCACTGATCACGTGACTGATCATGCACTGATCACGTGACTGATCATGCACTGATCACGTGGCTATCATGCACTGATCACGTGGCTGATCATGCACTGATCACGTAGCTACCATGCACTGGTCACGTGACTGATCATGCACTGATCACGTAATTGATCATGTGGCTGATCATGCACTGATCACGTGGCTGATCATGCACTGATCACGTGGCTATCATGCACTGATCACGTGGCTGATCATGCACTGATCACGTGCCTGATCATGCACTGATCACGTGGCTATCATGCACTGATCACGTGACTGATCATGCACTGATCACGTGTCTGATCATGCACTGATCACGTGGCTATCATGCACTGCTCACGTGGCTGATCATGCGATGATCACGCAGCTACCATGTACTGGTCACATGACTGATCATGCACTGATCACGTGACTGATCATGCAGTGATCACGTGGCTATCATGCACTACTCACGTGGCTGATCATGCAATGATCATGTAGCTACCATGTACAGGTCACGTGAATGATCATACACCCATCAGGTGACTGATCATGCACTGATCACGTGGCTATCATGCACTGATCACGAGACTGATCATGCACTGATCACGTCTATATCATGCACTGATCACATGACTGCCCATGCACTGATCACGTGGATGATCATACACTAATCTTGTGACAGATCATGCACTGATCACGTGGCTGATCATGCACTGATACCGTGACTGAGCATGGACTGATCACATGCCTATCATGTAGTGATCACGTGACTTAATGGCGCTGATCATGTGACTGATCATGCGCTGATCATGTTTGCTATCATACACTGATCATGTGCCTCTGGAGGCAATAAACAAAGAGCTGAGTAGGCACGAATCAGTCAGCAGGCAATAATCATGGAACTCAGCTGTGAGGAATCATGCTGCTCAGCTGGCAATAATCAAGCAGCTGAGCAGGCAGGAATTACGCAGCACAGCTGGCAATTGTCAAGCAGATGACAGGCAGGAATCGTGCAGCTCAGCTGGCAATTGTCAAGCAGATGAGCAGACAGTAATCACGCAGCTCAGCAGGCCCAGATCACGTGACTGAGCATGCACTGTTCACGTGGCTGATCATACACTGATCACGTGATTGATCATGCACTGATCACTTGGATATCATGCACTGATCACGTGGCTGATCATACACTGTTCACGTGTCTGACCATGCACTGATCACGTGGCTGATCATACACTGCTCACGTAACTGATCATGCACTGATCACGTGGCTATCATGCACTGATCACGTGGCTGAACATGCACTGTTCACGTGGCTGATCACACACCTGTCACGTGACATATCATGCACTGATCACGTGGCATTCATGCACTGATCACGTGGCTGATCATGCACTGATCACGTGGCTATCATGCACTGCTCACGTGGCTGATCATGCAATGATCACGTAGCTACCATATACTGATCACGTGACTGATCATGCACTGATCACGTAATTGATCATGCACTGATCACGTGGCTGATCATGCACTGATCATGTGACTGATCATGTGCTGATCATGTTTGGTGTCACACTGATCATGTGCCTCTGGAGGCAATGAACATAGAGCTGAGTAGGCAGGAATCAGTCAGCAGGCTATAATCATGGAACTCAGCTCTGAGAAATCATGCTGCTCAGCTGGCAATAATCAAGTAGATGAGCAGACAGGAATTATGCAGCACAGGTGGCAATTGTCAAGGAGATGACAGGCAGGAATCGTGCAGCTCAGCTGGAATTGTCAAGCAGATGAGCAGACAGTAATCACGCAGCTCAGCAGGCCTGATCACGTGACTGAGCATGCACTGTTCACGTGGCTGATCACACACCTATCACGTGACTGATCATGCACTGATCACGTGACTGATCATGCACTGATCACGTGGCTATCATGCACTGATCACGTGGCTGATCATGACTGATCACGGGACTGATCATGCACTGATCACGGGCTATCATGCACTGACTACATGACTGACATGCACTGATCACGTGGCTGATCATGCACTGATCACGTGACTGATCATGCACTGATCACGTGACTGATCATGCACTGATCACGTGGCTGATCATGCACTGATCACGTGGCTATCATGCACTGATCACGTGGCTGCTCAGGCAATGATCACGTAGCTACCATGTACTGGTCACGTGACTGATCATGCACTGATCACGTGACTGATCATGCACTGATCCCGTGGCTGATCATGCACTGATCACATAATTGATCATGCACTTATCATTTGGCTGATCATGCACTGATCACGTGGCTGATCATGCACTGATCACGTGACTGATCATGCACTTATCACGTGACTGATCATGCACTGATCACGTGGTTATCATGCACTGATCACTTGGCTGGTCATACACTGATCACATGACTGATCATGCACTGTTCACGTGACTGATAATGTACTGATCACGTGACTGATCATGCACTGATCACGTAACTGATCATGCAATGATCACGTGGCTGATCATGCAATGATCACGTGACTGACCATGCACTGATCACGTGACTGATCATCCACTGATCAGTGGCTATCATGCACTTATTACTTGGCTGATCATACACTGATCACGTGACTGATAATGCACTTATCACTGGCTATCATGCACTCATTACCTGGCTATCGTGCACTGATCACGTGGTTGATCATACACTGATCACGAGACTGATCATGCACTGATCACCTCTATATCATGCACTGATCACGTGACTGATCATGCACTGATCACCCAGATGATCATACACTGATCATGCAACAGATCATGCACTGATCACGTGGCTATCATGCACTGCTCACACGGCTGTTCATGCAATGATCACGTAGCTACCATGTACTGGTCACGTGAGTGATCATGCACTGATCACTTAATTGATCATGCACTGATCAGGTGACTTATCATGCACTGTTAACGTGAGTGATCATGCACTGATCACGTGAATGATCATGCACTGATCACGTGGCTATCATGCACGGTTCATGTGGCTGATCATGCAATGATCACCTAGCTACCATATACTGGTCACATGACTGATCATGCACTGATCACATAATTGATCATGCACTGATCACCTGGCTTATCATGCATTGATCATGTGACTGATCATGTGCTGATCATGTTTGGTGTCACACACTGATCATGTGCCTCTGGAGGCAATGAACATAGAGCTGAGTAGGCAGGAATCAGTCAGCAGGCTATAATCATGGAACTCATCTCTGAGAAATCATGCTGCTCAGCTGGCAATAATCAAGTAGATGAGCAGGCAGGAATTATACAGCACAGGTGGCAATTGTCAAGGAGATGACAGGCAGGAATCGTGCAGCTCAGCTGGAAATTGTCAAGCAGATGAGCAGACAGTAATCACGCAGCTCAGCAGGCCTTGATCACGTGACTGAGCATGCACTGTTCACATGGCTGATCACACTCCTATCACGTGACTGATCATGCACTGATCATGTGACTGATCATGCACTGATCACGTAGCTATCTTGCACTGATCACTTGGCTGATCATACACTCATCACGGGACTGATCGTGCACTGATCACGGCGCTATCATGCTTTGACTACATGACTCCATGCACTGATCACGTGGATGATCATGCACTGATCACGTGACTGACCATGCACTGATCATGTGACTGATCAGGCACTGATCACATGGCTGATCATGCACTGATCACGTGGCTATCATGCACTGCTCATGTGGCTGCTCAGGCAATGATCATGTAGCTACCATGTACTGGTCACGTGACTGATCATGCACTGATCACGTAATTGATCATGCACTGATCATGTGGCTGATCATGCACTGATCACGTGGCTATCATGCACTGATCACGAGACTGCGCATGCACTGATGACGTGGCTGTTCGGGCACTGATCACATGGCTCATCATGCACTGATCACGTGTTTATCAGGCAATGATCAGTGACTGACAGGCGCTGATCACGGGACTGTGCACGCACTGATCACGTGGCTATCATGCACTGATCACGAGACTGCGCATGCATTGATGATGTGGCTGTTCAGGCACTGATCACGTGTTTATCAGACAGTGATCAGTGACTGACAGGCGCTGATCAGGGGACTGTGCACGCACTGATCAGGTGGCTGATCAGGAACTGACCACCTGACTGCGCATGCAGTGATCACGTGGCTGGTCGCTCACTGATCACGTGTTTATCCTACGGTGATCACGTGACTGAGAGGCGCTGATCACGTGACTGTGCCGCCAGTGATCACGTGGCTGAGCAGGCACTGATACCGTGACTGAGCATGCACTGATCATGTGCTGGGAGCCGGGGAGGCATTCCACTCTGGACAAAGGTCATGAGGAAGGAGGCTCGGCATACGCAAATGTGGGATCGAGCCTCAGGAGTCCACCCGGATATTTTCGAGCATCTCCCCCAAAAACCCAGAGTCTGCCTACTGTATTGCTTTGTGCTCTCACCTCTGATTTCACTGGGGGCTGTCCCCCACCACCATCTCGCTCTCTCTGTCAAAGAGTTAACTTACAGCTCCAATTCATAAAGTTCCTTGTCATTCTTCCCTTTAACTTCCAGCTGAGTCTCCATCTGGAGCGCGGAACCCACCACGCTCACTAATTATGCCTGGGCTGCTAAGACTCACTCGAGAAGGTGTCTAGGGTGAGGCACCTTTCGCTATTCGAGAGGGCGCCTGCGGCCTACGTAAGTGGTGCAAACTTCTTGTCTTGAAGTTTGATTGGTCTTCCGCGTAAACCAAGCTACTCAGTCTCTTTTCTCCACCGAATTTTCCTACTGAGCTCTCCTCATACTATTATTCTTGACATCTCTGATTAGCATATAAATAGTCACCTAGGCCATCTCACCTTCGAATACCCTGGATCAGTTGGGGCTGGTCCCCGGCAGGTGGCGACCGAACAGAGACCTCAGGAGGCGATACTCAAAGAGCTGAGCAGACACGAACCACGCAATCAGCAGGCAATAAGCATGGAGCTCAGCAGTGACGAATCATGCTGCTCAACTGGCAATAATCAAGCACGTGACCAGGCAGGAATCACGCAGCTCAGCTGGCAATTGTCAAGCAGATGAGCCGACAGGAATCACGCAGCTCAGATGGCAATTGTCATGAAGATGAGCCGGCAGGAACCACGCAGCTCAGCAGGCCCTGATCACGTGACTCTGCAGGCACTGATCACGTGGCTGATCAAGTCCAGATCACGTGACTGAGCATGCACTGATCACGTGGCTATCATGCACTGATGACGTGACTGCGCATGCACTGATGACGTGGCTGATCAGGCACTGATCACATGGCTCATCATGCACTGATCACGTGTTTATCAGGCAATGATCAGTGACTGACAGGCGCTGATCATGGGACTGTGCACGCACTGATCACGTGGCTATCATGCGCTGATCACGTGACTGTGCATGCCCTGATGACGTGTCTGTTCGGGCACTGATCACGTGTTTATCAGGCAGTGATCAGTGACTGAAAGGAGCTGATCAGGGGACTGTGCACGCACTGATCAGGTGGCTGATCAGGAACTGACCACCTGAGTGCACATGCAGGGATCACGTGGCTGGTCGTTCACTGATCACGTGTTTATCATACGGTGATCACGTGACTGAGAGGCGCTGATCACGTGATTGTGCCGTCAGTGATCACGTGGCTGAGCAGGCACTGATATCGTGACTGAGCATGCACTGATCATGTGCCGGGAGCCGAGGAGGCATTCCACTCTGGACAAAGGTCATGAGGAAGGAGGCTCGGCATACGCAAATGCGGGATCGAGCCTCAGGAGTCCACCCGGATATTCTCGAGCATCTCCCCCCAAAAAAACCAGAGTCTGCCTACTGTATTGCTTTGTGCTCTCACCTCTGATTTCACTGGGGGCTGTCCCCCACCATCTCGCTCTCTCTGTGAAAGAGTTAACTTACAGCTCCAATTCATAAAGTTCCTTGTCATACTTACCTTTAACTTCCAGCTGAGTCTCCATCTGGAGCGCGGAACCCACACGCTCACTAATTATGCCTGGGCTGCTAAGACCCACTCGAGAAGCTGTCTAGGGTGAGGCACCTTTCGCTATTCGAGAGGGCGCCTGCGGCCTACGTAAGTGGTGCAAACTTCTTGTCTTGAAGTTTGATTGGTCTTCCGCGTAAACCAAGCTACTCAGTCTCTTTTCTCCACCGAATTTTCCTACTGAGCTCTCCTCATACTATTATTCTTGACATCTCTGATTAGCATAAAAATAGTCGCCTAGGCCATCTCTCCTTCGAATACCCTGGATCAGTTGGGGCTGGTCCCCGGCAGGTGGCGACCGAACAGGGACCTCAGGAGGCGATACTCAAAGAGCTGAGCAGACACGAACCACGCAATCAGCAGGCAATAAGCATGGAGCTCAGCAGTGACGAATCATGCTGCTTAACTGGCAATAATCAAGCAGATGAGCCGACAGGAATCACGCAGCTCAGATGGCAATTGTCATGCAGATGAGCCGGCAGGAATCACGCAGCTCAGCAGGCCCTGATCACGTGACTCTGCAGGCACTGATCACGTGGCTGATCAAGACCAGATCACGTGACTGAGCATGCACTGATCACGTGGCTATCATGCACTGATGACGTGACTGAGCATGCACTGATGACGTGGCTGATCAGGCACTGATCACGTGTTTATCAGGCAGTGATCAGTGACTGACAAGCGCTGATCAGGCGACTGTGCACGCACTGATCAGGTGGCTGATCAGGAACTGACCACCTGACTGCGCAAGCAGTGATCACGTGGCTGGTCGTTCACTGATCACGTGTTTATCATACGGTGATCACGTGACTGAGAGGCGCTGGTCACGTGACTGTGCCGTCAGTGATCACGTGGCTGAGCAGGCACTGATACCTTGACTGAGCATGCACTGATCATGTGCCTGGAGCCGGGGAGGCATTCCACTCTGGACAAAGGTCATGAGGAAGGAGGCTCGGCATATGCAAATGCGGGATCGAGCCTCAGGAGTCCACCCGGATATTCTCGAGCATCTCCCCCAAAAAAACCAGAGTCTGCCTACTGTATTGCTTTGTGCTCTCACCTCTGATTTCACTGGGGGCTGTCCCCCACCACCATCTCGCTCTCTCTGTCAAAGAGTTAACTTTCAGCTCCAATTCATAAAGTTCCTTGTCATTCTTCCCTTTAACTTCCAGCTGAGTCTCCATCTGGAGCGCGGAACACACCACGCTTACTAATTATGCCTGGGCTGCTAAGACCCACTCGAGAAGGTGTCTAAGGTGAGGCACCTTTCGCTATTCGAGAGGGCGCCTGCGGCCTACGTAAGTGGTGCAAACTTCTTGTCTTGAAGTTTGATTGGTCTTCCGCGTAAACCAAGCTACTCAGTCTCTTTTCTCCACCGAATTTTCCTACTGAGCTCTCCTCATACTATTATTCTTGACATCTCTGATTAGCATATAAATAGTCGCCTAGGCCATCTCTCCTTCGAATACCCTGGATCAGTTGGGGCTGGTCCCCGGCAGGTGGCGACCGAACAGGGACCTCAGGAGGCGATACTCAAAGAGCTGAGCAGACACGAACCACGCAATCAGCAGGCAATAAGCATGGAGCTCAGCAGTGACGAATCATGCTGCTCAACTGGCAATAATCAAGCACGTGACCAGGCAGGAATCACGCAGCTCAGCTGGCAATTGTCAAGCAGATGAGCCGACAGGAATCACGCAGCTCAGATGGCAATTGTCATGCAGATGAGCCGGCAGGAATCACGCAGCTCAGCAGGCCCTGATCACGTGACTCTGCAGGCACTGATCACGTGGCTGATCAAGTCCAGATCACGTGACTGAGCATGCACTGATCACGTGGCTATCATGCACTGATGACGTGACTACGCATGCACTGATGACGTGGCTGATCAGGCACTGATCACATGGCTCATCATGCACTGATCACGTGTTTATCAGGCAATGATCAGTGACTGACAGGCGCTGATCATGGGACTGTGCACGCACTGATCACGTGGCTATCATGCACTGATCACGTGACTGCGCATGCACTGATGACGTGGCTGTTCGGGCACTGATCACGTGTTTATCAGGCAGTGATCAGTGACTGACAGGCGCTGATCAGGGGACTGTGCACGCACTGATCAGGTGGCTGATCAGGAACTGACCACCTGACTGCGCATGCAGTGATCACGTGGCTGGTCGTTCACTGATCACGTGTTTATCATACGGTGATCACGTGACTGAGAGGCGCTGATCACGTGACTGTGCCGTCAGTGATCACGTGGCTGAGCAGGCACTGATATCGTGACTGAGCATGCACTGATCATGTGCCGGGAGCCGGGGAGGCATTCCACTCTGGACAAAGGTCATGAGGAAGGAGGCTCGGCATACGCAAATGCGGGATCGAGCCTCAGGAGTCCACCCGGATATTCTCGAGCATCTCCCCCAAAAAAACCAGAGTCTGCCTACTGTATTGCTTTGTGCTCTCACCTCTGATTTCACTGGGGGCTGTCCCCCACCACCATCTCGCTCTCTCTGTCAAAGAGTTAACTTACAGCTCCAATTCATAAAGTTCCTTGTCATTCTTCCCTTTAACTTCCAGCTGAGTCTCCATCTGGAGCGCGGAACCCACCACGCTTACTAATTATGCCTGGGCTGCTAAGACCCACTCGAGAAGGTGTCTAGGGTGAGGCACCTTTCGCTATTCGAGAGGGCGCCTGCGGCCTACGTAAGTGGTGCAAACTTCTTGTCTTGAAGTTTGATTGGTCTTCCGCGTAAACCAAGCTACTCAGTCTCTTTTCTCCACCGAATTTTCCTACTGAGCTCTCCTCATACTATTATTCTTGACATCTCTGATTAGCATATAAATAGTCGCCTAGGCCATCTCTCCTTCGAATACCCTGGATCAGTTGGGGCTGGTCCCCGGCAGGTGGCGACCGAACAGGGACCTCAGGAGGCGATACTCAAAGAGCTGAGCAGACACGAACCACGCAATCAGCAGGCAATAAGCATGGAGCTCAGCAGTGACGAATCATGCTGCTCAACTGGCAATAATCAAGCACGTGACCAGGCAGGAATCACGCAGCTCAGCTGGCAATTGTCAAGCAGATGAGCCGACAGGAATCACGCAGCTCAGATGGCAATTGTCATGCAGATGAGCCGGCAGGAATCACGCAGCTCAGCAGGCCCTGATCACGTGACTCTGCAGGCACTGATCACGTGTCTGATCAAGTCCAGATCACGTGACTGAGCATGCACTGATCACGTGGCTATCATGCACTGATGACGTGACTGCGCATGCACTGATGACGTGGCTGATCAGGCACTGATCACGTGTTTATCAGGCAGTGATCAGTGACTGACAGGCGCTGATCAGGGGACTGTGCACGCACTGATCAGGTGGCTGATCAGGAACTGACCACCTGACTGCGCATGCAGTGATCACGTGGCTGGTCGTTCACTGATCACGTGTTTATCATACGGTGATCACGTGACTGAGAGGCGCTGATCACGTGACTGTGCCGTCAGTGATCACGTGGCTGAGCAGGCACTGATATCGTGACTGAGCATGCACTGATCATGTGCCGGGAGCCGGGGAGGCATTCCACTCTGGACAAAGGTCATGAGGAAGGAGGCTCGGCATACGCAAATGCGGGATCGAGCCTCAGGAGTCCACCCGGATATTCTCGAGCATCTCCCCCAAAAAACCCAGAGTCTGCCTACTGTATTGCTTTGTGCTCTCACCTCTGATTTCACTGGGGGCTGTCCCCCACCACCATCTCGCTCTCTCTGTCAAAGAGTTAACTTACAGCTCCAATTCATAAAGTTCCTTGTCATTCTTCCCTTTAACTTCCAGCTGAGTCTCCATCTGGAGCGCGGAACCCACCACGCTCACTAATTATGCCTGGGCTGCTAAGACCCACTCGAGAAGGTGTCTAGGGTGAGGCACCTTTCGCTATTCGAGAGGGCGCCTGCGGCCTACGTAAGTGGTGCAAACTTCTTGTCTTGAAGTTTGATTGGTCTTCCGCGTAAACCAAGCTACTCAGTCTCTTTTCTCCACCGAATTTTCCTACTGAGCTCTCCTCATACTATTATTCTTGACATCTCTGATTAGCATATAAATAGTCGCCTAGGCCATCTCTCCTTGGAATACCCTGGATCAGTTGGGGCTGGTCCCCGGCAGGTGGCGACCGAACAGGGACCTCAGGAGGCGATACTCAAAGAGCTGAGCAGACACGAACCACGCAATCAGCAGGCAATAAGCATGGAGCTCAGCAGTGACGAATCATGCTGCTCAACTGGCAATAATCAAGCACGTGACCAGGCAGGAATCACGCAGCTCAGCTGGCAATTGTCAAGCAGATGAGCCGACAGGAATCACGCAGCTCAGATGGCAATTGTCATGCAGATGACCCGGCAGGAATCACGCAGCTCAGCAGGCCCTGATCACGTGACTCTGCAGGCACTGATCACGTGGCTGATCAAGTCCAGATCACGTGACTGAGCATGCACTGATCACGTGGCTATCATGCACTGATGACGTGACTGCGCATGCACTGGTGACGTGGCTGATCGGGCACTGATCACATGGCTCATCATGCACTGATCACGTGTTTATTAGGCAATGATCAGTGACTGACAGGCGCTGATCATGGGACTGTGCACGCACTGATCACGTGACTGCGCATGCACTGATGACGTGGCTGTTCGGGCACTGATCACGTGTTTATCAGGCAGTGATCAGTGACTGACAGGCGCTGATCAGGGGCCTGTTCACGCACTGATCAGGTGGCTGATCAGGAACTGACCACCTGACTGCGCATGCAGTGATCACGTGGCTGGTCGTTCACTGATCACGTGTTTATCATACGGTGATCACGTGACTGAGAGGCGCTGATCACTTGTCTGTGCCGTCAGTGATCACCTGGCTGAGCAGGCACTGATATGGTGACTGAGCATGCACTGATCATGTGCCGGGAGCCGGGGAGGCATTCCACACTGGACAAAGGTCATGAGGAAGGAGGCTCGGCATACGCAAATGCGGGATCGAGCCTCAGGAGTCCACCCGGATATTCTCGAGCATCTCCCCCCAAAAAACCAGAGTCTGCCTACTGTATTGCTTTGTGCTCTCACCTCTGATTTCACTGGGGGCTGTCCCTCACCACCATCTCGCTCTCTCTGTCAAAGAGTTAACTTACAGCTCCAATTCATAAAGTTCCTTGACATTCTTCCCTTTAACTTCCAGCTGAGTCTCCATCTGGAGCGCGGAACCCACCACGCTCACTAATTATGCCTGGGCTGCTAAGACCCACTCGAGAAGGTGTCTAGGGTGAGGCACCCTTCGCTATTCGAGAGGGCGCCTGCGGCCTACGTAAGTGGTGCAAACTTCTTGTCTTGAAGTTTGATTGGTCTTCCGCGTAAACCAAGCTACTCAGTCTCTTTTCTCCACCGAATTTTCCTACTGAGCTCTCCTCATACTATTATTCTTGACATCTCTGATTAGCATATAAATAGTCGCCTAGGCCATCTCTCCTTCGAATACCCTGGATCAGTTGGGGCTGGTCCCCGGCAGGTGGCGACCGAACAGGGACCTCAGGAGGCAATACTCAAAGAGCTGAGCAGACACGAACCACGCAATCAGCAGGCAATAAGCATGGAGCTCAGCAGTGACGAATCATGCTGCTCAACTGGCAATAATCAAGCACGTGACCAGGCAGGAATCACGCAGCTCAGCTGGCAATTGTCAAGCAGATGAGCCGACAGGAATCACGCAGCTCAGATGGCAATTGTCATGCAGATGAGCCGGCAGGAATCACGCAACTCAGCAGGCCCTGATCACGTGACTCTGCAGGCACTGATCACGTGGCTGATCAAGTCCAGATCACGTGACTGAGCATGCACTGATCACGTGGCTATCATGCACTGATGACGTGACTGCGCATGCACTGATGACGTGGCTGATCAGGCACTGATCACATGGCTCATCATGCACTGATCACGTGTTTATCAGGCAATGATCAGTGACTGACAGGCGCTGATCATGGGACTGTGCACGCACTGATCACGTGGCTATCATGCACTGATCACGTGACTGCGCATGCACTGATGACGTGGCTGTTCGGGCACTGATCACGTGTTTATCAGGCAGTGATCAGTGACTGACAGGCGCTGATCAGGGGACTGTGCACGCACTGATCAGGTGGCTGATCAGGAACTGACCACCTGACTGCGCATGCAGTGATCACGTGGCTGGTCGTTCACTGATCACGTGTTTATCATACGGTGATCACGTGACTGAGAGGCGCTGATCACGTGACTGTGCCGTCAGTGATCACGTGGCTGAGCAGGCACTGATATCGTGACTGAGCATGCACTGATCATGTGCCGGGAGCCGGGGAGGCATTCCACTCTGGACAAAGGTCATGAGGAAGGAGGCTCGGCATACGCAAATGCGGGATCGAGCCTCAGGAGTCCACCCGGATATTCTCGAGCATCTCCCCCAAAAAAACCAGAGTCTGCCTACTGTATTGCTTTGTGCTCTCACCTCTGATTTCACTGGGGGCTGTCCCCCACCACCATCTCGCTCTCTCTGTCAAAGAGTTAACTTACAGCTCCAATTCATAAAGTTCCTTGTCATTCTTCCCTTTAACTTCCAGCTGAGTCTCCATCTGGAGCGCGGAACCCACCACGCTTACTAATTATGCCTGGGCTGCTAAGACCCACTCGAGAAGGTGTCTAGGGTGAGGCACCTTTCGCTATTCGAGAGGGCGCCTGCGGCCTACGTAAGTGGTGCAAACTTCTTGTCTTGAAGTTTGATTGGTCTTCCGCGTAAACCAAGCTACTCAGTCTCTTTTCTCCACCGAATTTTCCTACTGAGCTCTCCTCATACTATTATTCTTGACATCTCTGATTAGCATATAAATAGTCGCCTAGGCCATCTCTCCTTCGAATACCCTGGATCAGTTGGGGCTGGTCCCCGGCAGGTGGCGACCGAACAGGGACCTCAGGAGGCAATACTCAAAGAGCTGAGCAGACACGAACCACGCAATCAGCAGGCAATAAGCATGGAGCTCAGCAGTGACGAATCATGCTGCTCAACTGGCAATAATCAAGCACGTGACCAGGCAGGAATCACGCAGCTCAGCTGGCAATTGTCAAGCAGATGAGCCGACAGGAATCACGCAGCTCAGATGGCAATTGTCATGCAGATGAGCCGGCAGGAATCACGCAGCTCAGCAGGCCCTGATCACGTGACTCTGCAGGCACTGATCACGTGGCTGATCAAGTCCAGATCACGTGACTGAGCATGCACTGATCACGTGGCTATCATGCACTGATGACGTGACTGCGCATGCACTGATGACGTGGCTGATCAGGCACTGATCACATGGCTCATCATGCACTGATCACGTGTTTATCAGGCAATGATCAGTGACTGACAGGCGCTGATCAGGGGACTGTGCACGCACTGATCAGGTGGCTGATCAGGAACTGACCACCTGACTGCGCATGCAGTGATCACGTGGCTGGTCGTTCACTGATCACGTGTTTATCATACGGTGATCACGTGACTGAGAGGCGCTGATCACGTGACTGTGCCGTCAGTGATCACGTGGCTGAGCAGGCACTGATATCGTGACTGAGCATGCACTGATCATGTGCCGGGAGCCGGGGAGGCATTCCACTCTGGACAAAGGTCATGAGGAAGGAGGCTCGGCATACGCAAATGCGGGATCGAGCCTCAGGAGTCCACCCGGATATTCTCGAGCATCTCCCCCAAAAAAACCAGAGTCTGCCTACTGTATTGCTTTGTGCTCTCACCTCTGATTTCACTGGGGGCTGTCCCCCACCACCATCTCGCTCTCTCTGTCAAAGAGTTAACTTACAGCTCCAATTCATAAAGTTCCTTGTCATTCTTCCCTTTAACTTCCAGCTGAGTCTCCATCTGGAGCGCGGAACCCACCACGCTTACTAATTATGCCTGGGCTGCTAAGACCCACTCGAGAAGGTGTCTAGGGTGAGGCACCTTTCGCTATTCGAGAGGGCGCCTGCGGCCTACGTAAGTGGTGCAAACTTCTTGTCTTGAAGTTTGATTGGTCTTCCGCGTAAACCAAGCTACTCAGTCTCTTTTCTCCACCGAATTTTCCTACTGAGCTCTCCTCATACTATTATTCTTGACATCTCTGATTAGCATATAAATAGTCGCCTAGGCCATCTCTCCTTCGAATACCCTGGATCAGTTGGGGCTGGTCCCCGGCAGGTGGCGACCGAACAGGGACCTCAGGAGGCAATACTCAAAGAGCTGAGCAGACACGAACCACGCAATCAGCAGGCAATAAGCATGGAGCTCAGCAGTGACGAATCATGCTGCTCAACTGGCAATAATCAAGCACGTGACCAGGCAGGAATCACGCAGCTCAGCTGGCAATTGTCAAGCAGATGAGCCGACAGGAATCACGCAGCTCAGATGGCAATTGTCATGCAGATGAGCCGGCAGGAATCACGCAGCTCAGCAGGCCCTGATCACGTGACTCTGCAGGCACTGATCACGTGGCTGATCAAGTCCAGATCACGTGACTGAGCATGCACTGATCACGTGGCTATCATGCACTGATGACGTGACTGCGCATGCACTGATGACGTGGCTGATCAGGCACTGATCACATGGCTCATCATGCACTGATCACGTGTTTATCAGGCAATGATCAGTGACTGACAGGCGCTGATCATGGGACTGTGCACGCACTGATCACGTGGCTATCATGCACTGATCACGTGACTGCGCATGCACTGATGACGTGGCTGATGCACTGATGACGTGGCTGATCAGGCACTGATCACGGCTCATCATGCACTGATCACGTGTTTATCAGGCAATGATCAGTGACTGACAGGCGCTGATCATGGGACTGTGCACGCACTCACGTGGCTATCATGCACTGATCACGTGACTGCGCATGCACTGATGACGTGGCTGTTCGGGCACTGATCACGTGTTTATCAGGCAGTGATCAGTGACTGACAGGCGCTGATCAGGGGACTGTGCACGCACTGATCAGGTGGCTGATCAGGAACTGACCACCTGACTGCGCATGCAGTGATCACGTGGCTGGTCGTTCACTGATCACGTGTTTATCATACGGTGATCACGTAACTGAGAGGCGCTGATCACGTGACTGTGCCGTCAGTGATCAGGTGGCTGAGCAGGCACTGATATCGTGACTGAGCATGCACTGATCATGTGCCGGGAGCCGGGGAGGCATTCCACTCTGGACAAAGGTCATGAGGAAGGAGGCTCGGCATACGCAAATGCGGGATCGAGCCTCAGGAGTCCACCCGGATATTCTCGAGCATCTCCCCCCAAAAAAAGAGTCTGCCTACTGTATTGCTTTGTGCTCTCACCTCTGATTTCACTGGGGGCTGTCCCCCACCACCATCTCGCTCTCTCTGTCAAAGAGTTAACTTACAGCTCCAATTCATAAAGTTCCTTGTCATTCTTCCCTTTAACTTCCAGCTGAGTCTCCATCTGGAGCGCGGAACCCACCACGCTTACTAATTATGCCTTGGCTGCTAAGACCCACTCGAGAAGGTGTCTAGGGTGAGGCACTTTTCGGTATTCGAGAGGGCGCCTGCGGCCTACGTAAGTGGTGCAAACTTCTTGTCTTGAAGTTTGATTGGTCTTCCGCGTAAACCAAGCTACTCAGTCTCTTTTCTCCACCGAATTTTCCTACTGAGCTCTCCTCATACTATTATTCTTGACATCTCTGATTAGCATATAAATAGTCGCCTAGGCCATCTCTCCTTCGAATACCGTGGATCAGTTGGGGCTGGTCCCCGGCAGGTGGCGACCGAACAGGGACCTCAGGAGGCAATACTCAAAGAGCTGAGCAGACACGAACCACGCAATCAGCAGGCAATAAGCATGGAGCTCAGCAGTGACGAATCATGCTGCTCAACTGGCAATAATCAAGCACGTGACCAGGCAGGAATCACGCAGCTCAGCTGGCAATTGTCAAGCAGATGAGCCGACAGGAATCACGCAGCTCAGATGGCAATTGTCATGCAGATGAGCCGGCAGGAATCACGCAGCTCAGCAGGCCCTGATCACGTGACTCTGCAGGCACTGATCACGTGGCTGATCAAGTCCAGATCACGTGACTGAGCATGCACTGATCACGTGGCTATCATGCACTGATGACGTGACTGCGCATGCACTGATGACGTGGCTGATCAGGCACTGATCACATGGCTCATCATGCACTGATCACGTGTTTATCAGGCAATGATCAGTGACTGACAGGCGCTGATCATGGGACTGTGCACGCACTGATCACGTGGCTATCATGCACTGATCACGTGACTGCGCATGCACTGATGACGTGGCTGTTCGGGCACTGATCACGTGTTTATCAGGCAGTGATCAGTGACTGACAGGCGCTGATCAGGGGACTGTGCACGCACTGATCAGGTGGCTGATCAGGAACTGACCACCTGACTGCGCATGCAGTGATCACGTGGCTGGTCGTTCACTGATCACGTGTTTATCATACGGTGATCACGTGACTGAGAGGCGCTGATCACGTGACTGTGCCGTCAGTGATCACGTGGCTGAGCAGGCACTGATATCGTGACTGAGCATGCACTGATCATGTGCCGGGAGCCGGGGAGGCATTCCACTCTGGACAAAGGTCATGAGGAAGGAGGCTCGGCATACGCAAATGCGGGATCGAGCCTCAGGAGTCCACCCGGATATTCTCGAGCATCTCCCCCAAAAAAACCAGAGTCTGCCTACTGTATTGCTTTGTGCTCTCACCTCTGATTTCACTGGGGGCTGTCCCCCACCACCATCTCGCTCTCTCTGTCAAAGAGTTAACTTACAGCTCCAATTCATAAAGTTCCTTGTCATTCTTCCCTTTAACTTCCAGCTGAGTCTCCATCTGGAGCGCGGAACCCACCACGCTTACTAATTATGCCTGGGCTGCTAAGACCCACTCGAGAAGGTGTCTAGGGTGAGGCACCTTTCGCTATTCGAGAGGGCGCCTGCGGCCTACGTAAGTGGTGCAAACTTCTTGTCTTGAAGTTTGATTGGTCTTCCGCGTAAACCAAGCTACTCAGTCTCTTTTCTCCACCGAATTTTCCTACTGAGCTCTCCTCATACTATTATTCTTGACATCTCTGATTAGCATATAAATAGTCGCCTAGGCCATCTCTCCTTCGAATACCCTGGATCAGTTGGGGCTGGTCCCCGGCAGGTGGCGACGAACAGGGACCTCAGGAGGCAATACTCAAAGAGCTGAGCAGACACGAACCACGCAATCAGCAGGCAATAAGCATGGAGCTCAGCAGTGACGAATCATGCTGCTCAACTGGCAATAATCAAGCACGTGACCAGGCAGGAATCACGCAGCTCAGCTGGCAATTGTCAAGCAGATGAGCCGACAGGAATCACGCAGCTCAGATGGCAATTGTCATGCAGATGAGCCGGCAGGAATCACGCAGCTCAGCAGGCCCTGATCACGTGACTCTGCAGGCACTGATCACGTGGCTGATCAAGTACAGATCACGTGACTGAGCATGCACTGATCACGTGGCTATCATGCACTGATGACGTGACTGCGCATGCACTGATGACGTGGCTGATCAGGCACTGATCACATGGCTCATCATGCACTGATCACGTGTTTATCAGGCAATGATCAGTGACTGACAGGCGCTGATCAGGGGACTGTGCACGCACTGATCAGGTGGCTGATCAGGAACTGACCACCTGACTGCGCATGCAGTGATCACGTGGCTGGTCGTTCACTGATCACGTGTTTATCATACGGTGATCACGTGACTGAGAGGCGCTGATCACTTGACTGTGCCGTCAGTGATCACGTGGCTGAGCAGGCACTGATATCGTGACTGAGCATGCACTGATCATGTGCCGGGAGCCGGGGAGGCATTCCACTCTGGACAAAGGTCATGAGGAAGGAGGCTCGGCATACGCAAATGCGGGATCGAGCCTCAGGAGTCCACCCGGATATTCTCGAGCATCTCCCCCAAAAAAACCAGAGTCTGCCTACTGTATTGCTTTGTGCTCTCACCTCTGATTTCACTGGGGGCTGTCCCCCACCACCATCTCGCTCTCTCTGTCAAAGAGTTAACTTACAGCTCCAATTCATAAAGTTCCTTGTCATTCTTCCCTTTAACTTCCAGCTGAGTCTCCATCTGGAGCGCGGAACCCACCACGCTCACTAATTATGCCTGGGCTGCTAAGACCCACTCGAGAAGGTGTCTAGGGTGAGGCACCTTTCGCTATTCGAGAGGGCGCCTGCGGCCTACGTAAGTGGTGCAAACTTCTTGTCTTGAAGTTTGATTGGTCTTCCGCGTAAACCAAGCTACTCAGTCTCTTTTCTCCACCTAATTTTCCTACTGAGCTCTCCTCATACTATTATTCTTGACATCTCTGATTAGCATATAAATAGTCGCCTAGGCCATCTCTCCTTCGAATACCCTGGATCAGTTGGGGCTGGTCCCCGGCAGGTGGCGACCGAACAGGGACCTCAGGAGGCGATACTCAAAGAGCTGAGCAGACACGAACCACGCAATCAGCAGGCAATAAGCATGGAGCTCAGCAGTGACGAATCATGCTGCTCAACTGGCAATAATCAAGCACGTGACCAGGCAGGAATCACGCAGCTCAGCTGGCAATTGTCAAGCAGATGAGCCGACAAGAATCACGCAGCTCAGATGGCAATTGTCATGCAGATGAGCCGGCAGGAATCACGCAGCTCAGCAGGCCCTGATCACGTGACTCTGCAGGCACTGATCACGTGGCTGATCAAGTCCAGATCACGTGACTGAGCATGCACTGATCACGTGGCTATCATGCACTGATGACGTGACTGCGCATGCACTGATGACGTGGCTGATCAGGCACTGATCACATGGCTCATCATGCACTGATCACGTGTTTATCAGGCAATGATCAGTGACTGACAGGCGCTGATCATGGGACTGTGCACGAACTGATCACGTGGCTATCATGCACTGATCACGTGACTGCGCATGCACTGATGACGTGGCTGTTCGGGCACTGATCACGTGTTTATCAGGCAGTGATCAGTGACTGACAGGCGCTGATCAGGGGACTGTGCACGCACTGATCAGGTGGCTGATCAGGAACTGACCACCTGACTGCGCATGCAGTGATCACGTGGCTGGTCGTTCACTGATCACGTGTTTATCATACGGTGATCACGTGACTGAGAGGCGCTGATCACGTGACTGTGCCGTCAGTGATCACGTGGCTGAGCAGGCACTGATATCGTGACTGAGCATGCACTGATCATGTGCCGGGAGCCGGGGAGGCATTCCACTCTGGACAAAGGTCATGAGGAAGGAGGCTCGGCATACGCAAATGCGGGATCGAGCCTCAGGAGTCCACCCGGATATTCTCGAGCATCTCCCCCCAAAAAAACCAGAGTCTGCCTACTGTATTGCTTTGTGCTCTCACCTCTGATTTCACTGGGGGCTGTCCCCCACCACCATCTCGCTCTCTCTGTCAAAGAGTTAACTTACAGCTCCAATTCATAAAGTTCCTTGTCATTCTTCCCTTTAACTTCCAGCTGAGTCTCCATCTGGAGCGCGGAACCCACCACGCTTACTAATTATGCCTGGGCTGCTAAGACCCACTCGAGAAGGTGTCTAGGGTGAGGCACCTTTCGCTATTCGAGAGGGCGCCTGCGGCCTACGTAAGTGGTGCAAACTTCTTGTCTTGAAGTTTGATTGGTCTTCCGCGTAAACCAAGCTACTCAGTCTCTTTTCTCCACCGAATTTTCCTACTGAGCTCTCCTCATACTATTATTCTTGACATCTCTGATTAGCATATAAATAGTCGCCTAGGCCATCTCTCCTTCGAATACCCTGGATCAGTTGGGGCTGGTCCCCGGCAGGTGGCGACCGAACAGGGACCTCAGGAGGCAATACTCAAAGAGCTGAGCAGACACGAACCACGCAATCAGCAGGCAATAAGCATGGAGCTCAGCAGTGACGAATCATGCTGCTCAACTGGCAATAATCAAGCACGTGACCAGGCAGGAATCACGCAGCTCAGCTGGCAATTGTCAAGCAGATGAGCCGACAGGAATCACGCAGCTCAGATGGCAATTGTCATGCAGATGAGCCGGCAGGAATCACGCAGCTCAGCAGGCCCTGATCACGTGACTCTGCAGGCACTGATCACGTGGCTGATCAAGTCCAGATCACGTGACTGAGCATGCACTGATCACGTGGCTATCATGCACTGATGACGTGACTGCGCATGCACTGATGACGTGGCTGATCAGGCACTGATCACATGGCTCATCATGCACTGATCACGTGTTTATCAGGCAATGATCAGTGACTGACAGGCGCTGATCATGGGACTGTGCACGCACTGATCACGTGGCTATCATGCACTGATCACGTGACTGCGCATGCACTGATGACGTGGCTGTTCGGGCACTGATCACGTGTTTATCAGGCAGTGATCAGTGACTGACAGGCGCTGATCAGGGGACTGTGCACGCACTGATCAGGTGGCTGATCAGGAACTGACCACCTGACTGCGCATGCAGTGATCACGTGGCTGGTCGTTCACTGATCACGTGTTTATCATACGGTGATCACGTGACTGAGAGGCGCTGATCACGTGACTGTGCCGTCAGTGATCACGTGGCTGAGCAGGCACTGATATCGTGACTGAGCATGCACTGATCATGTGCCGGGAGCCGGGGAGGCATTCCACTCTGGACAAAGGTCATGAGGAAGGAGGCTCGGCATACGCAAATGCGGGATCGAGCCTCAGGAGTCCACCCGGATATTCTCGAGCATCTCCCCCCAAAAAACCAGAGTCTGCCTACTGTATTGCTTTGTGCTCTCACCTCTGATTTCACTGGGGGCTGTCCCCCACCACCATCTCGCTCTCTCTGTCAAAGAGTTAACTTACAGCTCCAATTCATAAAGTTCCTTGTCATTCTTCCCTTTAACTTCCAGCTGAGTCTCCATCTGGAGCGCGGAACCCACCACGCTTACTAATTATGCCTGGGCTGCTAAGACCCACTCGAGAAGGTGTCTAGGGTGAGGCACCTTTCGCTATTCGAGAGGGCGCCTGCGGCCTACGTAAGTGGTGCAAACTTCTTGTCTTGAAGTTTGATTGGTCTTCCGCGTAAACCAAGCTACTCAGTCTCTTTTCTCCACCGAATTTTCCTACTGAGCTCTCCTCATACTATTATTCTTGACATCTCTGATTAGCATATAAAGAGTCGCCTAGGCCATCTCTCCTTCGAATACCCTGGATCAGTTGGGGCTGTTCCCCGGCAGGTGGCGACCGAACAGGGACCTCAGGAGGCAATACTCAAAGAGCTGAGCAGACACGAACCACGCAATCAGCAGGCAATAAGCATGGAGCTCAGCAGTGACGAATCATGCTGCTCAACTGGCAATAATCAAGCACGTGACCAGGCAGGAATCACGCAGCTCTGCTGGCAATTGTCAAGCAGATGAGCCGACAGGAATCACGAAGCTCAGATGGCAATTGTCATGCAGATGAGCCGGCAGGAATCACGCAGCTCAGCAGGCCCTGATCACGTGACTCTGCAGGCACTGATCACGTGGCTAATCAAGTCCAGATCACGTGACTGCGCATGCACTGATGACGTGGCTGATCAGGCACTGATCACATGGCTCATCATGCACTGATCACGTGTTTATCTGGCAATGATCAGTGACTGACAGGCGCTGATCATGGGACTGTGCACGCACTGATCACGTGGCTATCATGCACTGATCACGTGACTGCGCATGCACTGATGACGTGGCTGTTCGGGCACTGATCACGTGTTTATCAGGCAGTGATCAGTGACTGACAAGCGCTGATCAGGGGACTGTGCAGGCACTGATCAGGTGGCTGATCAGGAACTGACCACCTGACTGCGCATGCAGTGATCACGTGGCTGGTCGTTCACCGATCACGTGTTTATCATACGGTGATCACGTGACTGAGAGGCGCTGATCACGTGACTGTGCCGTCAGTGATCACGTGGCTGAGCAGGCACTGATATCGTGACTGAGCATGCACTGATCATGTGCCGGGAGCCGGGGAGGCATTCCACTCTGGACAAAGGTCATGAGGAAGGAGGCTCGGCATACGCAAATGCGGGATCGAGCCTCAGGAGTCCACCCGGATATTCTCGAGCATCTCCCCCACAAAAAAACCAGAGTCTGCCTACTGTATTGCTTTGTGCTCTCACCTCTGATTTCACTGGGGGCTGTCCCCCACCACCATCTCGCTCTCTCTGTCAAAGAGTTAACTTACAGCTCCAATTCATAAAGTTCCTTGTCATTCTTCCCTTCAACTTCCAGCTGAGTCTCCATCTGGAGCGCGGAACCCACCACGCTTACTAATTATGCCTGGGCTGCTAAGACCCACTCGAGAAGGTGTCTAGGGTGAGGCAACTTTCGCTATTCGAGAGGGCGCCTGCGGCCTACGTAAGTGGTGCAAACTTCTTGTCTTGAAGTTTGATTGGTCTTCCGCGTAAACCAAGCTACTCAGTCTCTTTTCGCCACCGAATTTTCCTACTGAGCTCTCCTCATACTATTATTCTTGACATCTCTGATTAGCATATAAATAGTCGCCTAGGCCATCTCTCCTTCGAATACCCTGGATCAGTTGGGGCTGGTCCCCGGCAGGTGGCGACCGAACAGGGACCTCAGGAGGCAATACTCAAAGAGCTGAGCAGACACGAACCACGCAATCAACAGGCAATAAGCATGGAGCTCAGCAGTGACGAATCATGCTGCTCAACTGGCAATAATCAAGCACGTGACCAGGCAGGAATCACGCAGCTCAACTGGCAATTGTCAAGCAGATGAGCCGACAGGAATCACGCAGCTCAGATGGCAATTGTCATGCAGATGAGCCGGCAGGAATCACGCAGCTCAGCAGGCCCTGATCACGTGATTCTGCAGGCACTGATCACGTGGCTGATCAAGTCCAGATCACGTGACTGAGCATGCACTGATCACGTGGCTATCATGCACTGATAACGTGACTGCGCATGCACTGATGACGTGGCTGATCAGGCACTGATCACATGGCTCATCATGCACTGATCACGTGTTTATCAGGCAATGATCAGTGACTGACAGGCGCTGATCATGGGACTGTGCACGCACTGATCACGTGGCTATCATGCACTGATCACGTGACTGCGCATGCACTGATGACGTGGCTGTTCGGGCACTGATCACGTGTTTATCAGGCAGTGATCAGTGACTGACAGGCGCTGATCAGGGGACTGTGCACGCACTGATCAGGTGGCTGATCAGGAACTGACCACCTGACTGCGCATGCAGTGATCACGTGGCTGGTCGTTCACTGATCACGTGTTTATCATACGGTGATCACGTGACTGAGAGGCGCTGATCACGTGACTGTGCCGTCAGTGATCACGTGGCTGAGCAGGCACTGATATCGTGACTGAGCATGCACTGATCATGTGCCGGGAGCCGGGGAGGCATTCCACTCTGGACAAAGGTCATGAGGAAGGAGGCTCGGCATACGCAAATGCGGGATCGAGCCTCAGGAGTCCACCCGGATGTTCTCGAGCATCTCCCCCCAAAAAAACCAGAGTCTGCCTTCTGTATTGCTTTGTGCTCTCACCTCTGATTTCACTGGGGGCTGTCCCCCACCACCATCTCGCTCTCTCTGTCAAAGAGTTAACTTACAGCTCCAATTCATAAAGTTCCTTGTCATTCTTCCCTTTAACTTCCAGCTGAGTCTCCATCTGGAGCGTGGAACCCACCACGCTTACTAATTATGCCTGGGCTGCTAAGACCCACTCGAGAAGGTGTCTAGGGTGAGGCACCTTTCGCTATTCGAGAGGGCGCCTGCGGCCTACGTAAGTGGTGCAAACTTCTTGTCTTGAAGTTTAATTGGTCTTCCGCATAAACCAAGCTACTCAGTCTCTTTTCTCCACCGAATTTTCCTACTGAGCTCTCCTCATACTATTATTCTTGACATCTCTGATTAGCATATAAATAGTCGCCTAGGCCATCTCTCCATCGAATACCCTGGATCAGTTGGGGCTGGTCCCCGGCAGGTGGCGACCGAACAGGGACCTCAGGAGGCGATACTCAAAGAGCTGGGCAGACACGAACCACGCAATCAGCAGGCAATAAGCATGGAGCTCAGCAGTGACGAATCATGCTGCTCAACTGGCAATAATCAAGCACGTGACCAGGCAGGAATCACGCAGCTCAGCTGGCAATTGTCAAGCAGATGAGCCGACAGGAATCACGCAGCTCAGATGGCAATTGTCATGCAGATGAGCCGGCAGGAATCACGCAGCTCAGCAGGCCCTGATCACGTGACTCTGCAGGCACTGATCACGTGGCTGATCAAGTACAGATCACGTGACAGAGCATGCACTGATGACGTGGCTGATCAGGCACTGATCACATGGCTCATCATGCACTGATCACGTGTTTATCAGGCAATGATCGGTGACTGACAGGCGCTGATCATGGGACTGTGCACGCACTGATCACGTGGCTATCATGCACTGATCACGTGACTGCGCATGCGCTGATGACGTGGCTGTTCGGGCACTGATCACGTGTTTATCAGGCAGTGATCAGTGACTGACAGGCGCTGATCAAGGGACTGTGCACGCACTGATCAGGTGGCTGATCAGGAACTGACCACCTGACTGCGCATGCAGTGATCACGTGGCTGGTCGTTCACTGATCACGTGTTTATCATACGGTGATCACGTGACTGAGAGGCGCTGATCACGTGACTGTGCCGTCAGTGATCACGTGGCTGAGCAGGCACTGATATCGTGACTGAGCATGCACTGATCATGTGCCGGGAGCAGGGGAGGCATTCCACTCTGGACAAAGGTCATGAGGAAGGAGGCTCGGCATACGCAAATGCGGGATCGAGCCTCAGGAGTCCACCCGGATATTCTCGAGCATCTCCCCCCAAAAAAACCAGAGTCTGCCTACTGTATTGCTTTGTGCTCTCACCTCTGATTTCACTGGGGGCTGTCCCCCACCACCATCTCGCTCTCTCTGTCAAAGGGTTAACTTACAGCTCCAATTCATAAAGTTCCTTGTCATTCTTCCCTTTAACTTCCAGCTGAGTCTCCATCTGGAGCGCGGAACCCACCACGCTCACTAATTATGCCTGGGCTGCTAAGACCCACTCGAGAAGGTGTCTAGGGTGAGGCACCTTTCGCTATTCGAGAGGGCGCCTGCGGCCTACGTAAGTGGTGCAAACTTCTTGTCTTGAAGTTTGATTGGTCTTCCGCGTAAACCAAGCTACTCAGTCTCTTTTCTCCACCGAATTTTCCTACTGAGCTCTCCTCATACTATTATTCTTGACATCTCTGATTAGCATATAAATAGTCGCCTAGGCCATCTCTCCTTCGAATACCCTGGATCAGTTAGGGCTGGTCCCCGGCAGGTGGCGACCGAACAGGGACCTCAGGAGGCGATACTCAAAGAGCTGAGCAGACACGAACCACGCAATCAGCAGGCAATAAGCATGGAGCTCAGCAGTGACGAATCATGCTGCTCAACTGGCAATAATCAAGCTCGTGACCAGGCAGGAATCCCGCAGCTCAGCTGGCAATTGTCAAGCAGATGAGCCGACAGGAATCACGCAGCTCAGATGGCAATTGTCATGCAGATGAGCGGGCAGGAATCACGCAGCTCAGCAGGCCCTGATCACGTGACTCTGCAGGCACTGATCACGTGGCTGATCAAGTCCAGATCACGTGACTGAGCATGCACTGATCACGTGGCTATCATGCACTGATGACGTGACTGCGCATGCACTGATGGCGTGGCTGATCAGGCACTGATCACATGGCTCATCATGCACTGATCACGTGTTTATCAGGCAATGATCGGTGACTGACAGGCGCTGATCATGGGACTGTGCACGCACTGATCACGTGGCTATCATGCACTGATCACGTGACTGCGCATGCACTGATGGCGTGGCTGTTCGGGCACTGATCACGTGTTTATCAGGCAGTGATCAGTGACTGACAGGCGCTGATCAGGGGACTGTGCACGCACTGATCAGGTGGCTGATCAGGAACTGACCACCTGACTGCGCATGCAGTGATCGCGTGGCTGGTCGTTCACTGATCACGTGTTTATCATACGGTGATCACGTGACTGAGAGGCGCTGATCACGTGACTGTACCGTCAGTGATCACGTGGCTGAGCAGGCACTGATATCGTGACTGAGCATGCACTGATCATGTGCCGGGAGCCGGGGAGGCATTCCACTCTGGACAAAGGTCATGAGGAAGGAGGCTCGGCATACGCAAATGCGGGATCGAGCCTCAGGAGTCCACCCGGATATTCTCGAGCATCTCCCCCAAAAAAACCAGAGTCTGCCTACTGTATTGCTTTGTGCTCTCACCTCTGAGTTCACTGGGGGCTGTCCCCCACCACCATCTCGCTCTCTCTGTCAAAGAGTTAACTTACAGCTCCAATTCATAAAGTTCCTTGTCATTCTTCCCTTTAACTTCCAGCTGAGTCTCCATCTGGAGCGCGGAACCCACCACGCTCACTAATTATGCCTGGGCTGCTAAGACCCACTCGAGAAGGTGTCTAGGGTGAGGCACCTTTCGCTATTCGAGAGGGCGCCTGCGGCCTACGTAAGTGGTGCAAACTTCTTGTCTTGAAGTTTGATTGGTCTTCCGCGTAAACCAAGCTACTCAGTCTCTTTTCTCCACCGAATTTTCCTACTGAGCTCTCCTCATACTATTATTCTTGACATCTCTGATTAGCATATAAATAGTCGCCTAGGCCATCTCTCCTTCGAATACCCTGGATCAGTTGGGGCTGGTCCCCGGCAGGTGGCGACCGAACAGGGACCTCAGGAGGCAATACTCAAAGAGCTGAGCAGACACGAACCACGCAATCAGCAGGCAATAAGCATGGAGCTCAGCAGTGACGAATCATGCTGCTCAACTGGCAATAATCAAGCACGTGACCAGGCAGGAATCACGCAGCTCAGCTAGCAATTATCAAGCAGATGAGCCGACAGGAATCACGCAGCTCAGATGGCAATTGTCATGCAGATGAGCCGGCAGGAATCACGCAGCTCAGCAGGCCCTGATCACGTGACTCTGCAGGCACTGATCACGTGGCTGATCAAGTCCAGATCACGTGACTGAGCATGCACTGATCACGTGGCTATCATGCACTGATGACGTGACTGCGCATGCACTGATGGCGTGGCTGATCAGGCACTGATCACATGGCTCATCATGCACTGATCACGTGTTTATCAGGCAATGATCAGTGACTGACAGGCGCTGATCATGGGACTGTGCACGCACTGATCGCGTGGCTATCATGCACTGATCACGTGACTGCGCATGCACTGATGGCGTGGCTGTTCGGGCACTGATCACGTGTTTATCAGGCAGTGATCAGTGACTGACAGGCGCTGATCAGGGGACTGTGTACGCACTGATCAGGTGGCTGATCAGGAACTGACCACCTGACTGCGCATGCAGTGATCACGTGGCTGGTCGTTCACTGATCACGTGTTTATCATACGGTGATCACGTGACTGAGAGGCGCTGATCACGTGACTGTGCCGTCAGTGATCACGTGGCTGAGCAGGCACTGATATCGTGACTGAGCATGCACTGATCATGTGCCAGGAGCCGGGGAGGCATTCCACTCTGGACAAAGGTCATGAGGAAGGAGGCTCGGCATACGCAAATGCGGAATCGAGCCTCAGGAGTCCACCCGGATATTCTCGAGCATCTCCCCCAAAAAAACCAGAGTCTGCCTACTGTATTGCTTTGTGCTCTCACCTCTGATTTCACTGAGGGCTGTCCCCCACCACCATCTCGCTCTCTCTGTCAAAGAGTTAACTTACAGCTCCAATTCATAAAGTTCCTTGTCATTCTTCCCTTTAACTTCCAGCTGAGTCTCCATCTGGAGCGCGGAGCCCACCACGCTCACTAATTATGCCTGGGCTGCTAAGACCCACTCGAGAAGGTGTCTAGGGTGAGGCACCTTTCGCTATTCGAGAGGGCGCCTGCGGCCTACGTAAGTGGTGCAAACTTCTTGTCTTGAAGTTTGATTGGTCTTCCGCGTAAACCAAGCTACTCAGTCTCTTTTCTCCACCGAATTTTCCTACTGGGCTCTCCTCATACTATTATTCTTGACATCTCTGATTAGCATATAAATAGTCGCCTAGGCCATCTCTCCTTCGAATACCCTGGATCAGTTGGGGCTGGTCCCCGGCAGGTGGCGACCGAACAGGGACCTCAGGAGGCGATACTCAAAGAGCTGAGCAGACACGAACCACGCAATCAGCAGGCAATAAACATGGAGCTCAGCAGTGACGAATCATGCTGCTCAACTGGCAACAATCAAGCACGTGACCAGGCAGGAATCACGCAGCTCAGCTGGCAATTGTCAAGCAGATGAGCCGACAGGAATCACGCAGCTCAGATGGCAATTGTCATGCAGATGAGCCGGCAGGAATCACGCAGCTCAGCAGGCCCTGATCACGTGACTCTGCAGGCACTGATCACCTGGCTGATCAAGTCCAGATCACGTGACTGAGCATGCACTGATCACGTGGCTATCATGCACTGATGACGTGACTGCGCATGCACTGATGGCGTGGCTGATCAGGCACTGATCACATGGCTCATCATGCACTGATCACGTGTTTATCAGGCAATGATCAGTGACTGACAGGCGCTGATCATGGGACTGTGCACGCACTGATCACGTGGCTATCATGCACTGATCACGTGACTGCGCATGCACTGATGACGTGGCTGTTCGGGCACTGATCACGTGTTTATCAGGCAGTGATCAGTGACTGACAGGCGCTGATCAGGGGACTGTGCACGCACTGATCAGGTGGCTGATCGGGAACTGACCACCTGACTGCGCATGCAGTGATCACGTGGCTGGTCGTTCACTGATCACGTGTTTATCATACGGTGATCAAGTGACTGAGAGGCGCTGATCACGTGACTGTGCCGTCAGTGATCACGTGGCTGAGCATGCACTGATATCGTGACTGAGCATGCACTGATCATGTGCCGGGAGCCGGGGAGGCATTCCACTCTGGACAAAGGTCATGAGGAAGGAGGCTCGGCATACGCAAATGCGGGATCGAGCCTCAGGAGTCCACCCGGATATTCTCGAGCATCTCCCCCAAAAAAACCAGAGTCTGCCTACTGTATTGCTTTGTGCTCTCACCTCTGATTTCACTGGGGGCTGTCCCCCACCACCATCTCGCTCTCTCTGTCAAAGAGTTAACTTACAGCTCCAATTCATAAAGTTCCTTGTCATTCTTCCCTTTAACTTCCAGCTGAGTCTCCATCTGGAGCGCGGAACCCACCACGCTTACTAATTATGCCTGGGCTGCTAAGACCCACTCGAGAAGGTGTCTAGGGTGAGGCACCTTTCGCTATTCGAGAGGGCGCCTGCGGCCTACGTAAGTGGTGCAAACTTCTTGTCTTGAAGTTTGATTGGTCTTCCGCGTAAACCAAGCTACTCAGTCTCTTTTCTCCACCGAATTTTCCTACTGAGCTCTCCTCATACTATTATTCTTGACATCTCTGATTAGCATATAAATAGTCGCCTAGGCCATCTCTCCTTCGAATACCCTGGATCAGTTGGGGCTGGTCCCCGGCAGGTGGCGACCGAACAGGGACCTCAGGAGGCAATACTCAAAGAGCTGAGCAGACACGAACCACGTAATCAGCAGGCAATAAGCATGGAGCTCAGCAGTGACAAATCATGCTGCTCAACTGGCAATAATCAAACACGTGACCAGGCAGGAATCACGCAGCTCAGCTGGCAATTGTCAAGCAGATGAGCCGACAGGAATCACGCAGCTCAGATGGCAATTGTCATGCAGATGAGCCGGCAGGAATCACGCAGCTCAACAGGCCCTGATCACGTGACTCTGCAGGCACTGATCACCTGGCTGATCAAGTCCAGATCAAGTGACTGAGCATGCACTGATCACGTGGCTATCATGCACTGATGGCGTGACTGCGCATGCACTGATGGCGTGGCTGATCAGGCACTGATCACATGGCTCATCATGCACTGATCACGTGTTTATCAGGCAATGATCAGTGACTGACAGGCGCTGATCATGGGACTGTGTGCGCACTGATCACGTGGCTATCATGCACTGATCACGTGACTGCGCATGCACTGATGACGTGGCTGTTCGGGCACTGATCACGTGTTTATCAGGCAGTGATCAGTGACTGACAGGCGCTGATCAGGGGACTGTGCACGCACTGATCAGGTGGCTGATCAGGAACTGACCACCTGACTGCGCATGCAGTGATCACGTGGCTGGTCGTTCACTGATCACGTGTTTATCATACGGTGATCACGTGACTGAGAGGCGCTGATCACGTGACTGTGCCGTCAGTGATCACGTGGCTGAGCAGGCACTGATATCGTGACTGAGCATGCACTGATCATGTGCCGAGAGCCGGGGAGGCATTCCACTCTGGACAAAGGTCATGAGGAAGGAGGCTCGGCATACGCAAATGCGGGATCGAGCCTCAGGAGTCCACCCGGATATTCTCGAGCATCTCCCCCAAAAAACCAGAGTCTGCCTACTGTATTGCTTTGTGCTCTCACCTCTGATTTCACTGGGGGCTGTCCCCCACCACCATCTCGCTCTCTCTGTCAAAGAGTTAACTTACAGCTCCAATTCATAAAGTTCCTTGTCATTCTTCCCTTTAACTTCCAGCTGAGTCTCCATCTGGAGCGCGGAACCCACCACGCTCACTAATTATGCCTGGGCTGCTAAGACCCACTCGAGAAGGTGTCTAGGGTGAGGCACCTTTCGCTATTCGAGAGGGCGCCTGCAGCCTACGTAAGTGGTGCAAACTTCTTATCTTGAAGTTTGATTGGTCTTCCGCGTAAACCAAGCTACTCAGTCTCTTTTCTCCACCGAATTTTCCTACTGAGCTCTCCTCATACTATTATTCTTGACATCTCTGATTAGCATATAAATAGTCGCCTAGGCCATCTCTCCTTCGAATACCCTGGATCAGTTGGGGCTGGTCCCCGGCAGGTGGCGACCGAACAGGGACCTCAGGAGGCGATACTCAAAGAGCTGAGCAGACACGAACCACGCAATCAGCAGGCAATAAGCATGGGGCTCAGCAGTGACGAATCATGCTGCTCAACTGGCAATAATCAAGCACGTGACCAGGCAGGAATCACGCAGCTCAGCTGGCAATTGTCAAGCAGATGAGCCGACAGGAATCACGCAGCTCAGCAGGCTGATCACGTGATGCATGATCAGGCTGCAGCAGATCACGCAGCATGCACTGATCAGGCACTGATCACTGTGCATTCTGCAGGCACTGATCACGTGGCTGATCATGCACTGATCACGTGATCAGTGATCAGTGACTGTGATCATGAGCATGCACTGATCACGTGGCTATCATGCACTGATGGCGTGACTGCGCATGCACTGATGACGTGGCTGATCAGGCACTGATCACATGGCTCATCATGCACTGATCACGTATTTATCAGGCAATGATCAGTGACTGACAGGCGCTGATCATGGGACTGTGCACGCACTGATCACGTGGCTATCATGCACTGATCACGTGACTGCGCATGCACTGATGGCGTGGCTGTTCGGGCACTGATCACGTGTTTATCAGGCAGTGATCAGTGACTGACAGGCGCTGATCAGGGGACTGTGCACGCACTGATCAGGTGGCTGATCAGGAACTGACCACCTGACTGCGCATGCAGTGATCACGTGGCTGGTCGTTCACTGATCACGTGTTTATCATACGGTGATCACGTGACTGAGAGGCGCTGATCACGTGACTGTGCCGTCAGTGATCACGTGGCTGAGCAGGCACTGATATCGTGACTGAGCATGCACTGATCATGTGCCGGGAGCCGGGGAGGCATTCCACTCTGGACAAAGGTCATGAGGAAGGAGGCTCGGCATACGCAAATGCGGGATCGAGCCTCAGGAGTCCACCCGGATATTCTCGAGCATCTCCCCCCAAAAAAACCCAGAGTCTGCCTACTGTATTGCTTTGTGCTCTCACCTCTGATTTCACTGGGGGCTGTCCCCCACCACCATCTCGCTCTCTCTGTCAAAGAGTTAACTTACAGCTCCAATTCATAAAGTTCCTTGTCATTCTTCCCTTTAACTTCCAGCTGAGTCTCCATCTGGAGCGCAGAACCCACCACGCTCACTAATTATGCCTGGGCTGCTAAGACCCACTCGAGAAGGTGTCTAGGGTGAGGCACCTTTAGCTATTCGAGAGGGCGCCTGCGGCCTAAGTAAGTGGTGCAAACTTCTTGTCTTGAAGTTTGATTGGTCTTCCGCGTAAACCAAGCTACTCAGTCTCTTTTCTCCACCAAATTTTCCTACTGAGCTCTCCTCATACTATTATTCTTGACATCTCTGATTAGCATATAAATAGTCGCCTAGGCCATCTCTCCTTCGAATACCCTGGATCAGTTGGGGCTGGTCCCCGGCAGGTGGCGACCGAACAGGGACCTCAGGAGGCAATCCTCAAAGAGCTGAGCAGACATGAACCACGCAATCAGCAGGCAATAAGCATGGAGCTCAGCAGTAACGAATCATGCTGCTCAACTGGCAATAATCAAGCACGTGACCAGGCAGGAATCACGCAGCTCAGCTGGCAATTGTCAAGCAGATGAGCCGACAGGAATCACGCAGCTCAGATGGCAATTGTCATGCAGATGAGCCGGCAGGAATCACGCAGCTCAACAGGCCCTGATCACGTGACTCTGCAGGCACTGATCACGTGGCTGATCAAGTCCAGATCACGTGACTGAGCATGCACTGATCACGTAGCTATCATGCACTGATGACGTGACTGCGCATGCACTGATGGCGTGGCTGATCAGGCACTGATCACATGGCTCATCATGCACTGATCACGTGTTTATCAGGCAATGATCAGTGACTGACAGGCGCTGATCATGGGACTGTGCACGCACTGATCACGTGGCTATCATGCACTGATCACGTGACTGCGCATGCACTGATGACGTGGCTGTTCGGGCACTGATCACGTGTTTATCAGGCAGTGATCAGTGACTGACAGGCGCTGATCAGGGGACTGTGCACGCACTGATCAGGTGGCTGATCAGGAACTGACCACCTGACTGCGCATGCAGTGATCACGTGGCTGGTGGTTCACTGATCACGTGTTTATCCTACGGTGATCACGTGACTGAGAGGCGCTGATCACGTGACTGTGCCGTCAGTGATCACGTGGCTGAGCAGGCACTGATATCGAGACTGAGCATGCACTGATCATGTGCCGGGAGCCGGGGAGGCATTCCACTCTGGACAAAGGTCATGAGGAAGGAGGCTCGGCATACGCAAATGCGGGATCGAGCCTCAGGAGTCCACCCGGATATTCTCGAGCATCTCCCCCCAAAAAACCCAGAGTCTGCCTACTGTATTGCTTTGTGCTCTCACCTCTGATTTCACTGGGGGCTGTCCCCCACTACCATCTCGCTCTCTCTGTCAAAGAGTTAACTTACAGCTCCAATTCATAAAGTTCCTTGTCATTCTTCCCTTTAACTTCCAGCTGAGTCTCCATCTGGAGCGCGGAACCCACCACGCTCACTAATTATGCCTGGGCTGCTAAGACCCACTCGAGAAGGTGTCTAGGGTGAGGCACCTTTCGCTATTCGAGAGGGCGCCTGCGGCCTACGTAAGTGGTGCAAACTTCTTGTCTTGAAGTTTGATTGGTCTTCCGCGTAAACCAAGCTACTCAGTCTCTTTTCTCCACCGAATTTTCCTACTGAGCTCTCCTCATACTATTATTCTTGACATCTCTGATTAGCATATAAATAGTCGCCTAGGCCATCTCTCCTTCGAATACCCTGGATCAGTTGGGGCTGGTCCCCGGCAGGTGGCGACCGAACAGGGACCTCAGGAGGCAATGCTCAAAGAGCTGAGCAGACACGAACCACGCAATCAGCAGGCAATAAGCATGGAGCTCAGCAGTGACAAATCATGCTGCTCAACTGGCAATAATCAAGCACGTGACCAGGCAGGAATCACGCAGCTCAGCTGGCAATTGTCAAGCAGATGAGCCGACAGCAGAATCACGCAGCTCAGCAGGCCCTGATCACGTGACTCTGCAGGCACTGATCACCTGGCTGATCAAGTACAGATCACGTGACTGAGCATGCACTGATCACGTGGCTATCATGCACTGATGGCGTGACTGCGCATGCACTGATGGCGTGGCTGATCAGGCACTGATCACATGGCTCATCATGCACTGATCACGTGTTTATCAGGCAATGATCAGTGACTGACAGGCGCTGATCATGGGACTGTGCACGCACTGATCACGTGGCTATCATGCACTGATCACGTGACTGCGCATGCACTGATGACGTGGCTGTTCGGGCACTGATCACGTGTTTATCAGGCAGTGATCAGTGACTGACAGGCGCTGATCAGGGGACTGTGCACGCACTGATCAGGTGGCTGATCAGGAACTGACCACCTGACTGCGCATGCAGTGATCACGTGGCTGGTCGTTCACTGATCACGTGTTTATCATACGGTGATCACGTGACTGAGAGGCGCTGATCACGTGACTGTGCCGTCAGTGATCACGTGGCTGAGCAGGCACTGATATCGTGACTGAGCATGCACTGATCATGTGCCGGGAGCCGGGGAGGCATTCCACTCTGGACAAAGGTCATGAGGAAGGAGGCTCGGCATACGCAAATGTGGGATCGAGCCTCAGGAGTCCACCCGGATATTCTCGAGCATCTCCCCCCAAAAAACCCAGAGTCTGCCTACTGTATTGCTTTGTGCTCTCACCTCTGATTTCACTGGGGGCTGTCCCCCACCACCATCTCGCTCTCTCTGTCAAAGAGTTAACTTACAGCTCCAATTCATAAAGTTCCTTGTCATTCTTCCCTTTAACTTCCAGCTGAGTCTCCATCTGGAGCGCGGAACCCACCACGCTCACTAATTATGCCTGGGCTGCTAAGACCCACTCGAGAAAGTGTCTAGGGTGAGGCACCTTTCGCTATTCGAGAGGGCGCCTGCGGCCTACGTAAGTGGTGCAAACTTCTTGTCTTGAAGTTTGATTGGTCTTCCGCATAAACCAAGCTACTCAGTCTCTTTTCTCCACCGAATTTTCCTACTGAGCTCTCCTCATACTATTATTCTTGACATCTCTGATTAGCATATAAATAGTCGCCTAGGCCATCTCTCCTTCGAATACCCTGGATCAGTTGGGGCTGGTCCCCGGCAGGTGGCGACCGAACAGGGACCTCAGGAGGCGATACTCAAAGAGCTGAGCAGACACGAACCAAGCAATCAGCAGGCAATAAGCATGGAGCTCAGCAGTGACGAATCATGCTGCTCAACTGGCAATAATCAAGCACGTGACCAGGCAGGAATCACGCAGCTCAGATGGCAATTATCATGCAGATGAGCCGGCAGGAATCACGCAGCTCAGCAGGCCCTGATCACGTGATTCTGCAGGCACTGATCACCTGGCTGATCAAGTCCAGATCACGTGACTGAGCATGCACTGATCACGTGGCTATCATGCACTGATGACGTGACTGCGCATGCACTGATGACGTGGCTGATCAGGCACTGATCACATGGCTCATCATGCACTGATCACGTGTTTATCAGGCAATGATCAGTGACTGACAGGCGCTGATCATGGGACTGTGCACGCACTGATCGCGTGGCTATCATGCACTGATCACGTGACTGCGCATGCACTGATGACGTGGCTGTTCGGGCACTGATCACGTGTTTATCAGGCAGTGATCAGTGACTGACAGGCGCTGATCAGGGGACTGTGCACGCACTGATCGGGTGGCTGATCAGGAACTGACCACCTGACTGCGCATGCAGTGATCACGTGGCTGGTCGTTCACTGATCACGTGTTTATCATACGGTGATCACGTGACTGAGAGGCGCTGATCACGTGACTGTGCCGTCAGTGATCACGTGGCTGAGCAGGCACTGATATCGTGACTGAGCATGCACTGATCATGTGCCGGGAGCAGGGGAGGCATTCCACTCTGGACAAAGGTCATGAGGAAGGAGGCTCGGCATACGCAAATGCGGGATCGAGCCTCAGGAGTCCACCCGGATATTCTCGAGCATCTCCCCCAAAAAACCCAGAGTCTGCCTACTGTATTGCTTTGTGCTCTCACCTCTGATTTCACTGGAGGCTGTCCCCCACCACCATCTCGCTCTCTCTGTCAAAGAGTTAACTTACAGCTCCAATTCATAAAGTTCCTTGTCATTCTTCACTTTAACTTCCAGCTGAGTCTCCATCTGGAGCGCGGAACCCACCACGCTCACTAATTATGCCTGGGCTGCTAAGACCCACTCGAGAAGGTGTCTAGGGTGAGGCACCTTTCGCTATTCGAGAGGGCGCCTGCGGCCTACGTAAGTGGTGCAAACTTCTTGTCTTGAAGTTTGATTGGTCTTCCGCGTAAACCAAGCTACTCAGTCTCTTTTCTCCACCGAATTTTCCTACTGAGCTCTCCTCATACTATTATTCTTGACATCTCTGATTAGCATATAAATAGTCGCCTAGGCCATCTCTCCTTCGAATACCCTGGATCAGTTGGGGCTGGTCCCCGGCAGGTGGCGACCGAACAGGGACCTCAGGAGGCAATCCTCAAAGAGCTGAGCAGACACGAACCACGCAATCAGCAGGCAATAAGCATGGAGCTCAGCAGTGACGAATCATGCTGCTCAACTGGCAATAATCAAGCACGTGACCAGGCAGGAATCACGCAGCTCAGCTGGCAATTGTCAAGCAGATGAGCCGACAGGAATCACGCAGCTCAGCAGGCCCTGATCACAGTGATCACGTCTGCAGGCACTGATCACGTGGCTGATCAAGTACAGATCACGTGACTGAGCATGCACTGATCACGTGGCTATCATGCACTGATGACGTGACTGCGCATGCACTGATGACGTGGCTGATCAGGCACTGATCACATGGCTCATCATGCACTGATCACGTGTTTATCAGGCAATGATCAGTGACTGACAGGCGCTGATCATGGGACTGTGCACGCACTGATCGCGTGGCTATCATGCACTGATCACGTGACTGCGCATGCACTGATGGCGTGGCTGTTCGGGCACTGATCACGTGTTTATCAGGCAGTGATCAGTGACTGACAGGCGCTGATCAGGGGACTGTGCACGCACTGATCAGGTGGCTGATCAGGAACTGACCACCTGACTGCGCATGCAGTGATCACGTGGCTGGTCGTTCACTGATCACGTGTTTATCATACGGTGATCACGTGACTGAGAGGCGCTGATCACGTGACTGTGCCGTCAGTGATCACGTGGCTGAGCAGGCACTGATATCGTGACTGAGCATGCACTGATCATGTGCCGGGAGCCGGGGAGGCATTCCACTCTGGACAAAGGTCATGAGGAAGGAGGCTCGGCATACGCAAATGCGGGATCGAGCCTCAGGAGTCCACCCGGATATTCTCGAGCATCTCCCCCAAAAAAACCAGAGTCTGCCTACTGTATTGCTTTGTGCTCTCACCTCTGATTTCACTGAGGGCTGTCCCCCACCACCATCTCGCTCTCTCTGTCAAAGAGTTAACTTACAGCTCCAATTCATAAAGTTCCTTGTCATTCTTCCCTTTAACTTCCAGCTGAGTCTCCATCTGGAGCGTGGAACCCACCACGCTCACTAATTATGCCTGGGCTGCTAAGACCCACTCGAGAAGGTATCTAGGGTGAGGCACCTTTCGCTATTCGAGAGGGCGCCTGCGGCCTACGTAAGTGGTGCAAACTTCTTATCTTGAAGTTTGATTGGTCTTCCGCGTAAACCAAGCTACTCAGTCTCTTTTCTCCACCGAATTTTCCTACTGAGCTCTCCTCATACTATTATTCTTGACATCTCTGATTAGCATATAAATAGTCGCCTAGGCCATCTCTCCTTCGAATACCCTGGATCAGTTGGGGCTGGTCCCCGGCAGGTGGCGACCGAACAGGGACCTCAGGAGGCGATACTCAAAGAGCTGAGCAGACACGAACCACGCAATCAGCAGGCAATAAGCATGGAGCTCAGCAGTGACGAATCATGCTGCTCAACTGGCAATAATCAAGCACGTGACCAGGCAGGAATCACGCAGCTCAGCTGGCAATTGTCAAGCAGATGAGCCGACAGGAATCACGTAGCTCAGATGGCAATTGTCATGCAGATGAGCCGGCAGGAATCACGCAGCTCAGCGGGCCCTGATCACGTGACTCTGCAGGCACTGATCACCTGGCTGATCAAGTAGAGATCACGTGACTGAGCATGCACTGATCACGTGGCTATCGTGCACTGATGACGTGACTGCGCATGCACTGATGACGTGGCTGATCAGGCACTGATCACATGGCTCATCATGCACTGATCACGTGTTTATCAGGCAATGATCAGTGACTGACAGGCGCTGATCATGGGACTGTGCACGCACTGATCACGTGGCTATCATGCACTGATCACGTGACTGCGCATGCACTGATGGCGTGGCTGTTCGGGCACTGATCACGTGTTTATCAGGCAGTGATCAGTGACTGACAAGCGCTGATCAGGGGACTGTGCACGCACTGATCAGGTGGCTGATCAGGAACTGACCACCTGACTGCGCATGCAGTGATCGCGTGGCTGGTCGTTCACTGATCACGTGTTTATCATGCGGTGATCACGTGACTGAGAGGCGCTGATCACGTGACTGTGCCGTCAGTGATCACGTGGCTGAGCATGCACTGATATCGTGACTGAGCATGCACTGATCATGTGCCGGGAGCCGGGGAGGCATTCCACTCTGGACAAAGGTCATGAGGAAGGAGGCTCGGCATACGCAAATGCGGGATCGAGCCTCAGGAGTCCACCCGGATATTCTCGAGCATCTCCCCCAAAAAAACCAGAGTCTGCCTACTGTATTGCTTTGTGCTCTCACTTCTGATTTCACTGGGGGCTGTCCCCCACCACCATCTCGCTCTCTCTGTCAAAGAGTTAACTTACAGCTCCAATTCATAAAGTTCCTTGTCATTCTTCCCTTTAACTTCTAGCTGAGTCTCCATCTGGAGCGCGGAACCCACCACGCTCACTAATTATGCCTGGGCTGCTAAGACCCACTCGAGAAGGTGTCTAGGGTGAGGCACCTTTCGCTATTCGAGAAGGCGCCTGCGGCCTACGTAAGTGGTGCAAACTTCTTATCTTGAAGTTTGATTGGTCTTCCGCGTAAACCAAGCTACTCAGTCTCTTTTCTCCACCGAATTTTCCTACTGGGCTCTCCTCATACTATTATTCTTGACATCTCTGATTAGCATATAAATAGTCGCCTAGGCCATCTCTCCTTCGAATACCCTGGATCAGTTGGGGCTGGTCCCCGGCAGGTGGCGACCGAACAGGGACCTCAGGAGGCAATCCTCAAAGAGCTGAGCAGACACGAACCACGCAATCAGCAGGCAATAAGCATGGAGCTCAGCAGTGACGAATCATGCTGCTCAACTGGCAATAATCAAGCACGTGACCAGGCAGGAATCACGCAGCTCAGCTGGCAATTGTCAAGCAGATGAGCCGACAGGAATCACGCAGCTCAGCAGGCACATGATCACGCTCTGCAGGCACTGATCACACTGGCTGATCAAGTACAGATCACGTGACTGAGCATGCACTGATCACGTGGCTATCATGCACTGATGACGTGACTGCGCATGCACTGATGACGTGGCTGATCAGGCACTGATCACATGGCTCATCATGCACTGATCACGTGTTTATCAGGCAATGATCAGTGACTGACAGGCGCTGATCATGGGACTGTGCACGCGCTGATCACGTGGCTATCATGCACTGATCACGTGACTGCGCATGCACTGATGACGTGGCTGTTCGGGCACTGATCACGTGTTTATCAGGCGGTGATCAGTGACTGACAGGCGCTGATCAGGGGACTGTGCACGCACTGATCAGGTGGCTGATCAGGAACTGACCACCTGACTGCGCATGCGGTGATCACGTGGCTGGTCGATCACTGATCACGTGTTTATCATACGGTGATCACGTGACTGAGAGGCGATGATCACGTGACTGTGCCGTCAGTGATCACGTGGCTGAGCAGGCACTGATATCGTGACTGAGCATGCACTGATCATGTGCCGGGAGCCGGGGAGGCATTCCACTCTGGACAAAGGTCATGAGGAAGGAGGCTCGGCATACGCAAATGTGGGATCGAGCCTCAGGAGTCCACCCGGATATTCTCGAGCATCTCCCCCAAAAAAACCAGAGTCTGCCTACTGTATTACTTTGTGCTCTCACCTCTGATTTCACTGGGGGCTGTCCCCCACCACCATCTCGCTCTCTCTGTCAAAGAGTTAACTTACAGCTCCAATTCATCAAGTTCCTTGTCATTCTTCCCTTTAACTTCCAGCTGAGTCTCCATCTGGAGCGTGGAACCCACCACGCTCACTAATTATGCCTGGGCTGCTAAGACCCACTCGAGAAGGTGTCTAGGGTGAGGCACCTTTCGCTATTCGAGAGGGCGCCTGCGGCCTACGTAAGTGGTGCAAACTTCTTGTCTTGAAGTTTGATTGGTCTTCCGCGTAAACCAAGCTACTCAGTCTCTTTTCTCCACAGAATTTTCCTACTGAGCTCTCCTCATACTATTATTCTTGACATCTCTGATTAGCATATAAATAGTCGCCTAGGCCATCTCTCCTTCGAATACCCTGGATCAGTTGGGGCTGGTCCCCGGCAGGTGGCGACCGAACAGGGACCTCAGGAGGCGATACTCAAAGAGCTGAGCAGAAACGAACCACGCAATCAGCAGGCAATAAGCATGGAGCTCAGCAGTGACGAATCATGCTGCTCAACTGGCAATAATCAAGCACGTGACCAGGCAGGAATCACGCAGCTCAGCTGGCAATTGTCAAGCAGATGAGCCGACAGGAATCACGCAGCTCAGATGGCAATTGTCATGCAGATGAGCCGGCAGGAATCACGCAGCTCAGCAGGCCCTGATCACGTGACTCTGCAGGCACTGATCACCTGGCTGATCAAGTCCAGATCACGTGACTGAGCAGGCACTGATCACGTGGCTATCATGCACTGATGACGTGACTGCGCATGCACTGATGGCGTGGCTGATCAGGCACTGATCACATGGCTCATCATGCACTGATCACGTGTTTATCAGGCAATGATCAGTGACTGACAGGCGCTGATCATGGGACTGTGCACGCACTGATCACGTGGCTATCATGCACTGATCACGTGACTGCGCATGCACTGATGGCGTGGCTGTTCGGGCACTGATCACGTGTTTATCAGGCAGTGATCAGTGACTGACAGGCGCTGATCAGGGGACTGTGCACGCACTGATCAGGTGGCTGATCAGGAACTGACCACCTGACTGCGCATGCGGTGATCACGTGGCTGGTCGTTCACTGATCACGTGTTTATCATACGGTGATCACGTGACTGAGAGGCGCTGATCACGTGACTGTGCCGTCAGTGATCACGTGGCTGAGCATGCACTGATATCGTGACTGAGCATGCACTGATCATGTGCCGGGAGCCGGGGAGGCATTCCACTCTGGACAAAGGTCAGGAGGAAGGAGGCTCGGCATACGCAAATGCGGGATCGAGCCTCAGGAGTCCACCCGGATATTTTCGAGCATCTCCCCCCAAAAAACCCAGAGTCTGCCTACTGTATTGCTTTGTGCTCTCACTTCTGATTTCACTGGGGGCTGTCCCCCACCACCATCTCGCTCTCTCTGTCAAAGAGTTAACTTACAGCTCCAATTCATAAAGTTCCTTGTCATTCTTCCCTTTAACTTCCAGCTGAGTCTCCATCTGGAGCACGGAACCCACCACGCTCACTAATTATGCCTGGGCTGCTAAGACCCACTCGAGAAGGTGTCTAGGGTGAGGCACCTTTCGCTATTCGAGAGGGCGCCTGCGGCCTACGTAAGTGGTGCAAACTTCTTGTCTTGAAGTTTGATTAGTCTTCCGCGTAAACCAAGCTACTCAGTCTCTTTTCTCCAGCGAATTTTCCTACTGAGCTCTCCTCATACTATTATTCTTGACATCTCTGATTAGCATATAAATAGACGCCTAGGCCATCTCTCCTTCGAATACCCTGGATCAGTTGGGGCTGGTCCCCGGCAGGTGGCGACCGAACAGGGACCTCAGGAGGCGATACTCAAAGAGCTGAGCAGACACGAACCACGCAATCAGCAGGCAATAAGCATGGAGCTCAGCAGTGACGAATCATGCTGCTCAACTGGCAATAATCAAGCACGTGACCAGGCAGGAATCACGCAGCTCAGCTGGCAATTGTCAAGCAGATGAGCCGACAGGAATCACGCAGCTCAGATGGCAATTGTCATGCAGATGAGCCGGCAGGAATCACGCAGCTCAGCAGGCCCTGATCACGTGATTCTGCAGGCACTGATCACGTGGCTGATCAAGTACAGATCACGTGACTGAGCATGCACTGATCACGTGGCTATCATGCACTGATGGCGTGACTGCGCATGCACTGATGGCGTGGCTGATCAGGCACTGATCACATGGCTCATCATGCACTGATCACGTGTTTATCGGGCAATGATCAGTGACTGACAGGCGCTGATCATGGGACTGTGCACGCACTGATCACGTGGCTATCATGCACTGATCACGTGACTGCGCATGCACTGATGACGTGGCTGTTCGGGCACTGATCACGTGTTTATCAGGCAGTGATCAGTGACTGACAGGCGCTGATCAGGGGACTGTGCACGCACTGATCAGGTGGCTGATCAGGAACTGACCACCTGACTGCGCATGCAGTGATCACGTGGCTGGTCGTTCACTGATCACGTGTTCATCATACGGTGATCACGTGACTGAGAGGCGCTGATCACGTGACTGTGCCGTCAGTGATCACGTGGCTGAGCAGGCACTGATATCGTGACTGAGCATGCACTGATCATGTGCCGGGAGCCGGGGAGGCATTCCACTCTGGACAAAGGTCATGAGGAAGGAGGCTCGGCATACGCAAATGCGGGATCGAGCCTCAGGAGTCCACCCGGATATTCTCGAGCATCTCCCCCCAAAAAACCCAGAGTCTGCCTACTGTATTGCTTTGTGCTCTCACCTCTGATTTCACTGGGGGCTGTCCCCCACCATCATCTCGCTCTCTCTGTCAAAGAGTTAACTTACAGCTCCAATTCATAAAGTTCCTTGTCATTCTTCCCTTTAACTTCCAGCTGAGTCTCCATCTGGAGCGCGGAACCCACCACGCTCACTAATTATGCCTGGGCTGCTAAGACCCACTCGAGAAGGTGTCTAGGGTGAGGCACCTTTCGCTATTCGAGAGGGTGCCTGCGGCCTACGTAAGTGGTGAAAACTTCTTGTCTTGAAGTTTGATTGGTCTTCCTCGTAAACCAAGCTACTCAGTCTCTTTTCCCCACCGAATTTTCCTACTGAGCTCTCCTCATACTATTATTCTTGACATCTCTGATTAGCATATAAATAGACGCCTAGGCCATCTCTCCTTCGAATACCCTGGATCAGTTGGGGCTGGTCCCCGGCAGGTGGCCACCGAACAGGGACCTCAGGAGGCGATACTCAAAGAGCTGAGCAGACACGAACCACGCAATCAGCAGGCAATAAGCATGGAGCTCAGCAGTGACGAATCATGCTGCTCAACTGGCAATAATCAAGCACGTGACCAGGCAGGAATCACGCAGCTCAGCTGGCAATTGTCAAGCAGATGAGCCGACAGGAATCACGCAGCTCAGATGGCAATTGTCATGCAGATGAGCCGGCAGGAATCACGCAGCTCAGCAGGCCCTGATCACGTGACTCTGCAGGCACTGATCACGTGGCTAATCAAGTCCAGATCACGTGACTGAGCATGCACTGATCACGTGGCTATCATGCACTGATGACGTGACTGCGCATGCACTGATGACGTGGCTGATCAGGCACTGATCACATGGCTCATCATGCACTGATCACGTGTTTATCAGGCAATGATCGGTGACTGACAGGCGCTGATCATGGGACTGTGCAGGCACTGATCACGTGGCTATCATGCACTGATCACGTGACTGCGCATGCACTGATGACGTGGCTGTTCGGGCACTGATCACGTGTTTATCAGGCGGTGATCAGTGACTGACAGGCGCTGATCAGGGGACTGTGCACGCACTGATCAGGTGGCTGATCAGGAACTGGCCACCTGACTGCGCATGCAGTGATCACGTGGCTGGTCGTTCACTGATCACGTGTTTATCATACGGTGATCACGTGACTGAGAGGCGCTGATCACGTGACTGTGCCGTCAGTGATCACGTGGCTGAGCAGGCACTGATATCGTGACTGAGCATGCACTGATCATGTGCCGGGAGCCGGGAGGCATTCCACTCTGGACAAAGGTCATGAGGAAGGAGGCTCGGCATACGCAAATGCGGGATCGAGCCTCAGGAGTCCACCCGGATATTCTCGAGCATCTCCCCCAAAAAACCCAGAGTCTGCCTACTGTATTGCTTTGTGCTCTCACCTCTGATTTCACTGGGGGCTGTCCCCCACCACCATCTCGCTCTCTCTGTCAAAGAGTTAACTTACAGCTCCAATTCATAAAGTTCCTTGTCATTCTTCCCTTTAACTTCCAGCTGAGTCTCCATCTGGAGCGCGGAACCCACCACGCTCACTAATTATGCCTGGGCTGCTAAGACCCACTCGAGAAGGTGTCTAGGGTGAGGCACCTTTCGCTATTCGAGAGGGCGCCTGCGGCCTACGTAATTGGTGCAAACTTCTTGTCTTGAAGTTTGATTGGTCTTCCGCGTAAACCAAGCTACTCAGTCTCTTTTCTCCACCGAATTTTCCTACTGAGCTCTCCTCTTACTATTATTCTTGACATCTCTGATTAGCATATAAATAGTCGCCTAGGCCATCTCTCCTTCGAATACCCTGGATCAGTTGGGGCTGGTCCCCGGCAGGTGGCGACCGAACAGGGACCTCAGGAGGCGATACTCAAAGAGCTGAGCAGACACGAACCACGCAATCAGCAGGCAATAAGCATGGAGCTCAGCAGTGACGAATCATGCTGCTCAACTGGCAATAATCAAGCACGTGACCAGGCAGGAATCACGCAGCTCAGCTGGCAATTGTCAAGCAGATGAGCCGACAGGAATCACGCAGCTCAGATGGCAATTGTCATGCAGATAAGCCGGCAGGAATCACGCAGCTCAGCAGGCCCTGATCACGTGATACTGCAGGCACTGATCACGTGGCTGATCAAGTCCAGATCACGTGACTGAGCATGCACTGATCACGTAGCTATCATGCACTGATGACGTGACTGCGCATGCACTGATGACGTGGCTGATCAGGCACTGATCACATGGCTCCTCATGCACTGATCACGTGTTTATCAGGCAATGATCACTGACTGACAGGCGCTGATCATGGGACTGTGCACGCACTGATCAGGTGGCTATCATGCACTGATCACGTGACTGCGCATGCACTGATGGCGTGGCTGTTCGGGCACTGATCACGTGTTTATCAGGCGGTGATCAGTGACTGACAGGCGCTGATCAGGGGACTGTGCACGCACTGATCAGGTGGCTGATCAGGAACTGACCACCTGACTGCGCATGCAGTGATCATACGGTGATCACGTGACTGAGAGGCGCTGATCACGTGACTGTGCCGTCAGTGATCACGTGGCTGATGATATCGTGACTGAGCATGCACTGATCATGTGCCGGGAGCCGGGGAGGCATTCCACTCTGGACAAAGGTCATGAGGAAGGAGGCTCGGCATACGCAAATGCGGGATCGAGCCTCAGGAGTCCACCCGGATGTTCTCGAGCATCTCCCCCAAAAAACCCAGAGTCTGCCTACTGTATTGCTTTGTGCTCTCACCTCTGATTTCACTGGGGGCTGTCCCCCACCACCATCTCGCTCTCTCTGTCAAAGAGTTAACTTACAGCTCCAATTCATAAAGTTCCTTGTCATTCTTCCCTTTAACTTCCAGCTGAGTCTCCATCTGGAGCGCGGAACCCACCACGCTCACTAATTATGCCTGGGCTGCTAAGACCCACTCGAGAAGGTGTCTAGGGTGAGGCACCTTTCGCTATTCGAGAGGGCGCCTGCGGCCTACGTAAGTGGTGCAAACTTCTTATCTTGAAGTTTGATTGGTCTTCCGCGTAAACCAAGCTACTCAGTCTCTTTTCTCCACCGAATTTTCCTACTGAGCTCTCCTCATACTATTATTCTTGACATCTCTGATTAGCATATAAACAGTCGCCTAGGCCATCTCTCCTTCGAATACCCTGGATCAGTTGGGGCTGGTCCCCGGCAGGTGGCGACCGAACAGGGACCTCAGGAGGCAATCCTCAAAGAGCTGAGCAGACACGAACCACGCAATCAGCAGGCAATAAGCATGGAGCTCAGCAGTGACGAATCATGCTGCTCAACTGGCAGTAATCAAGCACGTGACCAGGCAGGAATCACGCAGCTCAGCTGGGAATTGTCAAGCAGATGAGCCGACAGGAATCACGCAGCTCAGATGGCAATTGTCATGCAGATGAGCCGGCAGGAATCACGCAGCTCAGCAGGCCCTGATCACGTGGCTCTGCAGGCACTGATCACCTGGCTGATCAAGTCCAGATCACGTGACTGAGCATGCACTGATCACGTGGCTATCATGCACTGATGACGTGACTGCGCATGCACTGATGACGTGGCTGATCAGGCACTGATCACATGGCTCATCATGCACTGATCACGTGTTTATCAGGCAATGATCAGTGACTGACAGGCGCTGATCATGGGACTGTGCACGCACTGATCACGTGGCTATCATGCACTGATCACGTGACTGCGCATGCACTGATGACGTGGCTGTTCGGGCGCTGATCACGTGTTTATCAGGCAGTGATCAGTGACTGACAGGCGCTGATCAGGGGACTGTGCACGCACTGATCAGGTGGCTGATCAGGAACCGACCACCTGACTGCGCATGCAGTGATCACGTGGCTGGTCGTTCACTGATCACGTGTTTATCATGCGGTGATCACGTGACTGAGAGGCGCTGATCACGTGACTGTGCCGTCAGTGATCACGTGGCTGAGCAGGCACTGATATCGTGACTGAGCATGCACTGATCATGTGCCGGGAGCCGGGGAGGCATTCCACTCTGGACAAAGGTCATGAGGAAGGAGGCTCGGCATACGCAAATGCGGGATCGAGCCTCAGGAGTCCACCCGGATATTCTCGAGCATCTCCCCCAAAAACCAGAGTCTGCCTACTGTATTGCTTTGTGCTCTCACCTCTGATTTCACTGGGAGCTGTCCCCCACCACCATCTCGCTCTCTCTGTCAAAGAGTTAACTTACAGCTCCAATTCATAAAGTTCCTTGTCATTCTTCCCTTTAACTTCCAGCTGAGTCTCCATCTGGAGCGCGGAACCCACCACGCTCACTAATTATGACTGGGCTGCTAAGACCCACTCGAGAAGGTGTCTAGGGTGAGGCACCTTTCGCTATTCGAGAGGGCGCCTGCGGCCTACGTAAGTGGTGCAAACTTCTTGTCTTGAAGTTTGATTGGTCTTCCGCGTAAACCAAGCTACTCAGTCTCTTTTCTCCACCGAATTTTCCTACTGAGCTCTCCTCATACTATTATTCTTGACATCTCTGATTAGCATATAAATAGTCACCTAGGCCATCTCTCCTTCGAATACCCTGGATCAGTTGGGGCTGGTCCCCGGCAGGTGGCGACCGAACAGGGACCTCAGGAGGCGATACTCAAAGAGCTGAGCAGACACGAACCACGCAATCAGCAGGCAATAAGCATGGAGCTCAGCAGTGACGAATCATGCTGCTCAACTGGCAATAATCAAGCACGTGACCAGGCAGGAATCACGCAGCTCAGCTGGCAATTGTCAAGCAGATGAGCCGACAGGAATCACGCAGCTCAGATGGCAATTGTCATGCAGATGAGCCGGCAGGAATCACGCAGCTCAGCAGGCCCTGATCACGTGACTCTGCAGGCACTGATCACGTGGCTGATCAAGTCCAGATCACGTGACTGAGCATGCACTGATCACGTGGCTATCATGCACTGATGACGTGACTGCGCATGCACTGATGACGTGGCTGATCAGGCACTGATCACATGGCTCATCATGCACTGATCACGTGTTTATCAGGCAATGATCAGTGACTGACAGGCGCTGATCATGGGACTGTGCACGCACTGATCACGTGGCTATCATGCACTGATCACGTGACTGCGCATGCACTGATGACGTGGCTGTTCGGGCACTGATCACGTGTTTATCAGGCAGTGATCAGTGACTGACAGGCGCTGATCAGGGGACTGTGCACGCACTGATCAGGTGGCTGATCAGGAACTGACCACCTGACTGCGCATGCAGTGATCACGTGGCTGGTCGTTCACTGATCCCGTGTTTATCATTTGGTGATCACGTGACTGAGAGGCGCTGATCACGTGACTCTGCCGTCAGTGATCACGTGGCTGAGCAGGCACTGATATCGTGACTGAGCATGCACTGATCATGTGCCGGGAGCCGGGGAGGCATTCCACTCTGGACAAAGGTCATGAGGAAGGAGGCTCGGCATACGCAAATGCGGGATCGAGCCTCAGGAGTCCACCCGGATATTCTCGAGCATCTCCCCCAAAAAACCCAGAGTCTGCCTACTGTATTGCTTTGTGCTCTCACCTCTGATTTCACTGGGGGCTGTCCCCCACCACCATCTCGCTCTCTCTGTCAAAGAGTTAACTTACAGCTCCAATTCATAAAGTTCCTTGTCATTCTTCCCTTTAACTTCCAGCTGAGTCTCCATCTGGAGCGCGGAACCCACCACGCTCACTAATTATGCCTGGGCTGCTAAGACCCACTCGAGAAGGTGTCTAGGGTGAGGCACCTTTCGCTATTCGAGAGGGCGCCTGCGGCCTACGTAAGTGGTGCAAACTTCTTGTCTTGAAGTTTGATTGGTCTTCCGCGTAAACCAAGCTACTCAGTCTCTTTTCTCCACCGAATTTTCCTACTGAGCTCTCCTCATACTATTATTCTTGACATCTCTGATTAGCATATAAATAGTCGCCTAGGCCATCTCTCCTTCGAATACCCTGGATCAGTTGGGGCTGGTCCCCGGCAGGTGGCGACCGAACAGGGACCTCAGGAGGCAATACTCAAAGAGCTGAGCAGACACGAACCACGCAATCAGCAGGCAATAAGCATGGAGCTCAGCAGTGACGAATCATGCTGCTCAACTGGCAATAATCAAGCACGTGACCAGGCAGGAATCACGCAGCTCAGCTGGCAATTGTCAAGCAGATGAGCCGACAGGAATCACGCAGCTCAGATGGCAATTGTCATGCAGATGAGCCGGCAGGAATCACGCAGCTCAGCAGGCCCTGATCACGTGACTCTGCAGGCACTGATCACGTGGCTGATCAAGTCCAGATCACGTGACTGAGCATGCACTGATCACGTGGCTATCATGCACTGATGACGTGACTGCGCATGCACTGATGACGTGGCTGATCAGGCACTGATCACATGGCTCATCATGCACTGATCACGTGTTTATCAGGCAATGATCAGTGACTGACAGGCGCTGATCATGGGACTGTGCACGCACTGATCACGTGGCTATCATGCACTGATCACGTGACTGCGCATGCACTGATGACGTGGCTGTTCGGGCACTGATCACGTGTTTATCAGGCAGTGATCAGTGACTGACAGGCGCTGATCAGGGGACTGTGCACGCACTGATCAGGTGGCTGATCAGGAACTGACCACCTGACTGCGCATGCAGTGATCACGTGGCTGGTCGTTCACTGATCACGTGTTTATCATACGGTGATCACGTGACTGAGAGGCGCTGATCACGTGACTGTGCCGTCAGTGATCACGTGGCTGAGCAGGCACTGATATCGTGACTGAGCATGCACTGATCATGTGCCGGGAGCCGGGGAGGCATTCCACTCTGGACAAAGGTCATGAGGAAGGAGGCTCGGCATACGCAAATGCGGGATCGAGCCTCAGGAGTCCACCCGGATATTCTCGAGCATCTCCCCCAAAAAAACCAGAGTCTGCCTACTGTATTGCTTTGTGCTCTCACCTCTGATTTCACTGGGGGCTGTCCCCCACCACCATCTCGCTCTCTCTGTCAAAGAGTTAACTTACAGCTCCAATTCATAAAGTTCCTTGTCATTCTTCCCTTTAACTTCCAGCTGAGTCTCCATCTGGAGCGCGGAACCCACCACGCTCACTAATTATGCCTGGGCTGCTAAGACCCACTCGAGAAGGTGTCTAGGGTGAGGCACCTTTCGCTATTCGAGAGGGCGCCTGCGGCCTACGTAAGTGGTGCAAACTTCTTGTCTTGAAGTTTGATTGGTCTTCCGCGTAAACCAAGCTACTCAGTCTCTTTTCTCCACCGAATTTTCCTACTGAGCTCTCCTCATACTATTATTCTTGACATCTCTGATTAGCATATAAATAGTCGCCTAGGCCATCTCTCCTTCGAATACCCTGGATCAGTTGGGGCTGGTCCCCGGCAGGTGGCGACCGAACAGGGACCTCAGGAGGCGATACCCAAAGAGCTGAGCAGACACGAACCACGCAATCAGCAGGCAATAAGCATGGAGCTCAGCAGTGACGAATCATGCTGCTCAACTGGCAATAATCAAGCACGTGACCAGGCAGGAATCACGCAGCTCAGCTGGCAATTGTCAAGCAGATGAGCCGACAGGAATCACGCAGCTCAGATGGCAATTGTCATGCAGATGAGCCGGCAGGAATCACGCAGCTCAGCAGGCCCTGATCACGTGACTCTGCAGGCACTGATCACGTGGCTGATCAAGTCCAGATCACGTGACTGAGCATGCACTGATCACGTGGCTATCATGCACCGATGACGTGACTGCGCATGCACTGATGACGTGGCTGATCAGGCACTGATCACATGGCTCATCATGCACTGATCACGTGTTTATCAGGCAATGATCAGTGACTGACAGGCGCTGATCCTGGGACTGTGCACGCACTGATCACGTGGCTATCATGCACTGATCACGTGACTGCGCATGCACTGATGACGTGGCTGTTCGGGCACTGATCACGTGTTTATCAGGCAGTGATCAGTGACTGACAGGCGCTGATCAGGGGACTGTGCACGCACTGATCAGGTGGCTGATCAGGAACTGACCACCTGACTGCGCATGCAGTGATCACGTGGCTGGTCGTTCACTGATCACGTGTTTATCATACGGTGATCACGTGACTGAGAGGCGCTGATCACGTGACTGTGCCGTCAGTGATCACGTGGCTGAGCATGCACTGATATCGTGACTGAGCATGCACTGATCATGTGCCGGGAGCCGGGGAGGCATTCCACTCTGGACAAAGGTCATGAGGAAGGAGGCTCGGCATACGCAAATGCGGGATCGAGCCTCAGGAGTCCACCCGGATATTCTCGAGCATCTCCCCCAAAAAACCAGAGTCTGCCTACTGTATTGCTTTGTGCTCTCACCTCTGATTTCACTGGGGGCTGTCCCCCACCACCATCTCGCTCTCTCTGTCAAAGAGTTAACTTACAGCTCCAATTCATAAAGTTCCTTGTCATTCTTCCCTTTAACTTCCAGCTGAGTCTCCATCTGGAGCGCGGAACCCACCACGCTCACTAATTATGCCTGGGCTGCTAAGACCCACTCGAGAAGGTGTCTAGGGTGAGGCACCTTTCGCTATTCGAGAGGGCGCCTGCGGCCCACGTAAGTGGTGCAAACTTCTTGTCTTGAAGTTTGATTGGTCTTCCGCGTAAACCAAGCTACTCAGTCTCTTTTCTCCACCGAATTTTCCTACTGAGCTCTCCTCATACTATTATTCTTGACATCTCTGATTAGCATATAAATAGTCGCCTAGGCCATCTCTCCTTCGAATACCCTGGATCAGTTGGGGCTGGTCCCCGGCAGGTGGCGACCGAACAGGGACCTCAGGAGGCGATCCTCAAAGAGCTGAGCAGACACGAACCACGCAATCAGCAGGCAATAAGCATGGAGCTCAGCAGTGACGAATCATGCTGCTCAACTGGCAATAATCAAGCACGTGACCAGGCAGGAATCACGCAGCTCAGCTGGCAATTGTCAAGCAGATGAGCCGACAGGAATCACGCAGCTCAGATGGCAATTGTCATGCAGATGAGCCGGCAGGAATCACGCAGCTCAGCAGGCCCTGATCACGTGACTCTGCAGGCACTGATCACCTGGCTGATCAAGTCCAGATCACGTGACTGAACATGCACTGATCACGTGGCTATCATGCACTGATGACGTGACTGCGCATGCACTGATGACGTGGCTGATCAGGCACTGATCACATGGCTCATCATGCACTGATCACGTGTTTATCAGGCAATGATCAGTGACTGACAGGCGCTGATCATGGGACTGTGCACGCACTGATCACGTGGCTATCATGCACTGATCACGTGACTGCGCATGCACTGATGACGTGGCTGTTCGGGCACTGATCACGTGTTTATCAGGCAGTGATCAGTGACTGACAGGCGCTGATCAGGGGACTGTGCACGCACTGATCAGGTGACTGATCAGGAACTGACCACCTGACTGCGCATGCAGTGATCACGTGGCTGGTCGTTCACTGATCACGTGTTTATCATACGGTGATCACGTGACTGAGAGGCGCTGATCACGTGACTGTGCCGTCAGTGATCACGTGGCTGAGCAGGCACTGATATCGTGACTGAGCATGCACTGATCATGTGCCGGGAGCCGGGGAGGCATTCCACTATGGACAAAGGTCATGAGGAAGGAGGCTCGGCATACGCAAATGCGGGATCGAGCCTCAGGAGTCCACCCGGATATTCTCGAGCATCTCCCCCCAAAAAACCAGAGTCTGCCTACTGTATTGCTTTGTGCTCTCACCTCTGATTTCACTGGGGGCTGTCCCCCACCACCATCTCGCTCTCTCTGTCAAAGAGTTAACTTACAGCTCCAATTCATAAAGTTCCTTGTCATTCTTCCCTTTAACTTCCAGCTGAGTCTCCATCTGGAGCGCGGAACCCACCACGCTCACTAATTATGCCTGGGCTGCTAAGACCCACTCGAGAAGGTGTCTAGGGTGAGGCACCTTTCGCCATTCGAGAGGGCGCCTGCGGCCTACGTAAGTGGTGCAAACTTCTTGTCTTGAAGTTTGATTGGTCTTCCGCGTAAACCAAGCTACTCAGTCTCTTTTCTCCACCGAATTTTCCTACTGAGCTCTCCTCATACTATTATTCTTGACATCTCTGATTAGCATATAAATAGTCGCCTAGGCCATCTCTCCTTCGAATACCCTGGATCAGTTGGGGCTGGTCCCCGGCAGGTGGCGACCGAACAGGGACCTCAGGAGGCGATCCTCAAAGAGCTGAGCAGACACGAACCATGCAATCAGCAGGCAATAAGCATGGAGCTCAGCAGTGACGAATCATGCTGCTCAACTGGCAATAATCAAGCACGTGACCAGGCAGGAATCACGCAGCTCAGCTGGCAATTGTCAAGCAGATGAGCCGACAGGAATCACGCAGCTCAGATGGCAATTGTCATGCAGATGAGCCGGCAGGAATCACGCAGCTCAGCAGGCCCTGATCACGTGACTCTGCAGGCACTGATCACCTGGCTGATCAAGTACAGATCACGTGACTGAGCATGCACTGATCACGTGGCTATCATGCACTGATGACGTGACTGCGCATGCACTGATGACGTGGCTGATCAGGCACTGATCACATGGCTCATCATGCACTGATCACGTGTTTATCAGGCAATGATCAGTGACTGACAGGCGCTGATCATGGGACTGTGCACGCACTGATCACGTGGCTATCATGCACTGATCACGTGACTGCGCATGCACTGATGACGTGGCTGTTCGGGCACTGATCACGTGTTTATCAGGCAGTGATCAGTGACTGACAGGCGCTGATCAGGGGACTGTGCACGCACTGATCAGGTGGCTGATCAGGAACTGACCACCTGACTGCGCATGCAGTGATCACGTGGCTGGTCGTTCACTGATCACGTGTTCATCATACGGTGATCACGTGACTGAGAGGCGCTGATCACGTGACTGTGCCGTCAGTCATCACGTGGCTGAGCAGGCACTGATATCGTGACTGAGCATGCACTGATCATGTGCCGGGAGCCGGGAGGCATTCCACTCTGGACAAAGGTCATGAGGAAGGAGGCTCGGCATACGCAAATGCGGGATCGAGCCTCAGGAGTCCACCCGGATATTCTCGAGCATCTCCCCCAAAAAACCAGAGTCTGCCTACTGTATTGCTTTGTGCTCTCACCTCTGATTTCACTGGGGGCTGTCCCCCACCACCATCTCGCTCTCTCTGTCAAAGAGTTAACTTACAGCTCCAATTCATAAAGTTCCTTGTCATTCTTCCCTTTAACTTCCAGCTGAGTCTCCATCTGGAGCGCGGAACCCACCACGCTCACTAATTATGCCTGGGCTGCTAAGACCCACTCGAGAAGGTGTCTAGGGTGAGGCACCTTTCGCTATTCGAGAGGGCGCCTGCGGCCTACGTAAGTGGTGCAAACTTCTTGTCTTGAAGTTTGATTGGTCTTCCGCGTAAACCAAGCTACTCAGTCTCTTTTCTCCACCGAATTTTCCTACTGAGCTCTCCTCATACTATTATTCTTGACATCTCTGATTAGCATATAAATAGTCGCCTAGGCCATCTCTCCTTCGAATACCCTGGATCAGTTGGGGCTGGTCCCCGGCAGGTGGCGACCGAACAGGGACCTCAGGAGGCGATCCTCAAAGAGCTGAGCAGACACGAACCACGCAATCAGCAGGCAATAAGCATGGAGCTCAGCAGTGACGAATCAGGCTGCTCAACTGGCAATAATCAAGCACGTGACCAGGCAGGAATCACGCAGCTCAGCTGGCAATTGTCAAGCAGATGAGCCGACAGGAATCACGCAGCTCAGATGGCAATTGTCATGCAGATGAGCCGGCAGGAATCACGCAGCTCAGCAGGCCCTGATCACGTGATTCTGCAGGCACTGATCACCTGGCTGATCAAGTACAGATCACGTGACTGAGCATGCACTGATCACGTGGCTATCATGCACTGATGACGTGACTGCGCAGGCACTGATGACGTGGCTGATCAGGCACTGATCACATGGCTCGTCATGCACTGATCACGTGTTTATCAGGCAATGATCAGTGACTGACAGGCGCTGATCATGGGACTGTGCACGCACTGATCACGTGGCTATCATGCACTGATCACGTGACTGCGCATGCACTGATGACGTGGCTGTTCGGGCACTGATCACGTGTTTATCAGGCAGTGATCAGTGACTGACAGGCGCTGATCAGGGGACTGTGCACGCACTGATCAGGTGGCTGATCAGGAACTGACCACCTGACTGCGCATGCGGTGATCACGTGGCTGGTCGTTCACTGATCACGTGTTTATCATACGGTGATCACGTGACTGAGAGGCGCTGATCACGTGACTGTGCCGTCAGTGATCACGTGGCTGAGCAGGCACTGATATCGTGACTGAGCATGCACTGATCATGTGCCGGGAGCCGGGGAGGCATTCCACTCTGGACAAAGGTCATGAGGAAGGAGGCTCGGCATACGCAAATGCGGGATCGAGCCTCAGGAGTCCACCCGGATATTCTCGAGCATCTCCCCCCAAAAACCAGAGTCTGCCTACTGTATTGCTTTGTGCTCTCACCTCTGATTTCACTGGGGGCTGTCCCCCACCACCATCTCGCTCTCTCTGTCAAAGAGTTAACTTACAGCTCCAATTCATAAAGTTCCTTGTCATTCTTCCCTTTAACTTCCAGCTGAGTCTCCATCTGGAGCGCGGAACCCACCACGCTCACTAATTATGCCTGGGCTGCTAAGACCCACTCGAGAAGGTGTCTAGGGTGAGGCACCTTTCGCTATTCGAGAGGGCGCCTGCGGCCTACGTGGTGCAAACTTCTTGTCTTGAAGTTTGATTGGTCTTCCGCGTAAACTAAGCTACTCAGTCTCTTTTCTCCACCGAATTTTCCTACTGAGCTCTCCTCATACTATTATTCTTGACATCTCTGATTAGCATATAAATAGTCGCCTAGGCCATCTCTCCTTCGAATACCCTGGATCAGTTGGGGCTGGTCCCCGGCAGGTGGCGACCGAACAGGGACCTCAGGAGGCGATCCTCAAAGAGCTGAGCAGACACGAACCACGCAATCAGCAGGCAATAAGCATGGAGCTCAGCAGTGACGAATCATGCTGCTCAACTGGCAATAATCAAGCACGTGACCAGGCAGGAATCACGCAGCTCAGCTGGCAATTGTCAAGCAGATGAGCCGACAGGAATCACGCAGCTCAGATGGCAATTGTCATGCAGATGAGCCGGCAGGAATCACGCAGCTCAGCAGGCCCTGATCACGTGACTCTGCAGGCACTGATCACCTGGCTGATCAAGTCCAGATCACGTGACTGAGCATGCACTGATCACGTGGCTATCATGCACTGATGACGTGACTGCGCATGCACTGATGACGTGGCTGATCAGGCACTGATCACATGGCTCATCATGCACTGATCACGTGTTTATCAGGCAATGATCAGTGACTGACAGGCGCTGATCATGGGACTGTGCACGCACTGATCACGTGGCTATCATGCACTGATCACGTGACTGCGCATGCACTGATGACGTGGCTGTTCGGGCACTGATCACGTGTTTATCAGGCAGTCATCAGTGACTGACAGGCGCTGATCAGGGGACTGTGCACGCACTGATCAGGTGGCTGATCAGGAACTGACCACCTGACTGCGCATGCAGTGATCACGTGGCTGGTCGTTCACTGATCACGTGTTTATCATACGGTGATCACGTGACTGAGAGGCGCTGATCACGGGACTGTGCCGTCAGTGATCACGTGGCTGAGCAGGCACTGATATCGTGACTGAGCATGCACTGATCATGTGCCGGGAGCCGGGGAGGCATTCCACTCTGGACAAAGGTCATGAGGAAGGAGGCTCGGCATACGCAAATGCGGGATCGAGCCTCAGGAGTCCACCCGGATATTCTCGAGCATCTCCCCCAAAAAACCAGAGTCTGCCTACTGTATTGCTTTGTGCTCTCACCTCTGATTTCACTGGGGGCTGTCCCCCACCACCATCTCGCTCTCTCTGTCAAAGAGTTAACTTACAGCTCCAATTCATAAAGTTCCTTGTCATTCTTCCCTTTAACTTCCAGCTGAGTCTCCATCTGGAGCGCGGAACCCACCACGCTCACTAATTATGCCTGGGCTGCTAAGACCCACTCGAGAAGGTGTCTAGGGTGAGGCACCTTTCGCTATTCGAGAGGGCGCCTGCGGCCTACGTAAGTGGTGCAAACTTCTTGTCTTGAAGTTTGATTGGTCTTCCGCGTAAACCAAGCTACTCAGTCTCTTTTCTCCACCGAATTTTCCTACTGAGCTCTCCTCATACTATTATTCTTGACATCTCTGATTAGCATATAAATAGTCGCCTAGGCCATCTCTCCTTCGAATACCCTGGATCAGTTGGGGCTGGTCCCCGGCAGGTGGCGACCGAACAGGGACCTCAGGAGGCGATACTCAAAGAGCTGAGCAGACACGAACCACGCAATCAGCAGGCAATAAGCATGGAGCTCAGCAGTGACGAATCATGCTGCTCAACTGGCAACAATCAAGCACGTGACCAGGCAGGAATCACGCAGCTCAGCTGGCAATTGTCAAGCAGATGAGCCGACAGGAATCACGCAGCTCAGATGGCAATTGTCATGCAGATGAGCCGGCAGGAATCACGCAGCTCAGCAGGCCCTGATCACGTGACTCTGCAGGCACTGATCACCTGGCTGATCAAGTACAGATCACGTGACTGAGCATGCACTGATCACGTGGCTATCATGCACTGATGACGTGACTGCGCATGCACTGATGACGTGGCTGATCAGGCACTGATCACATGGCTCATCATGCACTGATCACGTGTTTATCAGGCAATGATCAGTGACTGACAGGCGCTGATCATGGGACTGTGCACGCACTGATCACGTGGCTATCATGCACTGATCACGTGACTGCGCATGCACTGATGACGTGGCTGTTCGGGCACTGATCACGTGTTTATCAGGCAGTGATCAGTGACTGACAGGCGCTGATCAGGGGACTGTGCACGCACTGATCAGGTGGCTGATCAGGAACTGACCACCTGACTGCGCATGCAGTGATCACGTGGCTGGTCGTTCACTGATCACGTGTTTATCATACGGTGATCACGTGACTGAGGCGCTGATCACGTGACTGTGCCGTCAGTGATCACGTGGCTGAGCAGGCACTGATATCGTGACTGAGCATGCACTGATCATGTGCCGGGAGCCGGGGAGGCATTCCACTCTGGACAAAGGTCATGAGGAAGGAGGCTCGGCATACGCAAATGCGGGATCGAGCCTCAGGAGTCCACCCGGATATTCTCGAGCATCTCCCCCAAAAAAACCAGAGTCTGCCTACTGTATTGCTTTGTGCTCTCACCTCTGATTTCACTGGGGGCTGTCCCCCACCACCATCTCGCTCTCTCTGTCAAAGAGTTAACTTACAGCTCCAATTCATAAAGTTCCTTGTCATTCTTCCCTTTAACTTCCAGCTGAGTCTCCATCTGGAGCGCGGAACCCACCACGCTCACTAATTATGCCTGGGCTGCTAAGACCCACTCGAGAAGGTGTCTAGGGTGAGGCACCTTTCGCTATTCGAGAGGGCGCCTGCGGCCTACGTAAGTGGTGCAAACTTCTTGTCTTGAAGTTTGATTGGTCTTCCGCGTAAACCAAGCTACTCAGTCTCTTTTCTCCACCGAATTTTCCTACTGAGCTCTCCTCATACTATTATTCTTGACATCTCTGATTAGCATATAAATAGTCGCCTAGGCCATCTCTCCTTCGAATACCCTGGATCAGTTGGGGCTGGTCCCGGCAGGTGGCGACCGAACAGGGACCTCAGGAGGCGATACTCAAAGAGCTGAGCAGACACGAACCACGCAATCAGCAGGCAATAAGCATGGAGCTCAGCAGTGACGAATCATGCTGCTCAACTGGCAATAATCAAGCACGTGGCCTCATCATGCACTGATCAATGGTTATCAGGCAACATCAGTGACTGACA